>NC_083571.1:77183887-77496387 GCF_027579695.1 Neoarius graeffei
TGACTTAATTCGTTCAATGTGTTTAATTGGTAAGCCTGCAGGCGTTTGTGTATATTTACTAGAGTAGTTAAATGTTGCCAATAAAGGGCTTCATGGGAAACATATAAATTGAAAATAGTGATCGTAGAAATAATGAATACTTTCATTGGAGACCAGGCGGTGCGTTAAACAGCATATCAAAGCCCACTTTAGCGCAGATCAAAGGGGAGTATCCCACCTTTCTGTGCCGTATGTTACAACATCCTCGATAGGTGTTGTCTATAAAAGCCCACTGCTCAGGAGCATGGTTGGCTGAGCACTTTTTATATGAGGTGATCATAAACTTAATGGGTGAGCTTAAGTCAAGCAGTATGTGTGGTAGAGTTGAGGAAGGAAAAGCAGGAGAGTCCCTCCTTTTGAGTAAGGTTGTTATTTTGCAAATTATTCCATTCATTTCCTCTGGTGGTTCAAGAAGTGGTTTTAGTCAACTTTTGTCATGAAAAGTGCACTGTGACTGGATCTGGAATATAGTAAAACTATTACTCAGAGCAGCGTTTGAAAATCCATGCATGTAACAAAGCTCTGTGTGTGTGTGTGTGGGGGGGGGGGGGGGGGGGAGTCCAGCATATTGATGATGCTGTAATTCTGGTAAGCCGACACACGATAAGGTGACATGACTACAGGTTTTACTACAGTGCTTTTTTTGTTGCTGTGACAGTCTTTCACATCCATCATAGAGACTCTAAGCATGCAGAGGGAAGTCCCAGCTCATGTTTAGAGTTACTTTGTTTCACAGCCAAGTTAGACCTGTTGCAGCTGGTTTGCTGCCTCGTTTGAGTTCCTAAATGAAAAACTTATGGCCTCACCTAAGCCATAAGTCAGTGATGCATTGTTCACCCCTTCATCCCTTCATGGCTATATACATCGAATATATGTACATCAAATAAGACATGAAAAATAATTAGCCTAAAACTAAATCCATCATGTCTATTTATCGCAGGTCAATGCCAATGCCATTTTAATGTTCCCTGAAAAGGAACTAGTTACTCCTTCATTTCGTGGTCATCTTTCTTTGTAATAGTAATCAGTATTTTTTGGTAAAGTTAACAATTTCCTTACAGTCCAATAAAAAATATGGTTCAAGAGGTCATCATTTACTGATAATTTGGCCATGATCCCACTTTTCGACTACACCAATTGGATGATTAATTGATTTAATTAATTAAACACTTAAAAATAGCTGTCTTTCATTCACAGGTGTTGATATTCTAAAATTGGTGGCAGCTCAGATTGGTAGCCAGTGGATTGACATGTACCAATCCCTGGCTAATGCTAATGAGCGTGAAGTGGCTGCCTTCTCCAAAGGTTACTCAGCTGACCATGAGCGGGCATACGCCGCCTTACAACACTGGACCATCTGTGATAGTGATGCCAACCTAGCCAAGCTGATAAATGCCCTCCATCATCACCGGCGCATTGATGTGGTTGAGAAGATCCGTGGTGTCATGGAAGACGATCCTCAGGTGGGCAGCACACAACATTATACTAGCAAAGGTCCAGTTCCTACGGCTAAATGGTAAACATGAATAAATTGTGTGTTTTACTGAGTTATATGAGTAAATATACAAGAACAACATCCTAACCTTCAATATGACTGGGTTTTTAAAAAAAAATTTTTTACTTCCAACATGAAGCACGTGCTGGTTTCGGAAGAGAAAAAGTTGTACCGTGCCATGCCTATTTTAGCACACTTACCAGTTTTATTAGCACAGAATAAGAAAAATTAAAGCTTGAAATGAGCAAATGAAATGCATAGAAATAGGTTTAATAATCTTATATTGGGTTTACTGTAACCTCTTAACAGGAAATGCTTGATACATTTGACTATATTCAAGATATTTTTTCCCTTGCTAAGATTTTTTTTTTTTTTTGCAGTGTAGTAATTAATATCGGTAGTAATTAACTATGGATTAGAAACACACCGCCTTCTGCTTTTTCCTCACAAAAATATCCTCACAGTAATGTGCCAAAAACAGGGTAAACCAACATCCTGTGACTGTTCTGGCTCCATTCCACATGGCTACAGTACTTTTTGTATTAAGTTCTGTTCTTGGGATAAAGAATCAATCATCAGCTTTCATTTTAAAGTTTGAGGTAAAACGTGCTCTATCTTCCTGTTCTCGGGCTTCATAAACATACTCTATGCTTTGCCCTTGTCTCAAGGTCAGCTGGTGGGGATAAGAATATCTGATTCATATTGAAGTTCCCATTCTACAGTGATTCGTTTTATATATCCATCTTTCAGCACCATTTAATAATCCCTTTATTCCAGTGCTGTCCTTGGCTAGATGACAAAACTAACCAGCACAGACATCTATCTATCTATCTATCTATCTATCTATCTATCTCTCTATCTATCTGAGCAGTAGGAAAATAAGCCTCATTATGGTAAACTTGGCTGCTGTTTATATCTTCTGGTTACAGAAAAACATATACATTTTATACATTTTGTGTGCTATCCGCTGTCTTCTGCATACATGATTGAGGTGTAGCATCATTGGGAATCGAACTCACAATCTTGCAATCAGTGTTAAATTTTAGTGGAATTTAGGAAGTGCAGTATCCCTACTTCTTACATGGGTACTATGCTTTTCAGATTATTTTCATCATTTTATCTTATTCTAATTTTAAAAAGTGATAGCAGAAAAATGTCAGTCACGTTTGTTTGTGTTAAATTTAATTGACTATGGATTTGGACTTCCATCAAATTATAGGTAATGAGGCTCAGCTTTCTTTGCTGTTCATGTCAACTACATGTGGGGAAGCTTCTTGCCCCCTGCATGAGAACCCTGGAGGTATTAGGTTGAAACTATCAGCCCCTATTCATTTCAAATCTAAATTGTGCTAATAATCTGAGTTTCGAGTATCATGTGACATGGTAACATCTCTGATAATCCAAAGGCACCACCTTCAAATTGCATGAAAAATCTTTGTTCCCCCATAAAACCATAAATGTGGAACAAGATTTCTGTAAAAAACAATGCATAGGGACTAAAACTTGGTAAAACCCTGTTTGTAGTGCTGCCGTACAACTTTTTCTCTCTTCAAAATGTAAAATGAATTCCTTCAATCAGCATCAGGTTTGCTAATTTATATACTTTGCTGGAACATTTACAGTGGTGCTTGAAAGTTTGTGAAACTTGTAGAATTTTCTATATTTCTGCATAAATATGACCTAAAATATCATCAGATTTTCACACAAGTCCTAAAAGTAGACAAAGAGAACCCAGTTAAAACAAATGAGAGAAAAATATTATACTTGGTCATTTATTTATTGAAGAAAATGATCCAATATTGCATATCTGTGAGTGGCAAAAGTATGTGAATCTTTGCTTTCAGTATCTGGTGTGACCCCCTTGTGCAGCAATAACTGCAACAAAACATTTCAGGTAACTGTTGATCAGTTCTGCACACCGACTTGGAGGACTTTTAACCCATTCCTTCATACAGAACAGCTTCAACTCTGGGATGTTGGTGGGTTTCCTCACATGAACTGCTCGCTTCAGGTCCTTCCACAACATTTCGATTGGATTAAGGTCAGGACTTTGACTTGGCCATTCCAAAACATTAACTTTATTCTTCTTTAACCATTCTTTGGTAGAACAACTTGTGTGCTTAGGGTCATTATCTTGCTGCATGACCCACCTACTCTTGAGATTCAGTTCATAGACAGAGGTCCTGATATTTTCCTTTAGAATTTGCTGGTATAATTCAGAATTCATTGTTCCATCAATGATGGCAAGCTGTCCTGGCCCAGATGCAGCAAAACAGGCCCAAACCATGATACTACCACCACCATGTTTCACAGATGAGATAAAGTTCTTATGCTGGAATGCAGTATTTTTCCTTCTCCAAACATAACACTTCTCATTTAAACCAAAAAGTTCTATTTTGGTCTCATCCGTCCACAAAACATTTTTCCAATAACCTTCTGGCTTGTCCATGTGATCTTTAGCAAACGGCAGACGAGCAGCAATGTTCTTTTTGGAGAGCAGTGGCTTTCTCCTTGCAACCCTGCCATGCACACCATTGTTGTTCAGTGTTCTCCTGATGGTGGACTCATGAACATTAGCCAATGTGAGAGAGGCCTTCAGTTGCTTAGAAGTTACCCTGGGGTCCTTTGTGATCCTTGCCGACTATTACACACCTTGCTCTTGGAGTGATCTTTGTTGGTCGACCACTCCTGAGGGTAACATCTCATCTCATCTCATTATCTCTAGCCGCTTTATCCTTCTACAGGGTCGCAGGCAAGCTGGAGCCTATCCCAGCTGACTACGGGCGAAAGGCGGGGTACACCCTGGACAAGTCGCCAGGTCATCACAGGGCTGACACATAGACACAGACAACCATTCACACCTACGGTCAATTTAGAGTCACCAGTTAACCTAACCTGCATGTCTTTGGACTGTGGGGGAAACCGGAGCACCCGGAGGAAACCCACGTGGACACGGGGAGAACATGCAAACTCCGCACAGAAAGGCCCTCGCCGGCCCCGGGGCTCGAACCCAGGACCTTCTTGCTGTGAGGCGACAGCGCTAACCACTACACCACCGTGCCGCCCTGAGGGTAACAATGGTCTTGAATTTCCTCCATTTGTACACAATCTGTTTGACTGTGGATTGTTGGAGTCCAAACTCTTTGGAGGTTGTTTTGTAACCTTTTCCAGCCTGATGAGCATCAACAACACTTTTTCTGTGATCCTCAGAAATCTCCTTTGTTCGTGCCATGATACACTTCCACAAACATGTGTTGTGAAGATCAGACTTTGATAGATCCATGTTCTTTAAATAAAACAGGGTGCCCACTCACACCTGATTGTCATCCCATTGATTGAAAACACCTGACTCTAATTTCACCTTCAAATTAACTGCTAATCCTAGAGGTTCACATACTTTTGCCACTCACAGATATGTAATACTGGATCATTTTCCTCAATAAATAAATGACCAAGTATAATATTTTTGTCTCATTTGTTTAACTGGGTTCTCTTTATATACTTTTAGGACTTGTGTGAAAATCTGATGACGTTTTAGGTCATATGCAGAAATATAGAAAATTCTAAAGGTTTCACAAACTTTCAAGCACCACTGTATATTTTGTACACATTTATGTACCATTGTTAACAGTTTCATACTTCTGTCTAGCTTCTGTGTACTCAAACAAATTTCTTTGTCTTTATTAGGGTGTATATTCATGCATTCCTTTAGTCCTCCATGGTGACCATGTTTTTGCTTCTTGCTTTAACCCAGAGTTCTCACTCAGTATCATGGCATTGATTATTCTGTACAGAGTCCTCATGACGTGCAGTGTTTTTTTTTTTTTCTATAACTAGAAGCTACAACACTCCAAATCACTGAATTTACAAAAATCTGTTTCAGTAGCTTACAGAATAGTCTTAAAAAACAAAATGAGAAAAAAAAATTGTGGACTGTGATCCAGCGTGAAAAATCACAATATTTATTTTTGCCAGATTTCCCACCCCTAATTTACAGCATGGCTCTTTGAACTTCATAAACCATATTCAAACTAGTCAATATAATGTCCAGTGGAAATCAGTTTGGATGGTAACAATATTTCAAAAAAATAATATTGGCTGAAGGAAATGAGAATGTTTGTTTGTCAAATGGCACACATTCACTAAACTGCATCACTGATTTTCCAAAACAGTGACCTATCAGCAGGAGTTGATTTTCCTAGTACTGTGGGCAAATCTTACATGTATATGAATGGCTTACACCACGTGACATGTGGGCAGTAAATTCCAAGGCTGTGAGAGTGGACAGAATCTCTTTCATTTGTTTGTCATGTGTAAGTCTGCTCTGACGCACAGGGCCGAGGTTGGAGTAGGACTATGTTGGTGAAATCACTTCGGTTAGAGTTTCTTTCCCTAACTATTCTCAACCATTCTAAACACTAAACTACTCTGTAGGGTGTGTGTTTGTTTGATTTATATTTCACCATTTGCCAGTGACTCAAATTTTTGTCAAAATCTGTTCACTACTTTGAGTTATATTGAGAACAGACAAACAAATGGAGGCAAAAACATGACCTCCAACAAAGTTGGCGGAGGTAACAAATTCTGCCTCTGACACTAGGTGGGGGTGGTATATGTTTTTTCAGGTTGTCCGAGCATTCGTTGGTGGTTGTGGGATGTTTGTTGGATTTTTGTGAACTTTTCATTGTACCTAGCAGATTAAATTCAATTCGATTTTGAAATCTATCCAAACAGGGTCACAGCAAGACTTACAGATTTATAACCAGGGACAAATGCGAGGCATCCTTTTCACCGGTGTGTTTTTAACAAAATTTGTTCTAATTCTTATGCTCCTCAACTGCTGTTTTCTTACTTACATGTGACATTCAGTTTTACTCGACATCATTATCCTGGGCGGCACGGTGGTGTAGTGGTTAGCGCTGTCGCCTCACAGCAAGAAGGTCCTGGGTTCGAGCCCCGGGGCCGGCGAGGGCCTTTCTGTGTGGAGTTTGCATGTTCTCCCCGTGTCCGCGTGGGTTTCCTCCGGGTGCTCCGGTTTCCCCCACAGTCCAAAGACATGCAGGTTAGGTTAACTGGTGACTCTAAATTGACCGTAGGTGTGAATGTGAGTGTGAATGGTTGTCTGTGTCTATGTGTCAGCCCTGTGATGACCTGGCGACTTGTCCAGGGTGTACCCCGCCTTTTGCCCGTAGTCAGCTGGGATAGGCTCCAGCTTGCCTGCGACCCTGTAGAAGGATAAAGCGGCTAGAGATAATGAGATGAGATGAGATCATTATCCTGGGGCAACACCCAAGGCATGGCTGTGTGTGCTTCGAGAAATTAATGACAAATTGTCCATGAGGAATAAACACATCGTTGAACTTCACAATTAATGCACCTTATTAAGATTAAATGCTATATTTGTGCCACTGCAGTTTGACCTGAACCAGCTGATGATATCTATGAATGTAAGCCAAGGCACCAGCCCCAGCCATAAACCTCTGGATACACTGGGTTTGACAGTGGAGCATTCTCCCTTTGACCGCACCAAAGGCTTCTTCACTGATGAGTCTGAGCCACTGCTGCGCTGTGACTCCACCTCAAGCAAAGACTCAGCCCTGAGCCGCACTGGCTCTTTCATTACCAAAGGTATGTGCACTAGGTCAGTTAAGGCCACTTTGAAGACACCTAAGGAAGTTACTGTTGATTTGCTAAAGTGTGTCTGGGTCTTTTGTTGAATCCTATGCTAGTATCTCTAAAGAGTTCACAATAACTTAATATGATTTGATGCCGGATACTCTCCCACCCCTCATGGAGGTGCTTTTGATGTGTTATAGTAATGAAAATCCTAAAAATAAATAATAAATCCTATGTCTCAAAAGTATAAAAAAAGTCTATTAATCCAAACAAAATTTGCTTCTGTGACCAAGAGATAGGTATTTTGAAATTGACCTATTTATATTGAGAAAAAGGGCGAATTTACGTCTTTTTGTTCACATAAAGTCAGAAAGAAAAAAAAACATATGAATCAAAATTAACATGTATTTATACTAAAATATTACAAATATGACCACAAAAGATTTTTTTTTTTTGGGGGGGGGAGGGTTCTGGTGTGTTTCTTTTGTGAAAACTGTAAATGTAGAAACCAACCACAGAGTGTTTCTCTTTTAGAAAGGTTTGCAGGTATAACCGCTTTAGAAGGCTACATCCCTTAAACATCCAAAACCCCTTAAACAACCCAAACCCCTTAACTCAAACTTTGCTTTTGTGACCAGGACAGCAGGGAAATTTTTTTTAAATTGACCTATTTTCATTGAGAAAACGGCTGAATTTGGTCCTATCATTCACATAAAGTAAGTAAAAACAAGTAAATTTCAAAATATGTTGTTTTTTTCTGATTTTATGTGAATGAAAAGATGCAAATTCAACCATTTTAATAAAAAAAAATAGCAGATGAAAGTCCTAGAAAGTTTTAAAAGTCTGGAAATGTTCAGAAAAATAGGTAAATTTCAAAATGTTATTTTCCATAACATTCCCAATCTATTTTCCTGAAAATTTCCAGACTTCTAAAATTTTCCAGTAAATATAAATAACTTAAGTCCACCAGTTTAGTTTAGTTTACGGTAGTTTAGTTTAGTTCCAGCAGCCTAACTGGAAACATTTCAGCATATTTTTCTTAGATGACATTAATAGGCTATAAGCATCTGATGCTTATCTTGATAAATTCAAGGAGAACATGGAAGCGTAGGCAAAGGACCAAGGTGAGCACTTCCACCAGGATATACTGGACTTTGAACACCACTACCAAAGACAATATAATGAGAACACGATGGGAGATTACATTTGGGGGCTGCTTTGTGAAAGTGATTTGTAATAATCATCAATTTGAAAAATCTACTCACTTTTAAATCTTTTGTGGTCATATTTTTGTAAAATTTTAGTATAAATACATGTTAATTTTGATTCATATGTTTTTTTTCTGACTTTATGTGAACAAAAAGATGCAAATTCCAATGCCAATAGAAATGGAAAATACAAAGCTTGAATTGAGGAAAGGCATCTAAAACCAAGCTGAATAATATAATATTTGATTTAAAATGATTTGCACTGTGGGTTTTGGTCAGTGATGTAGGGATTAAAACACAGACATTCCTGACTCACAAAAAGGACAAAATGAGACTAACGTCCCATTTAGAGAACAAGCACATACCTAAAAGGATGTACGTAAAAGTGAACTTGCTTTGTTTATGCTTCCTCCTTGTGGATTCTTTGTGCTCTTACATACAACATTGCATTGTTTTAAGACATATTCAGCAGTACAATTTAGATATAGTAGTTTCCTCGCAAATGTAGTAGTAGTAGTAATAATAATAATACCACAATTCACTTACTATCTCAATAGCCATTTGATCTCTTCCTTATATTTTCCAACAGAAAAGAAGGACACGGTTTTGCGGCAGGTGCGACTCGACCCATGTGACCTGCAGCCCATTTTTGACGACATGCTGCACATCCTTAACCCAGAGGAGCTGCATGTGATTGAAGAGATACCGATGGCTGAGGACAAGCTGGACCGTCTGTTTGAGATTGCTGGAGTCAAGAGCCAAGAGGCCAGCCAGACGCTGCTTGACTCCGTGTACAGCCACTTGCCTGATCTCCTATAGACTTGTTTCATTCATTGCTACTTATAGACATTTGCATAGAGTGAACGAGACAGAGAGCAAGAGAAGGGCAGACAAACAAACATACACAAGACTTCTGGAAAAGTCACACAAGGGTTTCGAAGCGTATTAAAAGCCATTGCTAGCCAAATGTAGCTTTTATGCATTATCCTCTTTACACTCTAGAGCTTCTTGTTTGGTTGATGAATTCTAGTCGCACATTCATAATGCTGTAACATACCAGCATATTCACGCCTCAACAATGTCTAAAACTAATGTACATTAATGTAATTGACACTTTAGTTAGGTGATTTGCAAGCTCAGTTGTAGATCCTACAGCATTCTGCCAAACAAAAAAGGCCTAATCAGTAAAGCCTAAAGATATGCATGTAGTACTTCTACTTGAATTGATCTATCAATATGTGAATGCGCTTCTCCAAGAAATGAACAACAAACATGCTTGATATATTATTTAATTCCCAGCTGGGAATAGAAGATAGAACATTTACTTGACTAACTTGGCTTTTTAAAATCAGTAGGGTGAAGATCGAGGAGGCTAGTTAGGACCGACTATAGAGCTGTTTAATGGCTACATACAGGTGCTCTTAGAGTGGACAAATAAGGGCAAATAAATAAAAATATGCTTACACAGCCCCTGAAAAACTGCCATGTTGTCTACTGTCTTTTACATGCAAGCTAGAAAGGTCACACAGGGGTTTCTACAAAGTAAAAGCTGCTAGTCCTCTGTAGCATTTTGTGAACTGTTTGCCTTGACACCTTGTGTTTACGCTGTACCATCTGTTAAACTGCAGCATATTCTTTCACACTTGTCATCACGACGTCTAAGAGTAAGAGCATTCGTTGGTATTGATGTAACAGTTAAACCTAGTTCCTGATCCTACAGCATTCTGCCAAAATGTGTTAATTCTGACTGTACTGCTGTTGCAGCTTTGTATAACAAGTTGATTTTAAAGGGCATTTCAAAGCAACACTACTGGCTGCCACATCATTCATGACTGAAGAATTGGTCTGTGCTTCTTTAAGAAATGAACAACAAACATACGTGACCCTTTTTATTGAACCCCAGTTCAAAATGGCAGAAGCAACACTGGAACTTGAGGCATAGGAAGTAGTTTTGTTCATATAGTTTGTATTTCAGCTGATGAGATGTGGTAGGCAGAATCTATCTAGTGAGCTAGATGTAACTACATAGTTGTTGAAACATCAAATTTTGGCACTCATACCACCTCCTTTTTAACAACATGGTGCACAAGATTACTTGACCTTTCGTTGACTGTCAAAAAAAAAAAGTGTTGGGGAAGCATACTGGCAGCTTTTATGACTTCTGCTGGATTGTAATCAACAGATAGAAACTCAAGCATAGAATAAAATGTAATGTGTCAAAAGTATGAAGCTGAACAAGTATGAACATTATATTTCCGGTCACAGTTTTAAGCCCTAAAACATGTAACCAATATATTTACTATTATGTAAGATGAGAGATTGATGACTGACCAATTAAAATGAAAACTTTTGTTACATCATTGGGTTTTATTGTGTCTTTGCTGTGTCAAACTAAATGCTAATTTAGAAAAAGCTTGTAACCCAAGCATCTAGGTGTTGCAGAAGATAATAGTGATACACCAAATAACCTTATATATCCACATTGAGTATACAGTTCAGTTAACTGAAACGAGTTAGTATACTTTTGTGCAGGTTTCTTGTCACTTGCTCATTGTCTACATTTAGGCCTATTGCTTATGACAGTTAATAAAAACTCAATGTAAAGATCCTTTTCTCATGACATACTACAGTATGACTAATTATATTTACTGTATTTCAAAAAACCCCACCTGGATCCTCAATTTCATGCTTTCAGCCTCAGATCAACAACAGCAAATATGAGGAAACTTTCCACCACTTTATTCTCCTCAATTACCATGTGGCACATCTGTGTGCATATATAACAATTGACTACACTTATCGTAATGATGTCATATAGGTAGGTAACAGTAAACAGTGCTGTGAAGTTCAATCACCATCCCAAAGAGCATCAGTGATGATTTAAACTCTAAGATTATATAAAACTAAATATAAGTCAAGTGCACCATAAGCGTCTTTTGGGAAAAAGACGCTTATGGTCTTTTCTCTTTCTCAGCAATGGCAATGTTGCAAATGCTGTACATGTCTTGATCACATGGCACTGTAGATATTTAAGGGTCACTACTTGTATATACATTCAGCCAAATTATCATCCACACAGTTGCTAATACAAATGTTATAAGGTTTAAGTGTAGCAGTCATTCATTCATTATCCATTGTAAGTAGCAGGTGGGGGCGGCGCGGTGGTGTAGTGGTGAGCACTGTCGCCTCACAGCAAGAAGGTCCAGGTTCGAGCCCCGTGGCCGGCGAGGGCCCCTCTGTGCGGAGTTTGCACGTTCTCCCCGTGTCTGCGTGGGTTTCCTCCAGGTGCTCTGGTTTCCCCCACAGTCCAAAGACATGCAGGTTAGGTTAACTGGCAACTCTAGACTGACTGTAGGTGTGAATGTGAATGGTTGTCTGTGTCTATGTGTCAGCCCTGTGATGACCTGGCGACTTGTCCAGGGTGTACCCCGCCTTTCGCCCGTAGTCAGCTGGGATAGGCTCCAGCTTGCCTGCGACCCTGTAGAAGGATAAAGCGGCTACAGCTAATGAGATGAGATGATGATATATTTGGAGGGGGTGATGGGGTGGGGGTCAATGAAGTTCACAACAAACAGAGCAGGGCAGGTGGGTATGTCCTGGTATTCCAGTTGAAAAAAAAAAAACCACCCACATAATATGGTTCAGTTCAGAAAATCTTTTAAGTAGCTACAAACTCTGTTTTTTACTGTTTGTAACAGATAAAATAATTACTAAAATACTTGTTTTAGTTTGTATTTACATTACAGGCATTTAGCCACTCTTATCCAGAGCAACCTGGGGATCAGTTGCTTTGCTCAAGGGCACTTCAGCCATTCATGTTGTTCTAGGGATTCAAACCAGCAACCTTTTGCTCCTAAAGTTGTTTCACTAACCATTAGGCCATTGTTTCCCCTAGTTATGTGAAGTAGTACTGGTGTTATAAGTGGAAATAGACCTTTCAGGCTTACGAGTCTGGAAAATACCAATTTATCACCAAGAGGAGGGTCTCAGGATGCAGTAGGTTTGAAAATCTGGTAGATTTAGAATATTTCATCACCTGTTTCAGTTTTCCACCTACATCACTAATGTTCATTTATGACCCCAGAAATAACAAGCGTGCAAATATGAAAAACAATGTCACCACACCAGTGTGGATTCAAATTAAAGGTACACTATGTACAACCCCAAATCAGAAAAAGTTGGGATGGTATGGAAAATGCAAATAAAAAAGAAAATGATTTCTAAATTTACTTTGACGAGTATTTCATTGCAGACAGGATGAACCCAAGATATTTCATGATTTGTCTGGTCAACTTCACAAATGAAATGAAGATACATATCCATTCCTGTGTTTCAAGCCTGCAACACATTCCAAAAAAAGGTGGGATGGGGCAGTTTAGGGCGAGTAATGAGGTAAAACAATTAAATAATGATGTAATTTGAAACAGGTGATGTCAACAGGTGATTGTAATCATGATTTGGTACAAAATCAGTACAGTCTGTGATGAGCAAAGATGGACCAAGGATCTGCAGTTTATCAACAAATGCGTGAGAATTATTGAAATGTTTAAAAACAAACAAAATATATTTTTAAAAAAATGTTTAAAAATAAACAAAAGATAGGAAGGGATTTGGATATTTCCCCCTCTATAATGCCTAATATCATGAAAAAAATTCAAGGAACCTGGAGGAATTTCCATGCATAAAGGGCAAGGGTGCAAGCCTAAGCTGAACACCCGTGATCTCTGATCCCTCAGACGGCACTGCATCAGGAACTGTCATTCATCTATAGCTGACATAACTACATGGGCTCGGGAGTACTTTGGCAAACTTTTGTCAAGCACTACAATACAGAGTTACATCCACAAATGGCAGTTAAAACTTTACTGTGCAAAAAGGAAGGCTTATGCTGTGTCCAGAAATGCCATTGACATCACTGGGCTCAGAGGCATCTGGGATGGACTGTCACACAGTGGGAACATGTACAACCCCAATTCCAAAAAAGTTGGGACAAAGTACAAATTGGAAATAAAAACGGAATGCAATAATTTACAAATCTCAAAAACTGATATTATATTCACAATAGAACATAGACAACATATCAAATGTCGAAAGTGAGACATTTTGAAATTTCATGCCAAATATTGGCTCATTTGAAATTTCATGACAGCAACACATCTCAAAAAAGTTGGGACAGGGGCAATAAGAGGCTGGAAAAGTTAAAGGTACAAAAAAGGAACAGCTGGAGGACCAAATTGTAGCTCATTAGGTCAATTGGCAATAGTTCATTAACATGACTGGGTATAAAAAGAGCATCTTAGAGTAGCAGCAGCTCTCAGAAGTAAAGATGGGAAGAGGATCACCAATCCCCCTAATTCTGCGCTGACAAATAGTGGAGCAATATCAGAAAGGAGTTCGACAGTGTAAAATTGCAAAGAGTTTGAACATATCATCTACAGTGCATCATATCAAAATATTCAGAGAATCTGGAAGAATCTCTGTGCATAAGGGTCAAGGCCGGAAAACCATACTGGGTGCCCATGATCTTCAGGCCCTTAGACAGCACTGCATCACATACAGGCATGATTCTGTATTGGAAATCACAAAATGGGCTCAGAAATATTTCCAGAGAACATTATCTGTGAACACAATTCACCGTGCCATCCGCCGTTACCAGCTAAAACTCTATAGTTCAAAAAGAAGAAGCTGTATCTAAACATGATCCAGAAGCGCAGACGTCTTCTCTAGGCCAAGGCTCGTTTAAAATGGACTGTGGCAAAGTGGAAAACTATTCTGTGGTCAGACGAATCAAAATTTGAAGTTCTTTATGGAAATCAGGGATGCCGTGTCATTCGGACTAAAGAGGAGAAGGACAACCCAAGTTATCATCAGCGCTCAGTACAGAAGCCTGCATCTCTGATGGTATGGGGTTGCATTAGTGCATGTGGCATGGGCAGCTTGCACATCTGGAAAGACACAAATCAATGCTGAAAGGTATATCCAGGTTCTAGAGCAACATATGCTCCCATCCAGATGACATCTCTTTCAGGGAAGACCTTGCATTTTCCAAGATGACAATGCCAAACCATATACTGCATCAATTACAGCATCATGGCTGCGTAGAAGAAGGGTCCGGGTACTGAACTGGCCAGCCTGTAGTCCAGATCTTTCACCCATAGAAAACATTTGGCGCATCATAAAATGGAAGATACAACAAAAAAGACCGAAGACAGTTGAACAACTAGAATCCTACATTAGATAAGAATGGGTTAACATTCCTATCCCTAAACTTGAGCAACTTGTCTCCTCAGTCCCCAGACGTTTACAGACTGTTGTAAAGAGAAAAGGGGATATATCTCAGTGGTAAACATGGCCTTGTCCCAACTTTGAGATGTGTTGTTGTCATGAAATTTAAAATCACCTAATTTTTCTCTTTAAATGATACATTTTCTCAGTTTAAACATTTGATATGTCATCTATGTTCTATTCTGAATAAAATATGGAATTTTGAAACTTCCACATCATTGCATTCTGTTTTTATTTACAATTTGTACTTTGTCCCAACTTTTTTGGAATCGGGATTGTATTGTGGTCAGATGAATCAGTATTCCAGGTCATTTTGTGGAAGAAATAAACACCTGAAGGAAGATGAAGAAAGAAAGAAGAGGAATCAGTGGTTGCTGGAGGTGGATAACAAGTTTAAGAACCCATGTTAAAGTTAGCAATAAAACACTACCACAATGCAGAGAAAGTAACAATAATATTCACTATCTTACTGGTGCTTGAAAGTTTGTGAACCCTTTAGAATTTTCTATATTTCTGCATAAATATGACCTAAAACATCAGATTTTCACACAAGTCCTAAAAGTAGATAAAGAGAACCTAGTTGAACAAATGAGACAAAAATATTATACTTGGTCATTTACTTATTGAGGAAAATTATCCAATATTACATATCTGTGAGTGGCAAAAGTATGTGAACCTCTAGGATTAGCAGTTAATTTGAAGGTGAAATTAGAGTCAGGTGTTTTCAATCAATGGGATGACAATCAGGTGTGAGTGGGCACCCTGTTTTATTTAAAGAACAGGGATCTATCAAAGTCTGATCTTCACAACACATGTTTGTGGAAATGTATCATGGCACAAACAAAGGAGATTTCTGAGGACCTCAGAAAAAGCGCTGTTGATGCTCATCAGGCTAGAAAAGGTTACAAAACCATCTCCAAAGAGTTTGGACTCCACCAATCCACAGTCAGACGGATTGTGTACAAATGCAGGAAATTCAAGGCCATTGTTACCCTCCCTAGGAGTGGTCGACCAACAAAGATCACTCCAAAAGCGAGACGTGTAATAGTCGGTCAGGTCACAAAGGACCCCAGGGTAACTTCTAAGCAACTGAAGGCTTCTCTCACATTGGCTAATGTTAATGTTCATGAGTCTACCATCAGGAGAACACTGAACAATGGTGTGCATGACAGGGTTGCAAGGAGAAAGCTACTGCTCTCCAAAAAGAACATTGCAGCTCATCTGCAGTTTGCTGAAGATCATGTGGACAAGCCAGAAGGCTATTGGAAAAATGTTTTGTGGATGGATGAGACCAAAATAGAACTTTTTGGTTTAAATGAGAAGCGTTATGTTTGGAGAAGGAAAACCCTGCATTCCAGCATAAGAACCTTATCCCATCTGTGAAACATGGTGGTGGCAGTATCATGGTTTGGGCCGGTTTTGCTGCATCTGGGCCAGGACAGCTTGCCGTCATTGATGGAATAATGAATTCTGAATTATACCAGTGAATTCTAAAGGAAAATGTCAGGACATCTGTCCATGAACTGAATCTCAAGAGAAGGTGGGTCATGCAGCAAGACAATGACCCTAAGCACACAAGTCGTTCTACCAAAGAATGGTGTAGCAAGATTCACGTGTGTGGTGCACAGAAGCATGGCAGGCAGCTGTTTGCGTTGAAGAGGGGTTTTTATTTGACAACTTTTCAGCATAGGTCTCCAAAAACTCACACGCACGCGCGCACACATACAGGCTGTCAACAAGCCCTTGGCGCCGACCTCCCCTTCTTGCTCTCCTTTTATCGGGTGCGGTCACTGAAGGAGACACACAAACACACGTTAATTGACAACAGGTGTAGTGACACGACCACTCACCTTCCCTGACTCCGCCCTCCATTCACAGAACGATGCTCGGCCATGCCCCCACTGCCACAAATGGTTAAAGAAGAATAAAAAGTTAATGTTTTGGAATGGCCAAGTCAAAATCCTGACCTTAATCCAATCGAAATGCTGTGGAAGGACCTAAAGCAAGCAGTTCATGTGAGCAAACACACCAACATCCCAGAGTTAAAGCTGTTCTGTACAGAGGAATGGGCTAAAATTCCTCCAAACTGGTGTGCAGGACTGATCAATAGTTACCGGAAATGTTTAGTTGCAGTTATTGCTGCACAATGGGGTCACACCAGATACTGAAAGCAAAGGTTCACATACTTTTGCCACTCACAGATCTCAATAAATAAATGACCAAGTAAAATATTTGTCTCATTTGTTTAACTGGGTTCTCTTTATCTACTTTTAGGACTTGTGTGAAAATCTGATATTTTAGGTCATATTTATGCAGACATATAGAAAATTCTAAAGGGTTCACAAACTTTCAAGTACCACTGTATAGCACCAGGCACTCCTCACCCTCAACCACCTGGGACTAAACAGCCCCCAGCCCTCTGTCTGATGTGTCGGTCTGTAAAACAAATGGGAGAGAAAAGTAAGGAGAATGCAACAGCGGGCCCCCACAAAAAACTGCTTTTACCTGAGCAAAAGCCCATTCGCATGGCTCCATCCACTGGACCGGATCTGTCGCCCGTTTTTTAGTAAGGTGAGTCAGTGGGCTGATGACATGCAAAAAGTTAGGCATGAACCGCCTATAGTAGCCAGCCAGCCCCAGGAACTGCCTCAACCCCTTTTTGGTCATAGGTAGGCCACAATTGCTGCAGTCTTATCAGTTTGGGGATGCACCTGCCCATGACCCAAGTGGAAGCTCAGATACCATACTTCCACCTGTCCAATTGCACAATTTTTCAGGTTTGGTGTGAGCCCAGCACGCCTTAGCAACCTCAGGACTGCGCTGAGATTTTGTAAATGCTGCTCCAAATCATTACTATAAATGATTGTCATTTAGATAGGCCGCTGCATATGCATTGTGGGGACGGAGAATTCAGTCCATGAGATGCTGAAACATTGCTGGGGCCCCAAACAACCCAAAAGGAAGGGTGAGAAATCGGTGTAAATGAAATGGAGCGGAAAAGGCCATTTACTTGCAGGATAATGGAGTCAATGGGATCTGCCAATATCCCTTTGGTAAATCCAGTGTTGAGTAAAAGTGAGCCGTGCCTAACTGATCGAGCAGTTCATCAATGCAAGGCATCGGATGTACGTCAAATTTAGACACCACGTTGACTTTTCTATAGTCCACACAGAACTGGACTGACCCATTGGCCTTGGGGACCAAGCCCACCAGGCTGCTCCAGTCACTGTGCGACTCCTCAATTACCCCCATCTTAAACATAGCCTGGAGTTCATCCTGAACCACATTGTTATTGTGGTCCACGAGCCGATATGGGTGGCTGTGCACCACCACCCTTGGGGGAGTCTCAATGTAGTGTTCTGTGAGGTCAGTGCAACTAGGGAGAGGTGAGAACACATTCCAGAACTCCTCCTGCAACCTGATAACCTGTGCTCTCTGGGACAGTTAGAGGTGGTCTCCACAGGGAACCGGGGTGAATTGGGCTGCACTTTTTGGACTTACCTTTGGTCCCAGTTCCACCCTCTCCAGAACTACCATCGCCAGAGCCACAGGAACCTGCTCTCTCCATGGTTTCAGGAGAGTGAGGTGGTAAATTTGACATGTCGCCTCTTTTTGGAAGTTTGACCTCATAGTCGACCTCTCCAATTCGCTGTGTGACCTCAAAGGGCCCTTGGACTTGGCAAGTAAGTTTGAGCTTGAGGTGGGCAGTAAAATGAGGACTTTATCTCCCAGTGCAAATTCCCTTAGCTGTGTCCCTCTGTTGTACAGGCAAGCTTGACGTTCTTGGGCCTGGAGCAAATCCTCCTGGTTTATGTGACTCAATGCGTGGAATCACATTCTTTCTTGGCTCTCAGGTCAAGAATGTATTGAATTTCATTTTTGCTTTGAGAAGGCCCCTCTTCCCAATTTTCTCTAATTATGTCCAAGCTGCCACAGGGCTTGCACCCATACAGTAATTTAAATGGGGAAAATCCAGTGCATGCTTGCAGCACCTCGTGCACTGCAAACAACAGAGGGTCTAAGCACCTATCCCAGTTTTTAGCATCCCCATGAACGAACTTATGAATCATGTTCTTAAGTGTTTGGTGAAATTGTTTGGTTAAACACTAGCTTGAATCAATTTAATCCCCAATAATTTGTACAATTCATGTAGTGTTCATGACATAAAAATAGTGCTTTGATCAGTCAGGATTTCTTTGGAATCCCGACTCGAGAGATAATGCAGAAGAGTGCCTCCACAACACTGCATGCTGAGATATTGCAAAGAGGCAAGGCTTCCAGGTATCGTGTTGCATAATCCACTATGACTAACACAAAGCAATACCCACATGCAGATCGATCTAATGGCCCGACAAGATCCATGCCAATTCATTCAAAGGGGATCTCAATTAATGGTAATGGGTGCAATGGCGCTTTTGGTGTGGCTGCTGGATTTACCAGCTGGCATTCGCAACAAGCCACACACCACTTGTGGACACTGTCATGAATCCTTGGCCAATAGAAGTGAGCCATGAGAAAATTTAGCATTTTATCCTGATCCAAGTGCCCAACCATCAGATTATGATGAGCCACATGGAATAAAAGTCCCCTACAGCTCTTCGGGACCAACAACTCTGTCATCTCTTCCTTAGTTTGAGTGTCCTGCATCACTCCATACAGCCTATCCTTAATAATACAAAAATATGTAAAGGAAAGCACAATGTTAGAGGGGTTGGCCATCAGTTACTTTCACTTGCTCAAAAGTGTGTCTCAGAGACTCGTCACACGTCTGTTCCGATGGGAAATCCCCATTCAGGGAGGGGGATAAGGAGAAGCTCAGGTGTGTGCAGTGGGAACTGAAAAGGAGCTTGAAGCAGGCAAAGGTGGATTGTAAAAGAAAGTGGAGAGTAAGCTGCAACAAAATAACACCAGAGAGGTGTGGAGAGAAATAAGGAATATTACTGGCTAGTCAAAGAAGAACAGCCAGGTCTTTAATGGTGATGAGAACAAGGCCAATAAATTCAACCTGTTTTATAACAGGTTTGATGGAATGGCCAGTGTCCACTCTGCTTTATCATCTGTCCTCCCACCCACCACTTCAGCTGCTGCTCCTACTTCACTGACTCCTGTAGACAATGGCTCTCCCACCATCACTTCAGCTGCTGCTCTGTCTACTGTCTCCTGCATGCAATAGCTCCCCTATCACTGCAGCTGCAACACCCATCACATCTGGTTACCTGCCCCCATCCTTCACAGTTGATGAGGTGAGGGCAGAGCTTGGGAGACTGTATCCAGGGAAAGCAGCAGGCCCAGATGGTGTGTGTTCAAGACTCCTGAAAGACCGTGCAGCCCAGCTAGCTGAGCCCCTCCAGTGGCTCTTCAACTTGAGTCTATGACTAGGCAAGGTTCTGGTGCAGTGGAAAACATCCTGTCTCGTACTGGTGCCTAAAGTAAGGCGACCAGTTGAGATAAACAATTACTGCCCAGTGGCCTTAACATCCCATATTATAGAATAGAATAAACTTTGTCATGCCAGCATGAAATTTGTCTCTGGTCTCACTATAAAAACACGTATAAACAAACATTCATACCATTGCACAAAAACAAATACATACATAGATCATTCTACCCCACCCCCCACCCCAGTCACCCCTCCCAGTATACACATCATAGACAAGGTCAGCACCAGTTCCAGCCTACACCTGTCTAATTTTTCCATTGCTTATTGACCATGGAAATTGGGTTTGGTATAAATGAGTGTATATGTTTTTCCTTGCGATGTGTGCCCTGTAGCACCTCCCTGAGGGGAGCAATTCGAACTCGGAGTGAAGAGGGTGGGTATCATCGTCCAAAATGTTCATAGTTTTCCTATCAACTGCAGTCCTATATAGATTGTCCAGTGGTTTTTGAAGTTGTCCTATGATTTTTCCTGCCATTTTCACAACTCTGGACAGCCTATTCTTGTTAGATAGGGTGAGGTGGCCATACCATACAGAGATGTTATAGGTAAGGACGCTCTCTATTAGGCTTACATATGTTCTCTCCAAGATGTTAGGACTTACCCCAAAGCCTTTCAGCTTTCTAATTAAATACAACCTTTGATTGGCCTTTTTGCATATAACATTTTCTGTGAAGTTCAGCTTGCAGTCAATGTATGTGCCTAAGTACTTAAAACAGTTGACAATTTCAACTGTTTGGTTGGATAATAGAAGTGGTGATGGAACACCTGTGTAGTTAAGAATTAGCTCCTTGGTTTTGCATACATTGAGTAAAAGTGAGCTTGTCTTACACCACTGCTCTAACTTAAAAACATGATCAACATAGTCAGATATGCTGTCATTCTGATAAGAGTCCCACTAGAGCCAGATCTGCGTATTTCACTAACTTAAAATCATTACAGTGAAGTGATATTTCATTTGTGTACACAGAGAACAGCACAGGGGAAAGACAACAACCTTGTGGAGCCCCTGTATTAAGAACTAGTTCGTTTGAGACCATGTCCCTGATGCACACTCGCTGTGGGCGGTCAGTTAAAAAGTCCTTGATCCAATGCACCAACCCTCCATCTACCCCTAGGTTTATGAGTCGCTGCAGTAGTATGTGGATTTGCATTGTATTAAAGGCAGCAGTAAAATCAATAAATAAAATCCGTGCATAAGCGTTGGCATTTTGCAGATGTTTAGTGACCATGTTAGTCAGGATGAGAGTGGCATCTTCAGTCCCTCTATGAGGCTTATAAGCAAATTGCATAGGGTCTAGATGTGGGTTCAGGGATGCAGTAAGATGTTTGATTACAACCCTATCCATGCATTTTGCCAGAATAGGGGTCAAGGCAACTGGGCAAAAAAGTCATTCAGTTCTTTTGACCCAGGTTTCTTTGGGAGCGGTTTGATAATTGATGACTTCCACATATCCAGCACAGTACAGGTGGACAGTAAAAGTTGAAAGAGATGGGTCAAAACTGTTGCTAGTTCATTAGCACATGCCTTCAGTACCTTTCCACGGAGGCCATCAGGTCCAGGCGCTTTATGTGGATTTATTTTTACGAGGCAATGTCTGACTTCCTCCACTGATAGGTGGATTGTGGTGGTTTGAGGAGTGTTGATAGAGACCACATTACATTTGGCTTTGTTGTCAAAAGAATCAAACCTTCCATAAAAATTAAGTTTATTTAAGAAGGGGAGGTCCATGAATGTGTCAACTGGTTCCTTTTGGTCTCTGCCCATCATTTTATTAAGCCCTTCCCATGCTTGTTTAGGGTTATTTATGCAAAATTGTTCCTCCACTTTATTTTTGAAATCAACTTTTGCTTTTTGCATCTTTCCCCTAAACTCCCTCCTTATTTCTCTCACTTTCTCTGTATCACCCCTTATGAAAGCTGTCTTTTTGTCATTAAGGCACGTTTTTAAGTCTTTGGACAGCCAGGGCTTATTATTGGGAAATGTGACGATTCTTTTGGTCTCTGTTGCCGATTCTTCACAGAACTGTACATATGACATAATACAGTCTGTTAGCTCATGGGGGTTTTCACAGGAGTCGATAAATGCGTCCCAGCATGTAGTTTCAAAACAGCATTTTAATTTATCAAGTGTCTCCCCGTTCCACACTTTGACGAATTTTACTGTGGGCTTTTCGCGCTTCACTAACTGTCTGTACTTCGGCAACAAGTGTATGACGTTGTGGTCCGACCTTCCGATAGGTAGGCGGCACAGCGCCTTGTAAGCATGTTCTATGTTGCCATAACAGTGATCCAAAATATTAGATGCGCGAGTTGGGCAGTCTACATATTGTTGTAGCGTTGGAAGATAGGTTGACAGGGAGAGTGTGTTAAAATCCCCTAAAATAAACTTTTATTTATTTATGAAGACCCTGGAGTGTCTGGCTCTCCACCTCATGAGGCCAGAGGTCGCTCATGCACTGGACTCCCTTCAGTTTGCCTACCAGAAGCACACTGGAGTGGAGGATGCGGTCCTTTATATGCTGCACAGGACCTACACATACCTGGAGGAGCCAGGATGCTATGTGAGAATCTTATTTTTTGATTTCTCAAGTGCTTTTAATACAATCCAGCCCCTCATATTGAGAGACAAGTTGGAGGGTATGGGTCCCCCCCTGACATCCTGGGTAACAGACTACTTGATAGAACAACCTCAATTTGTCAGTGTGGCAGTGGGGGCGTGGTCAAGCATCGGTCTGTGACCGGAGGGCGGAGTCAGGGATTGTAAGTGGCAGAATCACTAAACCTGATGTGAATTAACCTGTGTTTGTGTGTCTTTCCCAATGACCATGCCCTATTTAAGGAGGAGAGCGAGAGCGGAGCGGGCTCTCTCCCAACCAGAACACGTGTGTGTGGCATGTGTATGTGTGTATAAGTAAACGTATAGAAGCTGAAAAGCTGACAATAAAGAGTTATTGAGAACTCAGCACTGGCCTGCCGTGCTTCTGTGCTCCACCCACCTAGAACACTCGTTACAGTCAGGTTAGGGAACTGTGTCTCTGGCAGGGTGAGGTGCAACACAGGGGCCCCACAAGGGACTGTCTTAGCACCATTCCTGTTCACACTCTACATGGAGGACTTTAAATACAGTTCAAAATCCTGCCACATGCAGAAATACTCTGATGATACAGCTATTCTGGCACCACCTGCTGGAACCGCCTCCCCAGCTAACATTGTGGCGGGATTCCCCCATGACGGAGTACTGCAGGACCCACCCACTACTAACTGTTTTATTCATGTTTTAAACCCCAGCCAATCTGTTCCCAGGATAAGTTGATGGGTGAGGCTTGGACTAACCGCTGCCTCCACACTATGCTTTTCTCCCCAGAATTGAATAGTGACCGGCGTTAGCGGATATTTTTGGATGTCATTGTGCACACATCTGACATTCACCAATCGTGAATTTCCCAGTGCCCCGCATTGAACAGGCTTTGATGCATGAAGGTCTGATTACAACCAGAATCCACCAAAGCCTGATATGTACCCCCTTGAATACTCACAGAGACTCTGTACATTCCCGCTTGATCAGGGGAAGCCTGCGGTGTGTCAGGAATTCGAATCAGTAGCCCCACCTTCTTGTGGAAGTGATTCTGGGAAGTCCCAGCCTTCGTTTCACGCCGACAGACCTTCCTGGGCTTGCTCCTGGTTCTGCTGGGCATGGTTGAGTCCACCTGTGGAGAGAGAGAGAGAGAGAGAGAGAGAGCGATGAGAGAGCGCGCGAGAGCGTTAATGGCAGCATGGACACGGAAGGAGGAGGCAGAGGAGAAACAAGTGCAGGGAGTGGGTTTCAGGGGAATTGGCCCCCATTTCCACAGGGCTGGGGTAGGGGAGGGGCGAGGAGAGAGAGATAGGAGAGAGAGAGAGAAGGGGGAAAAGTGATAGTGAGCATGAGAGAGGAAGAGGAACTACAGGAGCGCCTGTTCCCAGAAACACTGTCAGGTGATCCTCTGCGAGCCAGACTGCCTCCTCCAGCGATGCCACATGGTAACACTGGACCCACACTGATGTCCTGCTTGGCAGTTGGGCGACAAACTGCTCCAGTGCCACTCGATCTGCGATGACCTCAACATTGCATTCATCAGTTAGCAACCACTGTCAGCAGACATCTCAGAGCTATTGGGCAATGGACAGCTGGCCTCACTGCATGTCAGAGCATGGAAATGCTGGCAATGTTCCTATGGCTCATGGCACCCCCACTGCAGTATAGCCCACTTCAGGTCCAGGTACTCCAGCCTGATGGTGACGGGGAGCTGCCGAGCCGTGAGCTGGGCCTCCACTGCGAGTTTAGCCAAGAGCATGCCTCCGTGACATGTTCAACCAGCTTTGTGAGTGCTTCTGGATCATCCTGCAGACCCATTTTGATAGTAAGGTTGGCCGCTAGAGCAACTGCCAGAGTACCTGCTGATTGGATCAGGCTCCTGATCCCCTGCTGGTCCTCAGCCTGGGCCTCGAGCAGGGCCTAGAAGTGCTTTTCTTGATCCACAGACAGCTCAACAAAAGACCTGATGCTGGCTATGGAGGTTGCTGATAAGGGTCTAGAGGAGCTCTCTGGCTGGTCTGGACTCTATAGCAGCATTGTTCCTCAGTCCCGGTTTTGGCACCAGTGTGGCAACTCTCTGAGGTTTGGTATACAGAGGAACTGGGAGCAGGTTTCAGAACCAGTGTGTGTGATATGATTGATATGATCAGACACGAGGATACAGAATGATACTTCACAACCAGAGTGAGTGTTTGCTGAGCTTATATAGAGGGGTGATTACTGGGATAATGGGAAACAGGTGCACTTCCTAGTATCCAGGAGATGAGGGGCACTGTGGCACTTGGGAAATATAGTCCAGAGGAGCTATGTTTGGAGGCTGCTCCAAACTCAGGTTTTCAGCACTATTACTGACATCAATCAGCTTGTGAAGCATAATTAAATACAATTAAAAAGCCCACATCTAAATATGGAACAAAATTTAACAGAGGGACATCTTATATTTTTAACATGTTCATATTTTTAATATAATTCACAGACAACACTCGATGGAGAGTAACTAACTACACAAGACAATTAACAAGGTGTATTACAATTTTTTACAATCATTTTCACAATACCATGTTCACGTTTTTAAAACACAACACGTTCACCATATCTGTAGACTATGTGAGCTAAACTGAGAATACTTTTGCATTGCTTTCAGACATAATGCATTCAGTGATAACTTCCTCCAACATTCATAAATGCCTCGCTCAGTCAATATTCACCACCAGCAAATCCTGTACAATTACAACAATTTAAGACATTTAGATGCTCTTTTCAAAAAGTTCAAAAGCTAACCAAATTTATAACACATTAGATGGAAATATGCTGCATTTCAACAAATGAAATTACTGTAAAAGCATGAATTACTGTCAGATTATTCTGATGTTAGCTGAAAGTTAATTCTGTTTATTTGCAGTCTTGTTACCATCTGTACAAAAGTGGTGATGTTTACAGTATATTTCATCTTTGCACATGTGAAACTAATAAAATTTTTATTCAAAAGTCAGTGGATGCATAAACCATTTCAGCTAAAGACCTACATAGGCCGTAAGGTGAACCCCGAAAAGTCTTTCAGAAACCAGATTCCGCTCCGACGTCTCCGAACTACATAATATCCAATTCTTAAAAATGGACGTATTATGAAATGATGTCATCAAAAAGTTCTCACCTTGTAATGATGTCAATTTTTCACACAAAGGCTTGAAAAAGCGAACTAATGTCATCGGCGCAGAATGATATTTTGGCACCGCGGAATAAGATTTCGCTACAGAACAGGTTCCACGGTTGCTGACGTATCCCATAAACACCCGTGACGTAGCCCCATTTCGTAAACAAGAGACCAACATGGCAGCCGCCACAGCCTCGTCTAGCAGCAGTGGAGGAGAGGAAAGTTTGGAAATAACGGCAAAAAGGAGAAAACTTCTTGCACGTAAGCAGTGCTATATGCATATAGCTTCTGTGAAGCACGGAGTGACCCAGGAATTTACCTTCAAATGGTGGAATACATACCGGGACAGTATCCGACAGTGGCTGCAGTTGAGCGGTGAGAACAGGAGAGTAGCCGAAAACTACAAACACTGTTTAGATTTAGAGTTTGACAAGATACCTGAGGATGCTGCCTTCCACCCTGCATGTTACCGCAGGTTTACGGACAAACTTGCTATTGAACGAGCGGGAAAGCGTATGGTGCGCGAGAAAGAAGGGGGAGATGAAACTCAAGACGCCGCAAGACCCCCCGAAGCTGCCCCCCCCCCGAAGCTGGCCCCTCAACATCGGGCAGCACTAAGAGTCTTAGATCCAGGTCAGCACTGCCTATGTCCAGCTCAGGTCCCGTCCTTCCTGCCCTGTGCATTATATGTAAAAAAAAAAAAAAAACCTCAAATTCGTCTTAAAGGGAGGCAAACGACAAAGGGAAGCTCTTTCAAAAGCTGAGACCTTAACAGCAGGTAAGCAAACCCACCCATCCCCCCCCCTCCACACACACTCACACAAAGGGTCACAATCACTGATCAACCCACCAACCCCCCCCCACAAAGGGTCACTATCACTGATGACTATCTACAGTGCTATCTCCCTCTGCAAGTGTGTTTACATGCATGGATGTTATGTTTCAATGTTTGTATGCATGTAACATGTGTGCCTTTATGTGAATATGCTACTGGCAAACTTAAATTCCTATGTGGTAATAAGCATGTCTTTCTGTCTGGCAAGGCAAGTTGCAGACTGCTGCCGAGACTAAAGATGACCACAGTATTCTGGTACACATTAAGGACAAAGACTGTGTGGCTCTGGAGGTGCAGTACCACAAGAGCTGCTACCAGCAGTACACCAGATTTCTGAATGAGTCTGCTAGACAAGAGAAGGACAAGTAAGCCATGTACTAACTTCTCATACATGACCATAGAATGCTACTTGCTACTGTTCAATGTGAAGACAATTTGTCACAGCACTGTGTGTGTGTGTGTGTGTGTGTGTGTGTGTGTGTGTGTGTGTGTATATATATATATATATATATATATATATATATATATATATATATATATATATATATGTGTGTGTGTGTGCGCGCGTATGCGCATGCATGCGCATGTTTATTTAGGTCAGTGTAGTAGTGGTTGGCAATATCTATCTGCATTTCTTTTCTAAATACTTCAGATAATACATACATTCAATTTAGCATGTAAACATTGCACCTTGTGTAAGTTGTATTTTGTTCCCCTGTACTTGTGTACTGTCAATGAAGTAAACTCTGAAACCTAATCTAAATCTTATGTATATTCTGCTGTAAGGGCAAATTACCAGGCTGCAATAATGAGGTCATGTGTGAAAAAAAAACATAGGTGCACCATCACCTGCTGGAAACGGGTGGCATGTTGAAGATGGAAACCTACAGGTCACCTGGATGACACAGAATCCAGCCCCTGACTCAGTTTTACACATGATCCACTGTGGGTGCAAAGAAAGTGCCTGTCAGACTGGCAGATGCTCTTGTGTCTCTGCAGGAGTCTGTTGCACGGACTTGTGCAGGTGTAGCAATTGCTCAAATATGAAGGAGACAGAGGACAAGGAAGACGACCAGTGCCCTGACAGTGATGACGAGGAATAGCACCTGACTGAATGTTATAGTGTGTGTGTCTTCCCCCCCCCCCCCCCCCCCCTCTTTCTCAGTCACTGACACCTAGGTCATTGCCTGGATGTTGACCTCTGCCTTTTTGCATCGTGCCACAGGACTTATATATATATATATATATATATAAAAATAAATTTGCATTTGTAATGTGTATCACTGTTTTGTTGTTTACATTTTCTATTAAAGTTT
This sequence comes from Neoarius graeffei, assembly GCF_027579695.1. Lineage (NCBI taxonomy): Eukaryota > Metazoa > Chordata > Actinopteri > Siluriformes > Ariidae > Neoarius > Neoarius graeffei. The sequence goes on from NC_083571.1 coordinate 77,211,851, forward strand.
GCAATTTGCCACATAGTTCTGTTGTGTGATGTATGATGACTCAGTCTTGCATCTTCTTTGTTGCCGCTGCTGCAGGTGTATAGTGCTGCCTAGTACGTTTACCTACCTCTACTGTGCCGCTGCATAGGTAGTGAATACTTGAATCCCTGCCATTGTGCCTCTAAACTGAGCAATAGAACTGCAATATTATATATAGGTTGTATTATTATTATTATTATTATTGTGTATTATTATTCCTATGGACTCTTCTCCTTCCTGCACAGTTTCTTAAATCTTGATCTGAAATCACACGCATTGCCTATATATTATATATGCCATTTTATGGCTAATCCATGGTGTGTATAGCCCACAATGACGAGTCAATACTCTATTCCATTACTGCCTGTGTAACATTGTAGGTCTGTTTTTCAAGCAAATTGTTTTATGGTTGATCAGTACTTTATAGTTAATAACCTAAGAGAATGAATACATGAATGGTCCTAGTCATAGACCATTACACCATATTTTGGACTATAATAATGGTGATAATTATTTTTATTCTAATAATAATATAAACACTTCAATATACCACATATATGCAATATTGTCTTAGTGATGTATTTAAAGCACTATTTAGGACTTAGAAGACATTTCACCCACTTTGGAGGGTGTTTTGGAGACTTTTTCTACTAATGTGACTGTAATTACGCAAGCTGTCAGCTGATCTGTGGTCAAAAATCGGCAACGCGATTGGTCCAGACCAGTCACGTGATGTCCCGACACGTCATTTTTAGAGGAAAATACTTCGCCACGCGATCGCTCGGTGCGAGGAATTGACAGGATTATAAGGTGAGAACTTTTTTCGCCACACTTTCTAGTACTCATTCTTAGTTTTAAAATAAATATTTCGTAGTTCGGAGACGTCGGAGTGAGATGAAACGAAAACGGGGTTCACCTTACGGCCTAACACAGGTGTTTGTTTATGCCTCGTTACCACATATACAAAAGAAGCCATCTTTAGATTGCCATTTGCTTTCCTTATGTACAGTGGTGCTTGAAAGTTTGTGAACCCTTTAGAATTTTCTATATTTCTGCATAAATATGACCTAAAACATCATCAGATTTCCACACAAGTCCTAAAAGTAGATGAAGGGAACCCAGTCAAACAAATGAGAAAAATATTAAACAATTTTTGTCTCATTTGTTTGCAAAAACAAAAGTATGTGGCAAAAGTATGTGAACCTTTTCTTTCAGTATCTGGTGAGACCCCCTTATGCAGCAATAACTGCAACTAAACATTTCCGGTAACTGTTGATCAGTCCTGCACACCAACTTGGAGGAATTTTAGCCCATTTCTCTGTACAGAACAGCTTCAACTCTGGGATGTTGGTGGGTTTCCTTACATGAACTACTCGCTTCAGGTCTTTCCACAACATCACATCTTCAACCTCAGCCTGCAGCTGGGGAGAGTGCCCACCCTCTGGAAGACATCATGTATCATTCCAGTTCCCAAGAAGAACCAGCCCAGCGAGCTGAACGACTTCCGACCGGTGGCACTCACTTCACATCTGATGAAGACGTTTGAGCAGCTCTTCCTCCTCAGACCCCAGGTGCAACATACCCAGGACTGTCTGCAGTTTGTGTACCGGGCAGGTGTTGGTATGGAAGACACCGTCCTCTACCTGCTACACCGAGCCCACTCGCATCTGGATAAGGGAAATGGCACAGTGAGGATCCTCTTCTTGGACTTCTCAAGTGCCTTCAACACCATCCAGCCCATAATTATTCAGGACAAACTGAACAGGATGCGAGTGGACCCCTGCCTGGTCACCTGGATCTCAAGCTACCTCACCGACAGGTCGCAGTACATCAGGCTGAAGGACATCACATTTGACACTGTGATTAGCAGCACTGGAGCACCCCAGGGCATGGTGCTGGCCCCTTTTCTCTTCACCCTGTACACTGTGGACTTCTGCTACAACTCGGAGCTATGTCACATTCAGAAGTTCACTGATGACACAGCCATCGTGGGGTGTATCAGGGATGACAGAGAGGAGGAGTATAGGAGCCTGGTGAGGGACTTTACTGTTTGGTGCTACAGGAACCATCTGTAGCTCAACACCTCGAAGACCAAGGAGCTGGTCATTGACTTTAGGAGGTCCAGACCAAGGTCACGACCAGTTCTGATTGAGGAAGTCGAGGTGGAGGCTATGGATTCCTACAAGTACCTCAGGCTGTGGCTGGACAGCAAGCTGGACTGGACTTGCAACACCAACCACTTGTACAGGAAGGGACAGAGCAGGCTATACTTCCTGAGGAGGCTGCAGTCCTTTAACATCTGCAGGAAACTCCTGTGGATGTTCTATCAGTCCATGGTCGCCAGTGATCTGTTTTATGCCTTGGTGTGCTGGGGGGACAGCACATCCAAGAAGGACACATCCAGGCTGGACAAACTGATCAGGTGGGCTGGCTCTGTGGTCGGCATGAAGCTGGACTCTCTGGTGACGATGGCAGAGACGAGGACTATGGACAAACTACTGAACATCATGGATGATGCCAGTCACCCTCTGCACACCGTCATCAGCAACCAGAGAAGCCTGTTCAGTGACAGAATGCTCCTTCCCAAGTGCAGGACTAACAGACTTTAAAACTCCTTTGTCCCTCATGCCATGAGACTGTACAACTCCTCTCTGGGGGGGGAGGAGGGGTAACAGGAAGACAGAGGATGGGAAGGAGCAGTAGCCTAGCCTGACAAAAAGCAATACTGGACAATGTGCAATATAAATGTGCAATATAATGTGCAATACCTCTCCTGCTGGACTTTTTTTTTCTTCCCATATCTTATTCTTTTTTATATTTGTATATGTAAATACTTAATTTAATTTATCTATAAGTTTTCTCCATTTTCTATTCTCTGTTTATCCTGTAATGATGCTGTTGGAATTTTAATTTCCCTGAGGGAACCCTCCCAAAGGGATCAATAAAGTTCTATCTAATCTAATCATTTCGATAGGATTAAGGTCAGGACGTTGACTTGGCCATTCCAAAACATTAACTTTATTCTTCTTTAACAATTCTTTGGTAGAACGACTTGCGTGCTTAGGGTCATTGTCTTGCTGCATGACCCACCTTTTCTTGAGCTTCAGTTCATGGACAGATGTCCTGACATTTTCCTTTAGAATTCGCTGGTATAATTCAGAATTCATTGTTCCATCAATGATGGCAAGCTGTCCTGGCCCAGATGCAGCAAAACAGGCCCAAATCATGATACTACCACTACCATGTTTCACAGATGAGATAAGGTTCTTATGCTGGAATGCAGTGTTTTCCTTTCTCCAAACATAACGCTTCTCATTTAAACCAAAAAGTTCTATTTTGGTCTCATCCATCCACAAAACATTTTTCCAGTAGCCTTCTGGCTTGTCCACATGATCTTTAGCAAACTGCAGATGAGCAGCAATGTTCTTTTTGGAGAGCAGTGGCTTTCTCCTTGCAACCCTGCCATGCACACCATTGTTGTTCAGTGTTCTCCTGATGGTGGACTCATGAACATTAGCCAATGGGAAAGGGCCTTTAGTTGCTTAGAAGTTACCCTGGGGTCCTTTGTGACCTCTTTGACTATTACACGCATTGCTCTTGGAGTGATCTTTGTTGGTCGACCACTCCTGGGGAGGGTAATAATGGTCTTGAATTTCCTCTATTTGTACACAACCTGTCTGACTGTGGCTTGGTGGAGTCCAAACTCTTTAGAGATGGTTTTGTAACCTTTTCTAGCCTGATGAGCATCAACAGCGCTTTTTCTGAGGTCCTCTAGAAACAGGCGGACATTTCCAAACATCTGACCTGATTTGTCTTGCTTAAGGTGTCCCGATAAAGAAAAACTCAAGTATGTTAGGAATTTTTTTCATATATTCCTCTGAAATATCCAAATAATTTAAGGCTTGACATCTCTGTCCAGTGACTAATGTAATAAGCATGACCAATTTCATCGTAAGGTCTTTCAGCTTTAAGGCATGAAGGGGTGTTAATTGTTTCAAATAGTCAAGTACTTGCTCCACAGGCCAAATTTCCTGAAATTTTGAAGTCAGAGGGATTTTTTTTAAACACACCTTTCAGAAACCGGCAGATTAATGGGTGTTTCCCTATATTTTGGCTGATGTCCATATTACCAGTGCTGTATAACGCTGAGATAGCTGACTTTGCAGTGTTCAAGGATGAATAACCATAACCTTTAGTATATAAATCATGAAGAAATTCCATAATTAATGAAACAGGGGCACGCATGAAATGACTTTGCCTTGACAAGCAAAACTTGGACCATTTCTCGAGGAACACATTGTACTGCTTAACTGTACTCGTTCTCCACGAGGACATGATGTCGGCAACTTGCGTCAAAATTCCACACTCAACAAGGAGTTGCCTGACATTCTGCATACCATTAAAGTGACCTTGAGCAGGTGAGTTTGTTCTCCCAATGAAGGATTCATCAGAGTTTTCCTGGTTGCCTTGAAGTAACGTGGCGTGTCCACCAGCATGCTTAATAAAGAACCAAAATAACTTTGTGTAGGCCACATAGGGACAATCAAAAGCCCAGTAGCCCCATCATCCTGGATTTTTTGCATGCAACGACCCACGAGAACAAACGGGGGAAACACAAAATGGATGCGCAGCCCAGTTAAGAGTAAATGCGTCCACGCATTGAGTGAACGGATCAGCTTTCCAGGATACATAAGCTGGCAATTTGGCATTCACTCGTGATGCAAACAAATCAATGGTAGGTCTAAGGGGAAACACTTTTAGCATCTGATTGAATACTTCATCCATGACACTCCATTCAAGATTGGGATTTAGGTTTCTTGATAATTGATCAGTCTCACAATTCTCTACCCGGGGGTATGTGCTGCGGACAACCAAATGTTCCCTTCTATTGCCCATTGCCAAATTTCATAAGTAATGCGATTACAGCTGTCGCATTTGCATCCCCCCATAGCATTGATATGGCTGTTACATTGTCGCTCATAATACATACATGGGTATCGTGTTCAGCAAGACATCAAGCCCCAACGGACTGCAAGTAATTCAAGGCCATTGATGCGCTGGTCATTTTCACTTCTGGACCAGACCCCTTGGGTTTTCTTCTCACCCCATTTTGCACCCCACCCCTGTTAGGGATGCATCAGTTTCAAGGTTAGAATGAGGTTCTTCGCGTGTGATTTTCCTCACACTAGAGCCCACATGGGTGATCCACCAGGACAATTCTCCTAAACTCTCTGAGGACAGTACCATTTTCGCTTCATAATCACCCCCACTACGTTTCAAAGCTTCCATTTTGTCTCGTTCGAGGGAACGGTAATGCAATGGACCAAACTGGACCGCCGGAAAAGTGGATATTAAATGTTCCAACAAGGGACACTACCTCTCGTATGGGATGTTTCTTGTTTACACACAAAAATTCTCGACAATGCTTAACAATGGCGCTAACTTTTTTGTCTGTCAGTCTCACAGTCCTGTCGATAGATGACAATACAAATCCCAAGTATTCTATTTTTTTGGGTGGGCACAACCATAGACTTTTTTGGGTGTACTTGGAAACCCAGGGATATGAATAATTGGACTGCTGTCAATGTATTCCTTAAACATGTGTCATAAGTATCGCCTATGTATAACGAGTTGTCAATATAGCCTGCGTACGAGATTCCACATTGTCCTCTCAAAGTTGAAGACAGGCTTTAGTACCTTTGTAAATATTCGAGGAGATGTCAAACCCATAGGGAGACACACAAATTGATAAAGAATCCCTTTCCATAGAAAAAAAAAAAAAACGATGTTCAGGGGCAATAGGAATCAAGTAATACACGTCTTTCAAATCCAGGGATGTCATGTAGCACCTGGGGGTAATAAGTGGGAGTGTGGCTTCTAGAGTGTCCAATTTGAAATGAAGATAAACCACACTGTCATTAAGAGCTTTTAAATTGAAGATAACACGATAAGTCCCATCAACTTTCGGTCTCAAAATATGGGCGAGATAATTTGATCATCCTGGAATTCAGAATAACTTATAATACCCTTGATAAGAAATTCTGCGACTTGAGCATCGATAATAACTTTTCCTTGATCTGAAAATTTATTTTCCAAATTGGTCACGGCTGACCAATGTTTTTGCATGGGAAATTCACCAAACTCAATGTAACAGTGCAAGATGATATCCAAAATTTTAGGGTCTGATGTCAGTTCCTTCCATTTAGACAAAATTTCGTACTTGCCCCCCAACAAACACATGTTGACTAGAAATAATATTTTTTACCTCAGCTTCTATCTGGCTTGTCTGCGGGAGTATCCTCCCCAGCCTGAGCCTAAAAAAGACCCTTTTCTTTCTGCTGGAGTTGTAGCACACCCACCATAGCTTTGTCTGTTGTCTGCCACGTGCACGTGAACCACGTCCATACGGGTGGTATCGTTGCTTTCCTGAACCTTGACCTTTGAGGCCAATCTTATTTGCCTTGGTCAATTCATCCACTTGTTTATTGAGGTCATCTCCAAATAACTTTGTGGTAATGGGTACCGCTGGATTACACAGGGCTTGGTAATTCTTGTTTAGATGCGGCCTCAACAATTCTCTTCTGCTTAGATTGAATTGTCAATTTGCAGACAGTGAGAGTACGACTGCATGGGTGAGCGTAGTTAGCATTTCCTTGCTGTCAGCTTTATCTACGAGTTGGTTGCACCCTTTAAGTAAGGCATATAATGACATTAAATGTCCTTGACCTTTTTGAAGGCTGATATTCAGATTCTTTGGTTCTTGTTTGAGTTGATTCCAAAGCATAGTGTTTACCTTGGGAGTTTCTAGCATTGGACAGTTTTCAGGCTTCAGATATTCTTTCTTCATTGTCAATTGATCTTTAGACAATCCTTCCTTTAAAAGGCTATTCACCAGAACTCCCAACTTCTCACATATTGGTGGGCCATTAGCCTTCTCTGGATTCAACTCTGAGTAGAATGTCAAACTCTGTTGGTTGGCAGTTTTCGTAGTTTCAGATGTACCAGCTTCGCCTTTGTTTGAAGCTAGGATGGTATGCACTAGCGCATTCACATCCATGTTATCATCATCAGGTTTGTCTTCATCACAGTAGTCATTCTCGTCATACCATTAATTCAAACGAGTCTCCATGGTTTCTGTAACTGACTGCATAATGTCAGTTTTGAACTCAGCAAACATGTTGCTCATCATGGCCTTTATTTCCATGCCTAGGGATTCCTTCCCTTTGTTACTAGGACTTTCGTCTTCTGTGTAACGGCAGGCTCATTTACCATCACAATGAGGGAGATGACAACAAAAGTTAAGAAATTTATTTAAACAACAAAAACCATGTCTAGGGATAAAATACAGGAGTGAGGTTATGCATGAGTGGGTACAAATAAAAAGATCAGTATACAAGTTTGTGTTCAAAATAAAAGAATGAGGCACAAGGAAAAAGAATAAGAGTTGAAGACAGAGAGAGAGAGAACAAGCAGGTAGTGCCAGTCAAGACAGAGAGAGAAAGAGCCTCCTGAGGCCACAGGTGCCAGCCCCTTTATAGCCCCAGCTGGCATTACAGGTGTACCTAATTAGGTAATCAGGTACCAGGACCCAGCCCTGCCCGTGCACTGACAATGCTGGGCCTGAAGGGGGCATAAGTGGGCGTAACACCTCCCTCACTAAAAAGAGGTTTGCCCTAGTAAACCTCAAACTCCAGCCATCAGGCCAACTATCCCTTACCAGGGTCCATCACCAAAACAGCAACTTGTAGATCCTGGGCTCTAGGACTACCAAAGCAAAGTGAACAAGACAAAAAAAAAAAAACAACAAAAAAAACACCAATGTTATATTCATGAAGAAAAAACACACACATTAGGCTCTAGATAGCGCATCTGCTACATTATCCTTTCCCCTAATATGTAAAATTTTAAGTGGATATTGCTGTAAAATCAAACTCCAACGCATAGGTTTTGATTACGCATACGGTCAATGAAAACTAGGGGATTGTGATCCGTATATACCGCAATGGCAGGGGCGCAGATAGGATTCTTGAACTTGGGGGGACTGAGCTGTCAGCAAATGATTCCATTTTGTGTAAATGCACATTTTTATATATATATATATATATATATATATATATATATATATATATATATATATATATATAAAAAATTTAAAAATTCACCTAAAACCATTTCTTTTTTTACCATCAGGTCACAAAACATGTAATCTTTAATGAATGATATGTTAAAAGATAACTTTAATTTTCTGAGATGTAATAAAAACATATTTATATGCCAAAGTCAAGCCTATGAGTTCCAAAATGATGTCTGTTACATTACTTCTGTTACGATTGTCCATCTCGCGTCTGTTACAAATTAATTACAATCTAGCTATATACCATGTTAATCTTATTGAAAGAATGTGTATGTTTATTCTACTACACATGTTTATTAATTATATTTGCTAAAACATCACCTTCCTATGTTTCAAAAAGTAATTCTACATTGTTAAAATTGAGAATATATATGTCCACAACACTTCTGTTACGTTCTGACTTTGGCATATAAATGTTTTTATTACATCTCAGAAAATTAAAGTTATCTTTTAACATATCATTCATTAAAGATTACATGTTTTGTGACCTGATGGTAAAAAAAGAAATGGTTTTAGGTGAATTTTTAAGAATAAAGTTCATGTCCCCATTTCAGTACCCATAAGCGTGGAATCACTATATATATATATATATATATATATATATATATATATATATATATATATATATATATATATAAAGTGTGTGTGTGTGTACTGAAGCTTCAATATACATTTGAATTGTGAGTTTTCTAACTGAATGAACATTGGTAGACAAAGGCCTACCTGGTCAACATTGCTCGGTTTTTGAAAAAACGTTATAATTGTTTTTTCATTGTTGACCCCACCAGGGATTGCCTGCAGGCCAGCAGGACAATGTTAACATCTTGAATCTCAATTTCAGTTAACAGTTGCTGCTTACTAAAATAACATTATACATAAAAACAACAACATTAAAAGATATTCACCTACAGCCTAGAATGCTGTTATTTTACATTTAGCCTACTTCAGGTAAGTCCAACTTCCTTCTTATTATCAGACTAGCTACTCAACATTACAAAACAAGCATTTGTCACATCTGGGAAAGGCAACAGGCATAGGATATTTACATCTTTTGGTTCTTGAAACAAACGCTGTGATTTTTTCCCCCTCTTCTCTGGCTTAACGTGGCAGAAAGATCACCAGCTCGGTCATTAGACAGTTGTTTATGATCACTATGGTTACCGCAACAGGCAAAGTCCCCAGCTCCCCTTAGGACCCCGGGGTCGAGATGGTGCGTTACATTTACATTGGAAGTCGGAACTTGGAGCTCCAAACAACATAACCTCAGAACTGAGCGCTTCCCAGTTTAAAAACTGGGACATCATGGAACATGGAATTCGAAAAAAATGGACAGTTAATGAAATGAAACGAAAACCCCAACGTTTATGCTGGGAGATGCTAGATTTCAATGTTTTTCCGACTTCAAACTTCCAACTTACGAGTACAACTGAATGCACCATTAGTCGTAGCAGAAACACCGCTGCTATCAAATGGATGAGCTGTGCAGTGTCATTAAACGAGAATTATGTGGAAAATGAACACCTTGCTTTCCCAACTCTGCAAGGATCTGCTCCAGCCTACACCGATTCAAGAAGGGGAAAATGTGGATTGATCACTGACAAGGCTACTGCTGCTGCCATTTCAACTTTGTGCTGCAGTGTAAGTTAGTCTAACTAACAGAACATTAATCCTCACTTTTTCTACCTATGTGTGGCGCCTTATGTAGGGATGGTGGGTGGGGGGGACAGATGGGGGTCACTATAAATCTGGGGGGGGGGGGGGGGACATGTCCCCCCCATCCCCCGTGCCATCTGCACCCTTGTTCAATGGGTCTCGAGGATGAGCCTAAATAAACTTCAAAATGCTGAACAGCTAGAATAAAGGCCAGCGCTTCCCTCTCTACAGTGGAGTACACCTGTTGATGTCGGTTAAACTTTTTACTGAAGTACCCCACTGGGTGTTCAGCGCCATCAGAACCCAGCTGTAACAGCACAACCCCACTCTCACTGGCGTCAACAGCAACACTGAACGGGCAATCAAAATTCGGGGCCAAAAGCACCGGAGCAGACACAAGCAAAGCCTTTACGTTGTCAAAGGCATCCTGACACTTGTCAGTCCACTGAAATGGAACTTTGGGACTAAGCAAGTTTGTCAGAGGCAACACTACAGATGCAAAATTTTTACAAAACTCCCTGTAATACCCTGTCATCCCAAGAAATCTTCGAAGTGCTCGACAGTCTCCAGGCACGGGGAAACTACAAACTGCTTCAACTTTGGCCCTTACAGGCCGGACTTCACCTCCACCCACCACCTTACCAAGATAGGTAACACTAGCCTTGCCAAACTCGCACTTAACAAGATTCACTGTTAAGTTAGCTGCAGCCAGTCGAGAAAAAAGTTCTCTGATTTGATCAATATGACTGGACCAATTACTACTATATAGAACGACGTCATCTAAATATGCGTTACACCCACGCATCCCTGCCAAGACTCGATTAATGAGTCGTTGGAAGGTAGCAGGAGCGTTCCTAACCCCAAAGGGCATGACAATACTGCAGGAAATTATCAGAGGTTACAAAAGCAGATAACTCTTTAGCCCTAGATGTCAATGGGACCTGCCAGTATCCCTTTAGGAGATCAAACTTACTAACAAATTTAGCGGACCCAACACGGTCTATACAGTCATCACAGCGTGGTAAGGGATAACAATCAGGTTTAGTAACTGCGTTAAGGCGTCTATAGTCAGTGCAGAAGCGATAACTCCCATCAGGCTTGTTTACTAGCAGGCAGGGAGAGCTCCATGCACTAAAACTTGGCTCAGCCAGGTCATGCGCCAACAGGTAGACAACTTGTTGTAGCAGTCCCCTCTTCGTAGGATTAACCCGATATGCATGTTGTTTAATAGGCTGCGCACCACACACATCAATATCGTGCTCAATAACAGAGGTATGAGATGGAACATCAGGAAAAAGACTTAAGAAGGACTTAATCAACTCAATAACATCTGCTCTTTCCAACTCAGTCAGATAAGAGAGGTGTGAGGGCAAGTCTGCTAGAAACTGAGTTCCGTAGGCGACCCACCACCACTGCCTGTGATGGGCCCCTAACCCCCTCATCCAACTCCTCACTGACAGGATACAAAACCATAGAAGTAGCCACCGTAGAAGGCCCAAGTGCAACACCAGTAGAGTCCACTACGGGCATGATGGAAACCAAACTAACAGGTGTAGGTGCCAACAAATTAAGATAAGGCTTCAAAAGGTTAATGTGGCAAACTTGCACCTTCTTCTGACGATCTGGTGTGCTCAAGAGATAGTTACTGTCTGACAGACATTTTACAACCTCATATGGACCATTAAATTTAGCTTGAAATGGGCTACTCAAAAGAGGCAAAAGTGCAAGGACCTTATCACCTGGAGCAAAAGTACACTGCTCTGCCTTGTGATTAAAAAGTCGCTTCATTTTTGACTGAGCTTTCTCAAGCTTATATCTCGCAGCAGCCCTAACCTCATAAAGGCAGTAGCGAAACCCACTAACATAATCCTGAACATTAACAGGAACCTTATCCACACTCCACTCATCTGCCAGAACTGCAGTTGGGCCTCTAACCACATGTCCAAATACCAGATCATTTGGGCTAAAGCCCAGACTTTCTTGAACTACCTCCCTGATGGCTAGCAGTAGCCAGGGTAAACCCTCTTCCCAATCAGACCCAAGTTCTACACAGTAGGACTGGAGGAGGGACTTCAGAGTCTGATGGAATCGTTCTAGGGCCCCCTGACTCTGGAGATGGTAAGCACTGGATATATTATGTCTTGCTTTCAATTGTTGCAATGCCCTTTTGAACTGCTTAGACATGAAATTGGACCCTTGGTCACTCTGAATGACCTTTGGAATTCCGAATGTGGACATGAAGTTACTCAGAGCCTTTAATACCGACTTGGCAGTGATTGATCTCAATGGGTATGCTGCCGGATACCGAGTGGATTGGCACATCACCGTCAAAAGGAAACTATGCCCCGCCTTAGAGCGGGGTAATGGGCCAACACAATCAACAATAAGATGTTCAAAAGGAGTTGACACTACTGGAATGGACTGCAATGGAGCAACAGGAATCCATTGGTTAGGTTTACCAGTTAGTTGACACACATGGCATGACTTTACATAAACAGACATCTTTTTGCATTTTTGGCCAAAAGAACCTACACATAATCCTATCATAGGTCTTTCTGACCCCAGTATGTCCAGCTACACCACTGTGGCCTAGATCTAGAATTGCCTTCCAAAATTTTGATGGAACAACCACTTGCAAAAATGTTTCAAAGTGGATGTTTTGCCTAAACACATCTCCTATACAACAGTCCATCCTGCAAAAAATAAAGGGAGTTATTATACTGAGCCTGCTCAGATGCCATCTCAAACAAAGGTTTTAAAGAAGAATCAATGGCCTGCTCCTTTATCAATTCCTCACGTGAAACCTTAAACAAATCAGGCAAAGAGACATCAAGCTTGTCATGTAGGATAGCATGTATAAACTCACCATCAGCGACTTCTAAAGGAGGGTCTACCTTCTCAACCTTTGTTTCCTCCTCAGAGTCATCACTTCCAACAGAAGTAGTCGCTAGCTCCCCTACAGGCAGGTCAGAGGAAATACCATCTACAACACCAGGTGAAGTAAGAAATGTATTCTCTAAAGGCACAATATCAGAATCGATACCACGTTTTACCATGGCGCGAGTAACAGCACACGCTGGAAACAAATCTAGGTTACCTAGTGGACTTGGGTCAGACATAACTGGTAACTTTTCTTCAAGCAAACAAACGGGCTTAACGATAGGTGGAGAGACAGCATCAGTAGAATCCCAAACTTTCCCCCCAGCTAAATCATTACCCAAAATAAATGAAACACCAGGTACAGGGAGCCACTAACGCACTCCCACCACAACATCACCGGTGACTAGCCGAGAAGACAAATGAACTGTGTGTAGAGGCACCTGCATGAACGTCATTTCAAAACCCCTTACTAGAACATGTGCACCTGTGGCACTACTTTCAGGAAAAGGCAAAACATCAGCCAATATAAAAGATTGAGCTGCTCCAGTATCTCTCACTATGCGCACTGGCACACAATGTGACTCACCCGGCAAAGACACCAAACCATCAGTAACAAAGGGGGTATAGTCAGCATCAATACATTTACCTACTTCAGTAGCAACAGTAGACCCAACACTCATGGCACCAACAGACTGACCCATCCCACAAGAAGTCACCAAGCCAAAGCCTTTGGCACGCTTATTCTTTTTGTTGCAAGCTGCACAGTCATTTGCCTTATGCCCTACCCTCTTACAGTAAAAGCATATAACTGTCGCTTTACTAGGGGAAGGGGGGCGAGTAACATTAAAGGAAGACGTGGTGGTATCAGAGGAAGATGCATGCTGCACATTATCCCCACCAGCAGGCTGTTTATTCCTAAAAGAATATCGGTGTTTGCTCGGCTGGTTACCCCAACGGCCATCAGGAACACGCCTGTGCGTCAGCATGTATTTGTCAGCAAGAACAGCAGCTTCCTCTAATTTAAGCACCTCCTGCTCATTCAGGTAAGTAGCCACAGTGTCAGGCAGACAGTTTTTAAAATCCTCCAAGAGAACCATCTGTCTCAGGTCTTCTTTGGACACTACTTTTAGCGCACTGCACCATCGATCAAACAGTGTCTCTTTTTTTCGTGCAAATTCTACGAAAGTCTACTGCTCTAACTTCTTTGTGTTCCTAAAGTGTTGGCGATAAGCCTCAGGGACCAACTCATAAGCATGCAAAATTGTCTTCCTAACCGTATCGTAATCCTTTGCCTGCTCAACAGCTAACGCAGAAAAAAACCTCCTGTGCCTTACCAATGAAGACACACTGCAATAAGAGAGGCCATACCTCTTTGGGCCAGCCAAGTGTGGTTGCTACCCTTTCAAAGTGAGCAAAGTATCTATCCACATCCTCCTCAGAGAAGGGTGGAACAAGCTGTATATTTTTAGCAACATCAAACTTGGGTTGCTGGGGACTAACAGAATCACCTGTGGGTGGTGTGGGCTCACGTGAACCAAGCTCCAACTCTAGCCTTCGCATAGCCAAGGCATGTTCTCGCTATTTATCACGTTCCTCACACTCCAAGTGCTTCAACTGCACCTGAAACTCAAGTTTCCTCAGCTCCACATCCCTCTGAAACTCTAGTTGTTTCACTTTAAAAGTCCCGTCCTCGCTCTCAACCTTAGGTTCATCTAACTGTGTCTGCAGTTCAGATGTAGTTGTCATTTCACCTACTACTAACACCTTTCTCCTGTAACTGATCTCTAACTGACAAAAACAATGACTCCTTTAAACTTCTCTCCTGTGATGTAATCTGAAGTTCATAATATTCTGCCACTTCACACAGCTGTGCTTTTGTCATTATTACCAACAAGTCTTCCGACGGACTGGCACAAAAATCTTCAACAGGCCCCATTATTAACTAGACTAAATTATAATAGGCCACAACTAACTGAGAACAGCTCCCTACTCACCAATAGGTGCAAATTCAACACAGTGTAATTTACAAATGCCTAACCCAGAAGCAATCAAACGAGGCACAGAAAAAAAATCTCAGCTACTACTGCTTTTCTCTCACTCACAATAATGATTAAACTACCATTACACAACGTGCAAGAAATGCACAAAAACTGGCAAACACCAGAATAAATCACAAACGTACTTGTCGCAGTATCAAAGCATACGCAAACAAGGTTAAACATGCACACCTCACCTTACAAAAGGCTACAAACTAACAAGTTGCAAACAGCGCAGCGCATGCACTAAACGAGGCACCAACCTCCACAAACTGCAACTTAAACAGCTTAATTAAGCGCAGCGAGACAGAGCACCCAAACACAGAGCATCAATCGATCTGAAAACACCGGCGCGGGAACCGGGGGTGCGGGGGTGCGGCAGCACCCCCTGGTGGTGCGGCAGCACCCCCTGGTGGTGCGGCAGCACCCCCTGGTGGTGCGGCAGCACCCCCTGGTGGTGCGGCAGCACCCCCTGGTGGTGCGGCAGCACCCCCTGGTGGTGCGGCAGCACCCCCTGGTGGTGCGGCAGCACCCCCTGGTGGTGCGGCAGCACCCCCTGGTGGTGCGGCAGCACCCCCTGGTGATGGACCCTCAAAACTGGCATGAACATAAAACAAAACTTACGTGAAAATATATTTGTTTATTTGGCTCTGCTGATTTTATATGTCATGTTTTAGATGTAGGATGATGAGGGCTACATTTTAGTTATTTAAAAAAGGATTTAATTAAAACTTATAACTTAATATGTAGCCTAGTGGACCATCAGAATTTTTTTTGTCGTGACGTTGACGTTCAGCTTTTCAGCGCGCAAAATTACAACAGGAAGCGAGTACGAGTCGACCGTCTGTAGAGAAATACAATGTTAGCACGTTTCCAGTTTGGTATCTGCGTTGGGTGTGTTAAACCGTGTGGATTTAAGTGGAATAATTGCGAGAAGTCATATGATCAAGACAACGTTTTAAGGTAAGGCCATTTGGTTATTAATTTTACCCGCTGTGTCATGTTCACTTGAGCCTATTTGGTATGCCTTGAACAAGTGCAGGTGTTGCTAGCATCGTGCTTTGAAGTTGACTCAGATGTAACTACAGTCTTAAAAAATGTTCGTTTAAAACGGTGTGTCCATGCTCATCATGTTTTACTTTTACTTTTCTTAATGGAGAGTGTGAAATACCGCTGCATCACTTTTATGAGTGATTTTTGCAATAGAACACTAAGTTAGTGTCACTAACCCATAGTAGTAGGATGAGTGGGTTCATGGATTTCAGTCTGTTGATTGAGAGAACCATGGTGTTTGTGTTGTTCCAGCGAGAGTGTTGTTCTGTTTCGTGTGTGTGTGTGTGTGTGTGTGCGTGCGTGCGACTAACTACTGTATTTGAAATGCACACTCGCTTGACTGGATCTGGGTATGTAAGGCTGTAATCGGGTGGAATCCACGTCTCCTTCAGTTTATCTAGAGCAGATGTAAAACCTGCGACTGTTAAACCACAGCTGTGCACTTCTGCTTCTAAAATAACCTGTCCTTCGTAATCGTGTTAACTGAGAATTGTCATTGACAGACAGGCTTCAGATTCTTCCGTCATCACTCAAAAAAAAAAAAAAAAACGTCGTTTTTATGGATTAGGCCTATAAGTAGTAGGCAGTTTAACTGCAGTAGGCAGTTTTATTGCAATTGCAAGCTTAAAAGGATTTCGGACGCCTGATTGGTTAAAATGCAGGAAATTGCATCTAAGAAATACAAAATTTTCTGGGGGAGGACCCCCAGACCCCCCTTCAAAAAAATGTCCCAGGTCACGTCACAGCACCCCCTGCCGACAATGTCTTCCCGCGCCGCTGTCTGAAAATAGATCCGTGAATGTTCTAATCTACGCAGTACTCCGCACACAAACAGTAGCCGATTAATGCGAACACATTCTACTGACAAATAAAAAAAAAAAAGAGGATAAACTTGCCACATCCGCATAAACCACTTACCCCAACGTGACTCCAGGTGAGACCATCAGCCGGCGAAATTCCTACAGCCAGGGGCGGACTTACCATTAGGCAAACCAAGGCGGTTGCCTAGGGCCCCCAAAATTTGGGGGCCCCTAACAGTCAGCCCCGTCACGGTAAACACCAAACAATATATATGTCATCTTAATTTGTCTCTGATATTAAATAGTCAACGATATAAATGGAAAAACACACCAAAATAGCATCAGAATATCGAATTCATGTGTATATAGTATTTGTCCCAGCACACACACACACCCTGGTTGTTTTACATTGGACTAGTCCATGATCTGACGACGTAGACAGGTGCGCGACGGAAATTCAAACCAAAGCAGAGGGAACTGTAAACAGGATGAAGCACAGTTATGAGAGTGGTTGCGCTAAATGAAAAAAAGGGCACAAAGTAAAAAGAATGCAGCGGCACTTCTGAAACCAACTACATTTTTCAAATCGCCTGAGTCTGCTACAGCCTCAACCTCCGCTGTTGACTCTGTTGAGGAATGTGTTCCTTGTGCTCCAAAAGACTTTGGAGAAGCCAGCAACAAGTAGGACTTTCTTTCTCATATGATTATGATGAACAATGGACATTTGGAGATTAAGGACTTTTCAGTAATGTACTGGCTGCAACCTTTAAAAACTCATACCTCTCTCTTTCTCTACCCCCCACACACTCACACTCACTCACCTACACCCCATTATGGAATGGTGATGGAATACATGAACAATGGAATTTTGGAGATTAAGGACATTTCAATAATGTACTGGCTGCATCCTTTACAAACTCACAATCCCTCTGTATCTGTCTCTCAACCACTGTATTGCCTGTCACTAATATATGGCTCTCTCCCTCCCTCCCTCTCTCTCTCTCACACACAAATTCTCTCTCTCTCTCTCTCTCTCTCTCTCTCTCTCTCTCGTACATTTATCTTGGCATCAGTCTTATCCCATTGAAATGTAGAGGTTTTGATAGAGTAATATCCATTTGTGTTGTAGTTCTGATAACAGTAAGATCATTTTGTATCTCTGGTAATGTGTATCTGGTAATATGTATCCATTTGTATTCTACTTCTGATAAGAATAAGATCATTTTATATCTGGTAATATGTATCTGTGGAGTAAAAATAATTGGATTTCAGATATCCTTGTTTTATTAAAATATGGAGATTGACTCTTAAAATTGGCTATCTCTCTGTCTCTTCTTCTGTTGTTTGCCTTGTCGCTCTCTCTCTTTCTTTCTGGTTTGATCTGAGCAATAAACACTGTCAGAATTTTGGCAAATGCTGGAGTAATCTCAAACCTGTTTCACTGTGGAGCTTACTTGGGGCACATTGTTAGTGGCAGTTTGCTATCTTTTTTTCTGAAATTACAGCAAGGAGATATGGCATGTGCCAAGTAGGGATGACCATTATTCTGTATGTGTGTTTCAAGACTGACTTTTGAGGGCCCCATGTCTGTATTTCGCCTAGGGCCCCAAAATGGCTAGAACCGCCCCTGCCTACAGCAAATAAAACACAGTCCTCTGATAACCTAATTACCTAGCCCCAGAAGCTAACTAACCTTGCTAGTCTTCAGGAGCCTGCTGGCCTTGGGGCGGCTGGTTAACGCTGAACTCGCAACAGTGTTACACTGTTCGAAGCGTGCCCCTGACAGGAGAGATAACTCCCGACCAGGATTACCCCCAAAAAACAAATAACTAAAATAACAAAGGCAAAATAATAATCAGTGCACCGAAGGAAAGGCAATACCCAGCTGGAGCACTCTGCCTAACCAGAGACTGCAATAAAGCCAAACAAACGGGCTCACCTGAAACCACTTGAGTCTATGATCCAAACCAATTAAACTCCCAGACAAGCCCCCAAATTATGTAACGGCAGACTCATTTACCATCACATAATGAGGGAGACGACAACAAAAGTAAGTTTTAAGAAATTTATTTAAACAACAAAAACCATGTCTAGGGATAAAATACAGGAGTGAGGTTATGCGTGAGTGGATACAAATAAAAAGGTCAGTATATAAGTTTGTGTTCAAAATAACAAAAGAATGAGGCACAAGGAAAAAGAATAAGAGCTGAAGACAGAGAGAGAGAGAACAAGCAGGTTGTGCCAGTCAAGACAGAAAGAGCCTCCTGAGGCCATAGGCGCCAGCCCCTTTATAGCCCCAGCTGGCATTACAGGTGTACCTAATTAGGTAATCAGGTACCAGGACCCAGCCCTGCCCGTGCACTGACAATGCTGGGCCTGAAGGGGGCATAAGTGGGCGTAACATCTGATATTTCTAAAATAAGCAATGTAAGGCTAATTAGACTCGTATGTGTGTGTACTCACAACACAATAGCATAACACAATAGAGCAACTAATTAGTGTTGGCTCACTCGCAACACATTAGCATAATTGTTCCATGTGAACTTTTATAGTGATATTTCAAGTGTTTCAGTAAATAAAATTCATGTCTGTTTTTTCATGTCTTTCACTTAATACTTTATCCTCCAGTACTGGATAAGTATTTATAGCTCACAAACGACTACCAATGAGGGATTAAGCAGTTTATATTTATTATATTAGTTGAAAACAAGTTCCAACTACGATAAGTTTCATGGCAACACGCACCAGAAACAGTGAGTTCTGAGCGACTACCACCGAGGGTACAACCACTAATTTTCAGGCCGTGCTGTTGAAATTACTGAGTGTATAGTCTTCCGACTGGATGTCCATGCCATTCGACTGAAAAGGATAACATATCAAAAGATTTGTTCTTACCTTTTTCCTTGATACTTGTAATCTTCAATCGAGAGCGATTCTCTAAACATCCGTCACGGCCAACACATGCACTGAGTCACGGCAGTGGTGCACATCTCATGATAACCCATATGTATGTAATGATTTGATAGAATTTGTTGTTCCTGTTCTTGTGTGAACAAGCGATTTCTTCCTCCTTCAGGGGGTCGCCTTGCAATTCTACAAAAACAGTATGCAAAAGTTTATGGTCTAACATGTCCTTATGAAATACTGTAAAATCACGTTACAGTAAATCATATGAGGTTAGGATTTCTTACCTGTTCTCATTTCAAAAAGTCTTGATGATACCTGCTACAGTGTAGCGGCTCAAATTAGGTTGGACTCTCTGACCAGCCTCCTGCAGACTCAACCCATGGTTGACAACATGGTCAATTAGAGTTGCCCGGATCTCATTTGTGACATTTCTCCTATTTTGTCCTCTTGCCACTCCTCGTCCTCTTTGTCCTCCTACTCTTGCTCCTTCTCCTCGTCCTCCTCTTACACGAACACCTCTGCCTCTGATTCTGTCTCCAACATGGGCCTCCATTGTTATGCAAGCCAAAGAGCAAACCTGTATAGTGTTGACGTTCTGATTTTCAAGTGATCTCATTGGTTACAGGTGTTTTCACAGATGCATTCTGTTTACAGGTGATTGATAATTGAGTTTGTATTTCAGTGGCCAGAGGTGGAAAAACCCGGGTGCAGAAAGTAAAAACCCTGCCACATTTTTGCTCCAGCCAATTCAATGAACCAGCTGATCCTAATTACCACATCCCCTAAGCCAGGTTGATGAGCTAATTGGTGAAATCACCTGTGTTGAGAGCACAGGCAGAAGGAAAACCTAAACAGGACTTTTACTTTGTCAATCCAGTTTTTCCACCTCTGTCAGTGGCAGTGTTTAGCAAACAACACACACAGGCTTGTAGATAACCGTGTGTAGTCATTTGCAAGAAGTGTGTTTTAGAATTTCAAACTCAGTGTAAAGCAGACAGTGTGCTTATGGTACACACATACACATTAATTGGCAACAGGTGTAACAATGTGGCCACTCACCTTTCCTGACCCCGCCCTCCATTCACAAATTGACGCTTGGCCACGCCACCACTGCCACCACCCGATTCAGGCTGGGGAACTGTCTTGCCTGCAGCGGACTCCCCCCCCCCCGGTGGTACAGGAAGTCTGCCACCACCATCTGCACCCCCAGCCTGTGGACCACCTCAAATTTAAATGGCTAGAGGGCGAGATACCAATGGGTGATCTGTGTGTTGGCATCCTTCATGCAGTGGAGCCACTGGAGGAGCGCATGGTCCAAATAGAGGGTGAAAGGGCGTCCCAACAGGTAGTATCAGGGGGCAAAGACCACCCACTTGATGGCTAGACACTCTTTTCGAGAGTGCTGTACTTGCTTTCACACATCAAGAGCTTGCGGCTGATGTACAGCATGGGACGTTCCTTGTCCTCCACCTTCTGGGACAGAATGGCCCCCAGCCCCCTGTCCAATTTGTCTGTCTGTAAAATAAAGGGGAGAGAGAAGTCAGGGGAGTGTAAAAGTGGCCCCCCACACAGTGCAGCTTTTACCTTAGAGAAAGCCTGTTGGTCCACTGGACTGGGACTGGTGCTCCCTTTTTTGTGAGATAAGTCAGTGGGCTGGTGATGTCTGAGTAATTAGGTATGAATCTAGGATAGTAGCCAGCCAAGCCAGTTCCTGAACTGTCTCATCCCCTCTTCTGCTCCTCCTACTCAAGCGAGTAGGACGCTTCTTTGCTTTGCTCCTGCTTTCTTGATCTTTATTTCTATACTTTACTTTTTCTCTTTTGGCGGCACGGTGGTGTAGTGGTTAGCGCTGTCGCCTCACAGCAAGAAGGTCCTGGGTTTGAGCCCCGGGGCCGGCGAGGGCCTTTCTGTGCGGAGTTTGCATGTTCTCTCCGTGTCCGCGTGGGTTTCCTCCGGGTGCTCCGGTTTCCCCCACAGTCCAAAGACATGCAGGTTAGGTTAACTGGTGACTCTAAATTGACCGTAGGTGTGAATGTGAGTGTGAATGGTTGTCTGTGTCTGTGTCAGCCCTGTGATGACCTGGCGACTTGTCCAGGGTGTACCCCGCCTTTTGCCCGTAGTCAGCTGGGATAGGCTCCAGCTTGCCTGCGACCCTGTAGAAGGATAAAGCGGCTAGAGATAATGAGATGAGATGAGACTTTTTCTCTTTTACTTTCTCATTGAATTTTCACTATTTTTTTTCTTTTCTCATTTTATTTTTCATCTTTATAAGCTTTTAATTTTAATTTAATTTCCACTTTTTTTCTTCATCTTTATAAGATAAGTTAGTTTTTAATACAAAATGCCAAGAAGCAAAAAATCCTGCAGAAAATGCATGGAACTAGAACAGAGGATTTCTATTCTGGAATCAAAGATTAATGCTCTGCCAAAGACGGACGAATTAAAAGCGATATCTCAGGAAAGGAGTACAGAAACAGTGGCTGAGAATGCAGAGATTGCACTCCGACAGACCGAGGACATTGTGGATGAATTCACCAATCAAGCTGGGCAAAATGTGAGTACAGAAAACTGGCAAATGATGGGTGGTAAGCCCAAAAATAAAAACAGAAGAGTGATTACTTCAACACCAGCTCGTTCTACAAATTACAATAGGATCTACAATCCTATGGAAAATCCACAGCCCATAAGGATTCAGAACAAATTTGAATGCCTCAGGGATGTGGAAGAGGATTTTTCAAGTGGAGAAACACATAGTAAAAAGAGATCGCACCAAGATCGAAGAGCTGTGAGAAGAGGCAAAAAGCAGCTTGTAACACCACCTGATCCCACAACCCTTGTTCTTGGTGATTCCACTGTAAGACAATTAAAAGGTTATGGGATGATTGTTTGCTGTCTTCCAAATGCATCCATCTCTGACACCAAAGACAGCATTTTGAAGCTCATGTCCGAGCATAAAACTATTAAACGTATTGTTGTGCATGTGGGAGCAAATGATGTTTTCAGAGAACAGCTATTTGTCCAAGATGATTTCAGAAAACTTTTTTCTGAGCTCTATAAGACTGGAATTCAATCTTTTATCAGTGGGCCACTTCCAGTGAGAGGAAGTTTTGCTTTTTCTCGACTCTTCAGTCTTAACACCTGGCTTGGAAAAACTTGTTCTTCATTTGGTATGAACATCATAGACAATTTTAACCTTTTCTGGAATTGCAGAGAATTTTACAAGCCAAATAGCACTGAACTCAGCTGGATTGGAGCCAAAGTCTTAGTAAACCATTACAAACTTGCAATCTTTTCTCAGCCAGCACTGAGGAAAACAGTTGATAAGATGTCGCAGACTGACATAGTTACAAAGCCTAAACAATCATCTTTGCAAGTCGTCATCAAGGACACACAAACATCTGACTTGCAAGACTCCCAACATTCAAGGACAGATGACTCCATTTCCCCTCAGATGGATTTCCCAAATAGCATGAAAAAATTGCTCCCAATGGCTACACTCTCTTTTTCCAGCCCAAATCTATCGCGACAAGCAGTGTACCCAGTTCGCCCAGGACTTTCAGCTGGCTACAAATCTTTTTCACCATCCAAAAGATACATGTCATCTCCAATCCTTTCACCCTCAAACCAAATGGAACATTTAGAAAGTCTTGTTTGATGTACTCTGGGTCCCTGCAAATGGGTGTAGTGTTGAAAACCAGCTGGGACCCAATGTGCCTATGCCATCCAGCTCTATTCCTGTGTTGATAAGAAACAGAACACATAGAGCACATTTAACCCTGGGGGTGAACCAATCTAATCTCCTTCCGGTTTTAAAACAACATCAGAGTGCAAAAGCAGATACTACTTCTAGACTTTCTGTAAAGCTAGCTCTTCTGAATGTTAGATCACTTTGAAACAAGTCATTTTTAATTAATGATCTTATTTGCAAACACAATCTTGATTTTTTGCTTCTAACTGAAACCTGGCTGGATCAAGCAAATAGTGCTTCCACCCTTATTGAAGTAGCTCCCCCAAATTTTAATTTTTTGAATGTTACCCGACAAGGGAAAGGTGGAGGGATCGCAAATATATTCAAAGTCTCTTTTCAATATAAACAATCCTCACTTGGTGATTTTATGTCCTTTGAACACTTATGTGCACTTGTTACATGCTCTCCTAACATATTATTATTAACTATTTATAGGCCTCCGAGACATTCAGCCAAAGTCTTTCTTGAAGAGTTTGGTGAACTGTTATCAGTCATTTGCTTAGAGTTTGACTGTCTTATTATATCTGGGGATTTTAACTTGCATGTAGATAATATTGATAACATTTATGCCAAAGAACTACTTGCAATTATTGACAACTTCAACCTAGTACAACATGTACAGGGGCCGACCCACTCTCGTGGTCATACTCTTGACCTCGTCATCACAAAGGGTCTTACTGTTTCTAATACTGTTGTTGACCTGGCCTTATCCGATCATTTCTGTGTTTTCTTTGATGTTTCTATGTCTCCACACATTCAGAATAGCTCAACGACTATAGGTAGGAGAGTCATAAAAGACAACACATGTGCTCTCTTTGAGCAAGCTCTCTCGCAGAAATCAACCAAAATGTCAGACTCTGTAGATGATTTACTGGAATTTTTTTATTTAAATATGACCCAAATTATGGATGATATTGCTCCATTCAAAATAAAAAGAGTCAATGATAAGCAGAAAGCACCATAGAAGCAGTACCCGGCTGTTAAACTGCTAAAGAGAGAATGTAGAAAGACTGAAAGAAAATGGCGCAAATCTAAACTTCACATTCATTATCAAATCCATAAGGAGATGCTTTGTAATTATAATTATGAAATTCGTAAAGCAAGACAGTCTTTCTTCTCCAACATCATCAGCAGGAATATGAACAATGCCCGTGTGCTATTTAACAGTAGAGAAGCTAACTAATCCCCCACCACAATTAGCACCTGAACTTCTCTCAGTTAATAAATGCAATGAGTTTGCATCCTTTTTCAAAGGTAAAATTGATAAAATACGGCAGAATATTCCTCATAATATATCTCAGTTGCAAAAAATGGAAAAACTGCAATCACCAATGACACAGATAGATAACTTCAACACAATGTCAGAATTTTAATTGATTATGAGACTCTTGAAAAAACTGTACAAAATCTCAGATCCTCAACATCTGAATTGGACATTCTGCCCACCAACTTTTTTAAGTCTGTTCTTCATCTTATAATTACAGATGTGCTTCAAATTATAAATGCATCCCTGGAGACTGGCGTTGTTCCTGTGTCCCTAAAAAAAGCCGTTGTAAAGCCCCTTCTTAAAAAAAAATAACCTGGATCCTTCAGTATTAAATAACTACAGGCCAATATCAAATTTACCATTCATTGGGAAAATCCTTGAAAAAATTGTCTTCAATCAATTAACTGCCTTCTTGATAGCAAACAGCCGTTTTGATAATTTTCAGTCAGGATTTCGTGCCAATCATAGCACTGAAACAGCGCTGATTAAAGTTATAAATGACATACGTCTTAATACTGATGCAGGCAAAACATCGGTCCTGGTATTACTGGACCTCAGTGCAGCTTTTGATACTATTGATCACAACATACTGCTATATCGACTTGAACACTGGGTTGGGTTGACTGGTAAAGTTATCAATTGGTTAAATTCATACTTAAAAGATAGAAGCTTCTCTGTTACCCTGGGAAATTGTTCCTCAACGTCAATGTCCTTGACCTGTGGTGTCCCCCAGGGGTTGATTCTTGGACCATTACTTTTCAACCTTTATATGCTCCCACTTGGGCAAATTATCAATAAAAATTCAATTTTGTATCACTGCTATGCAGATGACACCCAAATTTATTTTGCTCTATCACCTAATGATTATGCCCCCCTTGAATGTCTCTACCAGTGTATCGATCAAATCAATAGCTGGATGTCACAAAATTTTCTTCAGCTGAACACAGATAAAACAGAAGTAATTCTATTTGGAAAAAAAGATGAAAGACTCAAGATTACCACTATTCTTGACACAAAAAGGATGAAAACTAAAGAAATGGTTAAAAATCTTGGTGTTTTCATTGACAGCGAGCTAAACTTTGACAGTCACATGAAAGCAATCACTAAAACGGCATTTTATCACCTAAAAAACATTTCCAAACTAAGAGGACTTATGTCAAAAAATGATCTGGAAAAACTAATACATGCCTTCATCTCTAGTAGGGTTGATTACTGCAATGGCCTTTTCACAGGCCTGCCAAAAAAGACCATCAAACGACTTCAGCTGGTTCAAAATGCAGTGGCTAGGGTTCTCACATGAACAAAAAGAACAGAGCACATTACTCCAATTCTAAGGTCCCTTCACTGGCTTCCAGTAAGCTACAGAATTGACTTTAAAGTATTGCTGCTGGTATACAAATCTCTAAATGGTACAGGGCCCAATTACCTCTCTGATATGTTGCAGCGGCCTAACCCTATCAGATCTACCAGATCAAAACAGAAAAATTTACTATTAAAACCAGTTGTTAAAACAAAGTATGGTGAAGCAGCTTTTAGCTACTATGCAGTGCAGCTATGGAACCAACTGCCAGAGGACATTAAAAATGCTCTTGCTGTTGGCAGTTTTAAATCTAGGTTAAAGACCAAGCTGTTTTCAGATGCTTTCTGTTAAATAATTAATATTGTCTTCTTCTTTTTTTATAATTTTTACTTTCTCTGCATGTTTTAAACTTACTTTAATTTTAACTTTATTCTATTTTATTCTTTATTCTATTCTGCTGGTTTCTTTTTTCTCCTATTTCTACTTCATTTTATTATTTTATTTCTACTATTGTTTAATTCTTATTATTTTCTTTTAATTCTTTTAATTAATTGTTTTTAGAATAAAAATAAAATTATTTTATGTAATTTTATTTCTCTATTGTTTACTGTTTTTGTTTTTACTTCTGTAAAGCACATTGAACTGCCATTGTGTATGAAATGTGCTATATAAATAAACTTGCCTTGCCTTTTTGGTCTTGGGCCTCGGGCAGGCCGCAATCGCTGCAGTCTTGCTAATTTGGGGATGCACCTGCCCATGACCCAAGTGGAAACCCAGATACTGTACTTCCACCTGCCCAATTGCACACTTTTTCGGGTTAGCTGCAAGACCCGCATGCCTCAGCGACTTTAGGACGGCCCTAAGGTGTTCCAGGTGCCACGGCCAATCATTGCTATAAATAACGATATCGTCGAGGTATGCTGCTGCATAGGCAGTGTGAGGGCGGAGGATCTTGTCCATGAGCTGCTGGAACGTAGCAGGAGCCCCAAATAACCCAAAAGGAAGCATGACAAATTGGTGTAACCCAAACGGTGTGGAAAAGGCCATTTTCTCATGGGATAGAAGAGTCAAGGGGATCTGTCAATATCCCTTCATTAGATCCAGTTTCAAATAAAAGTGAGCAGCGCCTAACCGATCGAGCAACTCATCAATGTGCGGCATTGGGTATGCATCAAATTTAGACACTGCATTGACCTTTCTATAGTCCATACAGAACTGGACCGACCCGTTGGTCTTGGGAACCAGGACTACTAGGCTGCTCCAGTCACTGTGTGACTCCTCAATTATGCCCATTTCGAGCATGGCCTCGAGTTCATCCCAAACCACCTTTTTTTTGTGTTTGGGCAAGTGGTAAGGGCAGCTACGCACCACCACCTCCGGGGGCATCTCACTGTGGTGTTCTATGAGGTGGGTGCAGCTGGGCAGGGGCGAGAACACGTAAAAAATTCCTTCTGCAACTTGGCCACCTCTGTGAGTTGGGCCGGTGAGAGGTGGTCTCCACAAGGGATCAGAGTGGCTTGAGACGTTTTTTTTTTTTTTTACCTCTGGCCCCAGCTCCGCCTTCTCTGGGACTACTGACGCTAACGCCACGGGGACCCCCTCATTCCAACATTTTAACAGGTTGAAGTAGTAAATTTGCAATGCCCCACCCCTATCTGTTCCCCTCACCTCATAGTCACCATCCCTGACTCGCTGTGTGACCTCAAAGGGGCCTTGCCACTTGGCGATTAATTTGGAGCTTGACGTGGGCAATAATACAAGCACTTTGTCTTCCGATGTGAATTCTGTATGGTGCATGCCCCTGTTGTACACCCGGATTTGATGTTCTTGTGCCTGCCATAAATTGTCCTGGGTTAAGTGCGTGAGGGCGTGGAGTTTTGCACGCAGATCAAGAACGTATTGAATTTCATTCTTGCTAGGTGAAGTTCCCTCCTCCAAATTTTCTCATAGCACATCCAAAATGTCACGTGGTTTATGCCCATATAATAACTCAAACAGTGAAAAACCTGTGGAGGCTTGCAGGACATCTCGTACTGCAAATAACGGGCTCAAGCCATTTATCCCAATTACGTGCATCCTCACTTACAAATTTCCAAATTAAGTTTTTGAGT
Source organism: Neoarius graeffei (assembly GCF_027579695.1). Taxonomy (NCBI): domain Eukaryota; kingdom Metazoa; phylum Chordata; class Actinopteri; order Siluriformes; family Ariidae; genus Neoarius; species Neoarius graeffei. The sequence continues at coordinate 77,239,758 of NC_083571.1, forward strand.
GTTTGATTAAACCTCTCTACCAAACCATCTGTTTGTGGGGGATAAACACTGGTGTGGATGGATTTAATTCCCAACAACCCATACAGCTCGCACAGTGTGCATGACATAAACAAAGTGCCTTGGTCTGTCAGGATTTCTTTTGGAATCCCGACCCTGGAGATAGTATGTGGCAGCAGGGGCTTGGCCGAGCGTCAGTCTGTGAATGGGGGGCGGAGTCGGGGAAGGTGAGTGGTCGTATCGCTACACCTGTTGTCAATTAACGTGTGTTTGTGCGTCTCTTATAGTTACAGTGCCCTATAAAAAGAGTGAGAGGAATAGAGGAGGGGAGATTGGGGACCAGAACACGATAGTACTCTGAGCATGTATGAGTGTGTGTGTGTGTGTGTACATGAGTGTGTCCCCAACAAACAGAGTTGTGCTGTGGCGAGGGCATGGATAAGATCTTTAAACGGCGAGGACTCCATGGGGCTGTTCCCTTCTGCACTCCCAGGTTTCAGCACCACTGTAGAAACTGCCCGGATGTGGGTGGAGCACAGAAGTATGGCAGGCTGTTATTTGCTTGTGAGTTTTCTTTATTTTGCTTTTCAGCACAACTCTGTTCATTGGGGACACACACACTCATACACGCTCAGACTACTATCGTGTTCTGGTCCCCGATCTCCCCTCCTCTATTCCTCTCACTCCTTTTATAGGGCACCATCACTGTAAGAGACACAAACATGTTAATTGACAACAGGAGTAGTGATACGACCACTCACCTTCCCCGACTCCGCCCCCCCCATTCACAGACTGATGCTCAGCCATGCCCCCGCTGCCACAATATGGAAGATCGCTTCTGCAATACTGCATGCTGAGATATTGTGGAGAGGCACCGCTTTTGGATATTGCGTTGCATAGTCCACCAGAACTAATGTAGCCTGTCTAGATTAAAAAAAACATCTAAAAAGATAAATAAGTAATATATAAGTTCTGTTTATAAGTTAATTTCATTAAAATGCATTTCTTTGTGATTGGGATAATTACATAAAATCCATGTCAGTTCATATTTCATACAAAAGGTTAAAAATAACTATGGTTGATATTACATGTGAGAATTATATGTTAATAAACAATGTTGTTTATTACGGTGTATAGGCATCTGATGTACTCATTTGTAACATATCCTTATTCTACCTGTCAGTTTGCTTGGTTTCCATAGTTATGAAAACCTCTCATCCAATCAAACCGGCTAAGGGGGTGGGACATCCGGGACATACAGGGAACAACAACAGAGAGAGACGGGATACACGAGTGGGAAAAACGCATGCGATGTAGCGTGTGCTATCGTGCCGAGTATTGCCTTCATTTCCAGTGTTAAATGCAGAGTTTACCAGAGGAACAGGGCATAGTAAGGTGTACTGAAGGGAATCCAGACCAGGACACACATCTTGGACCTTTTTGTGTTTACCCTCGACGGCGAGTGGCGGCTAGTGGCAGCGGGTGTGACCAGTCAGCAGTCCCCAGGGTTTTCTTTCCTCTCTCCCTCCTCCTTCATTCATAGCATTCATCCACATTCCTGACAAGCAGCATACAAACTGACTGAGGCCAGACTGTGAGTACAAACAGTTACAAATACACAGGATCGACTCACTGCATTTTATTTTGCTTGTTTAAGTGAAGTGGTCACCCGGTTTAAGACCTCACCGCTCACAAGCCACGATTCAGGCCTGCACCATTTGTTTTTTTGGGTTGTGTGCACACAAGGGTTTATGTTAACTGTGAAAAGAGTATTGCACTCAGGGAATAATAAGTGGTACTGATATTGAGAGTATTTTCCTGCAACCAAGATATTGTCAACATGTACCTTATGTGAAATGGTTTGCTTTGTATTTATTACGTTATTCATATAAAAAAGACAAGTTAAACTTGGAGGAATTTCTGTTTATTCTTAGTAGGATTTTACATTATTTAATTTTAAGTTCTACTAAGTGGAGGCACCAAATAACTTATGCACGTACCTTATTTCTGAAAAGAAGAAAAAAGAGAGTCTTCTCCTTAGTTACATTTTATTAAGGTTAATACGGCACCACACACCAACAAAATTAAGAACCCAGAGCCCGCCCTAATAGTTAAGGTGATTCCTCAGTTCATAGGGCAGGGTGCTACTCTGATGGCCCAACGAGATCCATATCAATTCTCTCAAAAGGGGTCTTGATTAGAGGGAGAGGGCACAAAGCACTTTTGGAGTGGCCTCGGGATTTACTAATTGGCATTCGCAGCACGTCGCACACCACTGATGAACATCCCCGTGAATCCCTGGCCAATAGAACCAGGCCATTATTTGGGCTGTTGTTTTATCCTGCCCTAAGTGTCCGGCCATGGGATTAAAGTGAGCTGCATGGAATACGAGTTCCCTACAGCTCTTTGGGATTAACAACTGGGTTATTTGTTCACTGGTTTGAGTGTCCTGCATCACTCGGTACAACCTATCTTTAATAATAGTGAAATATGGCAAGGGCAGTGTCACGCTTGGCTGGAGAGTTTGACCATCAATTACTCTCACTTGGTCAAACACATGATGCAGAGTCTCATCTCATAACCGCTCTAACGGGAAATCCTCAAGGGAATCCTTAAGAGAAGGAGGAGGGGTGGGCTGCTCCTCACTCCTTGTATCGCCCTGATGTGGTGCTGACATAGACGACTCTGTGACAGCTTCCCCAGTCAATGCCACGCTGGGATCTTCCCATGATGTACTAATGTAGGACCCACCTCTTATTATGTGTTCTATCAGTTATTTAAACCCTGGCCAATCAGTCCCCAAAATCAGCGAGTGAGTGAGACAAGGATTAACCACTGTCTTTATTCTATGCTTTTCTCCCAGAAATAGTATGTGGATGGACACTAATGGGTAGTTGTGAACATCCCCGTGCACACACAGCACCTTCACCACTTGTACTCTCCCCAATGCCTCACCTTGCACCAGGCTTTGGTAGATTGAGGTCTGTGTGACAGCGGGGGCATGGCCTAGCATCAGTTTGTGAATGGAGGGCAGGGCTGGGGAAGGTGAGTGGCAAAGTCAATGCATCTGTGCTTAATTAATGTTGTGTGTCTGTGTTGCAGTGACAGAGGATTGAAAAGGAGGGAGAGAGCAGAGAGAGAGGAGCTACCACAACACGTGCATGTTGCGTGTGTGATGGTGTGAGTGAGTGAAGCTGAAAAGCTAAAATAAGTAAAATAGTGTGTGTGTGTGTGTGTACACATCAACTCCCGCCTGCCATGCTTCTGTATTCCACCCACATCAGGGAACTGTTACAATGGTGCCGAAACCTGGGACGTACAGAAGGGAACCACTACATGGAGTTCTCCCCATTCAAAGAGCTCATCCAGGTCCTCGCTACTGCCCAGCAGAACCATCATCATGCACTGACCACCCTCCGTAAGTAGCAAGAACAATGCTTTGAAGCATTGATGTTGGCCCCGCAGGAAGATCGCCAGGCGTTCTGGCATCTGCTTGTGTTGGCAGGGGCTTAGACCATCACCCCAGCGGACCATCCTCACGTCACTCTCTTGAAGATGGGCCTGCAGGATGATCCGGAAGCTTTCCTCGCTCTCTTCGAGCAAGTGGCCGAAACATGGGGGTGGCCACTTGAGCAGTGCGCGGTATGCCTCCTCCCGCTTCTGACTGGCGAGGTGCAGCTTGCAGTGCTCCAGCTCCCTGCTGACAGCCAGCTCATGTATGCTGACCTGAAGAAAGCCATCCTGCAGCATGTCGGCTGCTCCTCGGAACAACATTGCCAGAGCTTCCAGATGATGACATTGGAGGAGGTCGGCCGGCCATTCACATTTGGCCAGCAACTCCGGGATGCCTGCTGGCGGTGGCTGAGGGCAGAAGACCTTGACGCCGATGGGATCATCGATCTGGTGGCACTGGAACAGTTCACCTCTCGACTTTCAGAAGGAACGGCAGAGTGGGTACAGTGTCATCACCTGGCATCGCTAGAATGAGCCATCAAGTTGGCGGAGGACAATCTGGAGGCAGTTCCGATGGCAGGCGGATGAGACGCCTCCCCTCATTTTCTTTCTCTCTCTCCTATTCCTCTCTCTCTCTCTTCCTCATCCCATTCCCCCACTGCAGATGTGGCGGCCGGCTCCTCCCCAGCTGGCCCATCGTACCTGCGGTGCTCTCTCATCTCCCTCTTCTCTGTCCGCGTCTTCTCCCCCTCAGGTGAGTGACGCCTATAACGCCGGTGCAGAGGGAAAGCCTGGGCCGGTGTGCTGGCGCGGCAAGGAGCCGGAGCATCTCCCGAGTCAGGGCTCAGCAACGGAGGTGGGAGCTGTGATCTGCATCCCCAACACACCAAAGACCACTCCCAATCGGGCCAGAACGTATCGCATACCGGTAAGCATTCAAGGGGATACATATCACGCATTGGTGGATTCCGGTTGTAATCAGACCTCAATTCACCAAAACCTGGTGCTAGGTGAGGCATTGGGGAAAGCACAAGCGGTGAAGGTGTTGTGTGTGCACGGGGATGTTCACAATTACCCTTTAGTGTCCGTCCATGTTCTATTCAGGGGCCAAAAGCATAGAAATAAGGTGACAGTTAATCTTCGTCTTACCCACTCGCTGATTTTGGGGACTGATTGGCCAGGGTTTTTAAACTAAATGGAATACATAGTAGGGAGTGGGTCCTGCCGTAAAATGTCACGGGGGGATCCCAGCATGGCATTGACTGGAGAAGCCGTCACAGAGCCGTCCATGTCATCACTGCGTCAGAACGAACCACTTCAACCTATTAAAGCATTGGAATGATGGGGTCCCTGTGTCATTGGCGTCAGTAGTTCCTGAGAAGGCAGAGCTGGGACCGGAGGTAAAAACAACCAAAACCACAATCCGAACCGCTCCGGTCCCTTGTGGAGACCACCTCTTGCCAGCCCAACTCACAGAGGTGGCCAAGTTGCAGAAGGAATTTTCTGACATGTTCTCGCCCCTTCCTGGCTGCACCCACCTCATAGAACACCACATTGAAACACCCCCAGGGGTGGTGGTGCGTAGTCACCCTTACCGCTTACCTGAACACAAAAAAAAGGTGGTTTGGGATGAACTCAAGGCCATGCTCGGCATGGGCATAATCGAGGAGTCACACGGTGACTGAAGCAGCCCGGTGGTCCTGGTAGCCAAGGCCAATGGGTCTGTCCGGTTCTGTGTGGATGATATAAAAGTCAATGCAGTGTCTAAATTTGACGCATACCCAATGCCTCACATTGATGAGTTGCTCTATCAGTTAGGTGCTGCTCACTTTTACTTGACACTGGATTTGATGAAGGGATACTGGCAGATCCCCTTGACTCCTCTGTCTCAAGAGAAAACAGCTTTTTCCACACCGTTTGGATTACACCAGTTTTGTCATGCTTCCTTTTGGGTTGTTTGGGGCTCCTGCTACATTCCAGCAGCTCATGGACAAGATCTTCAGCCCCCATGCCACTTATGTGGCAGGCTACTTAGACAATATAATTATATACAGCAGTGACTGGCCACGCCACATAGAACACCTTAGGGCCATCCTAGAGTTGCTGAGGCAGGCAGATCTCACAGCCAACCCAAAAAAGTGTGCAATTGGGAGGGTGGAAGTATGGTATCTGGGTTTCCACTTGGGTCATGGGCAGGTGCGTCCCCAAATTGACAAGACAGCAGTGATTGTGGCCTGCCCGAGGCCTAAGACCAAAAAGGGGGTGAGACAGTTCCTGGGGCTGGCTGGCTACTATTGTAGGTTCATACCTAATTATTCAGACATCACCAGCCTGCTGACTGAGCTCACTAAAAAGGAGCACCAGATCTAGTCCAGTGGACGGAGCAGTGCCAACAGGCTTTCACCAGTGGGGGGCCACTCTTATGAAAGTACTACTACTAACCCCTGTGTTTTGCTGGATTTTTTTGTTGGATTTTTGTGAACTGACTGAGTAACTTTGAACACGAAGCCCACTGTGATCTTCTATGCCTTTTTGTTTTTGGATGTGTTGAGGACTGCAGTGAAACATAATCTTTTCACCTACCCTGACCTTTGTGACTGTGTAAAAGAATAAACCTGCCAAACTGATCTGCATTTGGGTCTCTGTCTCTGAAACCTTACAGTACGATCAGAGCAGGATGGACCCAGCAGATCCAGAGGGCTTGTCTCGAACAGCATGGAGCGCTTCTGGGCTGCCAACAAGCCCAACTGGAGGCGGTAGCTGCCAGCATCAGAGACCTGACAGCCCAGATCCAGTCACTCCAACTCTCCCAGTCTGCTTCCGTGCCTGCCCAGCCTGCAGAGCCTGTCCAGTCATGCCCCCTCCTTCTCCTCCCACCACCACATCAGTAGCAGAGCCCATGCAAGTGGACCGCACCCGCCTGACCCAAGAGGAAAGGCAAAGAAGAATCAACACGCTCCTGCCTGTACTGTGGCCAACCAGGTCACTTCATTGCCTCCTGTCCAGCAAAAGCCAATGCTCACCTATGAGGGGGGTACTGGTGAGCGTGACCCCCATACACCCCTCCTCTGCTCAGCGCACTCTTCTCTCAGCTGTCCTCTGGTGGGGAGATCAACAACTGGAGGTGGGAGTTCTTGTCGACTCTGGTGCCGAGGAGAACTTCATCGATGCCAGCCTGGTGAGTCAGTGGAGTCTACCTACCAAGAGCCTGGAGAAACCCCTGGTGGCCAACACATTGACTGGAGTGAAATTGGCCAACGTCACTCACACCACTGCTCCGGTGAGTCTCACCCTTTCTGGCAACCATCATGAACAGTTACGCCTTCTTGTCATTAATGCTCCTCACACTCCAGTAGTTCTTGGCTACCCTTGGCTTATTAAGCACAACCCACATATTGACTGGGTAGGGAGGTGTATTATGGGTTGGAGCCCATTTTGCCACTTAAACTGTCTCCTTCAGGCCTGGACTCTGTCGAAACCTGTCTCTGATGTCAACGAGGAGTTTCCAGATCTGTCATGCATTCCTCCGGACTATATGGCCCTCAAGCCTGTATTCAGTAAGTCCAAAGCCTCTTCCTTACCCCCTCACCGTCCCTATGATTGTGCTATTAACCTCTTTCCCGGCATGACTCCCCCTAGAGGTCATTTGTACTCCCTGTCATGGCCTGAGACGGAAGCTATGAACAAGTACATTCAAGAGTCCCTCGCTGCAGGCATCATCCACCCTTCCTCATCTCCTGCAGGAGCCGTTTTTTTCTTTGCTGGAAAAAAGGATGGTTCGTTATGCCCCTGCATTGATTACCGTGGTTTAAACGATATCACTATTAAAAACCGTTACCCTCTCCCTCTCATGTCCTCAGCGTTTGAACTCCTCCAAGAAGCCAAGGTATTCACCAAGCTGGACTTAAGGAATGCCTACCACCTGGTCCGTATCCGCGAGGGGGATGAATGGAAGACGGCCTTTAACACCACCTCAGGTCATTATGAGTACTTGATCATGCCATTTGGCCTTACCAATGCCCCTGCGGTTTTTCGGGCCTTAGTCCAGGGGTGTCCAAACTGATCCATAAAGGGCCGTGTGGCTGCAGATTTTCATTCCAGCCATGCAGCAGCACACCTGACTTGGCTCATTCAATCAACTGAACTGTCTTCACACAGTCAAATACTTGCAGCCACACCCACCCTTGATTAAAGGGTGGGTGTGTCAGTTGATTGAATAAGCCAAATCAGGTGTGCTGCTGCATGGCTGGAATGAAAACCTGCAGCTACATGGCCCTTTATGGATCAGTTTGGACACCCCTGCCTTAGTCAATGATGTCCTGAGGGACATGCTCAATCAATTTGTCTTTGTGTTTTTAGATGACATCTTGATTTTTTCCAAGTCACTCACTGAGCATGTTGTCCATGTCCATAAGGTCCTGAAGCGTCTTCTGGAGAACCAGCTGTTTGTGAAGGTGGAGAAATGCGAGTTCCACCAGGAAACGGTTGCTTTCCTCGGGTATGTGATCACCCCGGGGGGCATCCAAATGGACCAACGTAAGGTCAAGGCAGTGTTGGAATGGCCCACATCTGCTAGTCAATGGGACCTGCAGAGCTTCCTTGGCTTTGCCAACTTTTACCGGCGCTTTATCCGAAATTTCAGCACTGTAGCCACCCCCTTCACCGCCCTGACCTCTTCAGCAGTCAAATTCGTTTGGACCACAGCTGCAGAGGAGGCCTTTCAAGACCTGAAGCGGCGATTCACCTCTGCTCCGATCCTGATCCAACCCGACCCCAACCGGCAGTTCATTGTGGAGGTAGACGCTTCTGAGGTGGGTGTTGGCGCTGTGCTCTCCCAACACTCTGCTAAGGATAATCGCATACACCCATGTGCCTTCTTCTCTCACCGTTTGTCACCAGCAGAACAGAACTATGACGTGGGGAACAGGGAGCTGCTTGCAGTGAAGTTAGCCCTGGAGGAGTGGCGGCACTGGTTGGAGGGTGCCCTGCTGCCATTTTTGGTCTGGACTGACCATAAGAACCTGCAATACATGAGGTCAGCCAAGAGACTCAACCCCCGACAAGCACGCTGGTCCCTATTCTTCTCCAGGTTTAACTTCACCCTGTCCTACCGCCCTGGTCATAAAAATGTTAAGCCTGATGCTCTGTCCCGACAGTTTCCCATGTCCAAGACGAATCCGGACTCTAACACCATCCTCCCTTCCCACTGCATTTTGGGGGCAGCTCTGTTTGACGTGGAATCCGCTGTGAAGGCTGCTGAAGCGGATGAAGCAGGCCCCAGTCAATGTCCCACTAACCGTCTGTATGTTCCTAACTCTGTCCGCTCACAGGTGCTGCAGTGGGGTCACTCCACCAAGTTGTCCTGCCATCCTGGACCCCGAAGAACCCAAGCGTTCATCGGGAGGAGATTTTGGTGGCCGTCCATGAAGGAGGACATTACCAACTTTGTCCGGACCTGCCAGGTCTGTGCCCAAAACAAGACCTCCACTCAACCCCCTGCTGGCCTGCTGCAACCCTGTCCGTGCCCCAAAGACCATGGTCCCACATCTCCTTAGATTTCGTGACTGGTCTGCCCCCATCAAATGGTAACACTACCATTCTTACTGTTGTGGATCGTTTCTCAAAGTCTGTTCATTTCATTCCCCTGCCTGGTCTTCCATCTGCCAAAGACACTGCTAACCTGATGATCCAACATGTATTCTGCATACATGGGTTGCCTGTAGAAGTGGTATCAGACAGGGGTCCCCAATTCACTTCTGCATTCTGGAAGGCTTTCTGTAAATTTCTTGGTGCCTCTGTGTGTTTATCTTCTGGTTTTCACCCGCAGAGCAATGGCCAGACCGAGAGGGTGAACCAGTTGCTGGAGACTGTGCTATGCTGTATGGCGTCCCAGAACCCATCCTCCTGGAGCCAGCAGCTTCCATGGGCAGAGTATGCAATCAATTCACACATCTCCTCTGCCACGGGTCGATCTCCCTTCGAGTGCTCCTTGGGGTACCAGCCGCCACTGTTCCCGGAACAGGAGAAGGAGGTCGGGGTTCCATCAGTGGAAGCCTTCATCTGCCGGTGCCACCATACGTGGAGGCACACCCGCTCCACCCTGCTTCACTCTGCCGCCAGGATGAAGGTCCAGGCCGACAAGCATCGGTCCCGGGCTCCTTGATATCGCCAGGGACAACGCGTATGGCTTTCCACACAAGACCTGCCCCTGAAGACGGAGTCTCACAAGCTCACAGCACATTTTATCGGCCCCTTCCCCATTGCCAAAGTCATCAGCCCCACAGCTGTCTGGCTGAAGCTCCCCTTACCCCTGCGCCGTATCCACCCCACATTCCATGTCTCTAGGGTCAAGCCCTTTCTGTGCGGTCCCATGCATCCTGCCCCCAAGCCCCCCCCCCCCCCTCGCCTCATCGATGGCTCTGAGGCATACACTGTCCGACGGCTGGTGGACGTTCGGCGCCGGGGCCGTGGGCTCCAGTATCTTGTCGATTGGGAGGGCTATGGCCCTGAGGAGAGGTGCTGGGTCCCGGCCCAGCACATATTGGACCCCACACTTGTCAGGGACTTTCACCGTCAGCATCCCGTGCCTGCCCGGGGGACGCCGGGAGGCGTCCGTTGGGGGGGGGGGTACTGTTAGAGTCTGAATATCTTGAACTCTGGCCACCCACTGGACAGTTGTAGTACTGCGGGTGTATTGACAGTGTGTTTGTTTTGATGTCTCATGTGCCCTTTGTTTTGGTCTCGTGCCTCACCTTTGTCACCTGACTCAATCACCATTGTAATCAGTGTCAGCTGTTTCCTGTTTAATTCTGTGTGCTGGACTGCTACTTAAGCTCTGTCATTTCTCTGCTCTGTCTCTGATCGTCTGACCTTGTCTCTGATGTTTGTGAACCTGTTTTTGCCTGTGAAGATTATCCTGTTTGTCCGTGAGTAACCAGTGGAATCTGGAATTCTGCCTGAAACCTTTGAGTTTTTGTTCTTATGGATTTTTGTGGACTGCCTCAATGACTTTTTGAATATGCAAGTACTACTACTAACCCCTGTGTTTTGCTGGATTTTTTGTTGGATTTTTGTGAACTGACTGAGTAACTTCGAACACGAAGCCCACTGTGATCTTCTATGCCTTTTTGTTTTTGGACGTGTTGAGGACTGCAGTGAAACATAATCTTTTCACCTGCCCTGACCTTTGTGACTGTGTAAAAGAATAAACCTGCCAAACTGATCTGCATTTGGGTCTCTGTCTCTGAAACCTTACAGAAGAATCTACAGTCTCTATGGCATCCTGTTGCACCAGTCTTTTTAACTCCTCAGACACTGCTTCTCTAACAGCAAAAGGTAACCTACACAGTTTCTGTTGAACTGGCTTGATCTTTTTCCATACTTTAACGAGGTGGGTAAATCCCTTAGCGCAACCCAATGTGTCCATATTAACATTTTGGACAGTGGCTGTAGATGGAACCGAAGCTGCTGTAACCTGGCCATTTATCACTTGCATTTGTAAAGCAGTACATAAATCTCTGCCTAACACTGCAGACCTGTGCTTTGCAATATAGAGGTTTGTGACAGTATGACAGTCACCAAAAGTCATGGTTGCTTTCAGGCACTCCAGCACAGAGATATCATTCCCCTCATAGTCTTTGAATCTGTATCTTGGCTTCACAAGTGCAGCTTTAGGGAAAATCTTTGTGTATTTCCTGCTCCTCCTACTCAAGCGAGTAGGACGCTTCTTTGCTTTGCTCCTGCTTTCTTAATCTTTATTTCTATACTTTACTTTCTCATTGACTTTCCACTATTTTATTTTTTTATTTTTTATCTTTATAAGCTTTTAATTTAATTTTAATTTAATTTCCACTTTTTTTTTTAAATGCCAGGAAGCAAAAAATCCTGCAGAAAATGCATGGAATTAGAACAGAGGATTTCTATTCTGGAATCAAAGATTAATGCTGTGCCAAAGACGGACGAATTAAAAGCGATATCTCAGGAAAGGAGTACAGAAACAGTGGCTGAGAATGCAGAGATTGCGCTCCGACAGACTGAGGACATTGCAGACCAAGTGGAAGAATTCATAACTCAACCTGTAAGTACTGAAAACTGGCAAATGATGGGTGCTAAGCCAAAAAACAAAAACAGAAGAGTAATTACTTCAACACCAGCTCGTTCTACAAATTACAATAGGATCTACAATCCTATGGAAAATCCACAGCCTATAAGGCTTCAGAACAAATTTGAATGCCTCAGGGATGTGGAAGAGGATTTGTCAAGCGGACAAACACATAGTAAAAAGAGATCACACCAAGATCGAAGAGCTGTGAGAAGAGGCAAAAAGCAGCTCGTAACACCACCTGATCCCACAACCCTTGTTCTTGGTGATTCCACTGTAAGACAATTAAAAGGTTATGAGATGATCATTTGTTGTCTTCCAAATGCATCCATCTCTGACACCAAAGACAGCATTTTGAAACTCATGTCCGAGCATAAAACTATAAGACGTATCGTTGTGCATGTGGGAGCAAATGATGTTTTCAGAGAACAGCTGTTTGTCCAAGATGATTTCGGAAAACTTTTTTCTGAGCTCTATAAGACTGGAATTCAATCTTTTATCAGTGGCCCACTCCCAGCGAGAGGAAGTTTTGCTTTTTCTCGACTCTTCAGTCTTAACACCTGGCTTGGAAAAACTTGTTCTTCATTTGGTATGAATTTCATAGACAATTTTAACCTTTTCTGGAATCGCAAAGAATTTTACAAGCCAAATAGCACTGAACTCAGCTGGATTGGAGCCAAAGTCTTAGCAGACCACTACAAACTTGCAATCTTTTCTCAGCCAGCACTGAGGAAAACAGTTGATAAGATGTCGCAGACTGACATAGTTACAAAGCCTAAACAATCATCTTTGCAAGTCGTCATCAAAGACACACAAACATCTGACTTGCAAGACTCCCAACATTCAAGGACAGACGACTCCACTTTTCCTCGGATGGATTTCCCAAATAGCATGAAAAAACTGCTCCCAATGGCTACACTTTCCTTTTCCAGCCCAAATCTGTCGCGACAAGCAGTGTATCCAGTACATCAAAATTGTGTTCGTCCAGGACTTTCAGCTGGCTACAAATCTTTTTCACCATCCAAAAGATACATGTCATCTCCAGTCCTTTCACCCTCAAACCAAATGGAACATTTAGAAAGTCTGTTTGATGTAGTCTGGGTCCCTGCAAATGGATGTAATGTTGAAAAAAAGTTGGGACCCGATGTTGACACTATTCCTGTGTTGACAAGAAACAGAAAACATAGAGCACATTTAACCCTGGGGGTGAACCAATCTAATCTCCTTCCTGTTTTAAAACAGCATCAGAGTGCACAACCAAATATTGCTTCTAGAATTTCTGTAAAGCTAGCTCTTCTGAACATTAGATCACTTTTAAACAAGTCATTTTTAATTAATGATCTTATTTGTAAACACAATCTTGATTTTTTGCTTCTAACTGAAACCTGGCTGGATCAAGCAAATAGTGCTACCACCCTTATCGAAGCAGCTCCCCCAAATTTTAATTTTTTGAATGTTACCCGACAAGGGAAAGGTGGAGGGATCGCAAATATATTCAAAGTCTCTTTTCAATGTAAACAATCCTCACTTGGTGATTTTATGTCCTTTGAACACTTATGTGCACTTGTTACATGCTCTCCTAACATATTATTATTAACTATTTATAGGCCTCCGAGACATTCAGCCAAAGTCTTTCTTGAAGAGTTTGGTGAACTGTTATCAGTCATTTGCTTAGAATTTGATTGTCTTATTATATCTGGGGATTTTAACTTGCATGTAGATAATACTGATAACATTTATGCCAGAGAACTATTTGCAATTATTGATAACTTTAACCTGGTACAACATGTACAGGGACCGACCCACTCTCGTGGTCATACTCTTGACCTCGTCATCACAAAGGGTCTTACTGTTTCTTATACTGTTGTTGACCTGGCATTATCTGAACATTTCTGTGTTTTCTTTGAAGTTTCTATGTCTCCTCACATTCAGAATACCTCAACGACTATAGGTAGGAGGGTCATAAACGACAACACGTGTTCTTTTTGAGCAAGCTCTCTCACAGAACTCAACCAAAATGTCAGACTCTGTAGATGATTTACTGGAATTTTTTAATTTAAATTTGACCCAAATTATGGATGATATTGCTCCATTCAAAATAAAAAGAGTCAATGATAAGCTGAAAGCACCATGGAAGCAGTACCCGGCTGTTAAACTGCTAAAGAGAGAATGTAGAAAGACTGAAAGAAAATGGCGCAAATCTAAACTTCACATCCATTATCAAATCCATAAAGAGATGCTTTGTAATTATAATTATGAAATTCGTAAAGCAAGACAGTCTTTCTTCTCCAACATCATCAGCAGGAATATGAACAATGCCCGTGTGCTATTTTCAACAGTAGAGAAGCTAACTAATCCCCCACCACAATTAGTACCTGAACTTCTCTCAGTTAATAAATGCAATGAGTTTGCATCTTTTTTCAAAGGTAAAATTGATAAAATAAGGCAGAATATTTCTCATAATATATCTCAGTTGCAAAAAATTGAAAAACTGCAATCACCAATGACACAGATAGATAACTTTAACACAATATCAGAATTTTGTTTAATTGATTATGAGACTCTTGAAAAAACTGTACAAAATCTCAGTTCTTCAACATCTGAATTGGACATTCTGCCCACCAACTTTTTTAAGTCTGTTCTTCATCTTATAATTACAGATGTGCTTCAAATTATAAATACATCCTTGGAGACTGGCATTGTTCCTGTGTCCCTAAAAAAAGCTGTTGTAAAGCCCCTTCTTAAAAAAAAAATCTGGATCCTTCAGTGTTAAATAACTACAGGCCAATATCAAATCTACCATTCATTGGGAAAATCCTGGAAAAAATTGTCTTCAATCAATTAACTGCCTTCTTGATATCAAACAGCCGTTTTGATAATTTTCAGTCAGGATTTCGTGCGAATCATAGCACTGAAACAGCGCTGATTAAAGTTATAAATGACATACGTCTTAATACTGATGCAGGCAAAACATCGGTCCTGGTATTACTGGACCTCAGTGCAGCTTTTGATACTGTTGATCACAACATACTGCTATATCGACTTGAACACTGGGTTGGATTGAGTGGTAAAGTTATCAATTGGTTAAAATCATACTTAAAAGATAGAAGCTTCTTTGTTACCCTGGGAAATTGTTCCTCAACGTCAATGCCCTTGACCTGTGGTGTCCCCCAGGGGTCGATTCTTGGACCATTACTTTTCAACCTTTATATGCTCCCACTTGGGCAAATTATCAATAAAAATTCAATTTTGTATCACTGCTATGCAGATGATACCCAAATTTATTTTGCTCTATCACCTAATGACTATGCCCCCCTTGAATGTCTCTACCAGTGTATCAATCAAATCAATAGCTGGATGTCACAAAATTTTCTTCAGTTGAACACAGATAAAACAGAAGTAATTCTATTTGGAAAAAAAGATGAAAGACTCAGGATTACCACTATTCTTGACACAAAAGGGATTAAAACTAAAGAAATGGTTAAAAATCTTGTTTTCATCAACAGCGAGCTAAACTTTGACAGTCACATGAAAGCAATCACTAAAACGGCATTTTATCACCTAAAAAACATTTCCAAACTAAGAGGACTTGTGTCAAAAAATGATCTGGAAAAACTTATACATGCCTTCATCTCTAGTAGGGTTGATTACTGCAATGGCCTTTTCACAGGCCTGCCAAAAAAGACCATCAAACGACTTCAGCTGGTTCAAAATGCAGCGGCGAGGATTCTCACACGAACAAAAAGAACAGAGCACATTACCCCAATTCTAAGGTCCCTTCACTGGCTTCCAGTAAGCTACAGAATTGACTTTAAAGTATTGCTGCTGGTGTATAAATCTCTAAATGGCACAGGGCCCAATTACCTCTCTGATATGTTGCAGCGGCCTAACCCAATCAGATCTACCAGATCGCAACAGAAAAATTTACTATTAAAACCAGTTGTTAAAACAAAGTGTGGTGAAGCAGCTTTTAGCTACTATGCAGTACAGCTATGGAACCAACTGCCAGAGGACATTAAAAATGCTCCTGCTGTTGGCAGCTTCAAATCTAGGTTAAAGACCAAGCTGTTTTCAGATCATCTCTCTCTAGCCGCTTTATCCTTCTACAGGGTCGCAGGCAAGCTGGAGCCTATCCCAGCTGACTACGGGCGAAAGGCGGGGTACACCCTGGACAAGTCGCCAGGTCATCACAGGGCTGACACATAGACACAGACAACCATTCACACCTACGGTCAATTTAGAGTCACCAGTTAACCTAACCTGCATGTTTTTGGACTGTGGGGGAAACCGGAGCACCCGGAGGAAACCCACGCGGACACGGGGAGAACATGCAAACTCCGCACAGAAAGGCCCTCGCCGGCCCCGGGGCTCGAACCCAGGACCTTCTTGCTGTGAGGCGACAGCGCTAACCACTACACCACCGTGCCGCCCCTGTTTTCAGATGCTTTCTGTTAAATAATTAATATTTTTACATTTTTTATAATCTTTACTTTCTCTGCATGTTTTAAATTTACTTTAATTTTATTCTATTTTATTCCGCTGGTTTCTTTTTCTTTTTCTCCTTTTTTCTTTTTGGCATTTTATTATTTTATTTCTACTATTGTTTAATTCTTATTATTTTCTTTTGATTCTTTTAATTCTTTTAATTAATTGTTTTAGATTAAAAATAAAATTATTTTATGTAATTTTATTTCTCTATTGTTTACTGTTTTTGTTTTTGCTTCTGTAAAGCACATTGAACTGCCATTGTGTATGAAATGTGCTATATAAATAAACTTGCCTTGCCTATACAGTCTCTGGTAAGATGGACCCTGCTGAGCCTGTATCTAGGATTAGCTCAATGTCATGGCTGTCCATCCCTGGTGCACCCACTTTAACTGTGCACAATATGTTGCAAGTATTATCTACACTAACATTCAAAATAGTTACCTCAGGAACAGCAATCACCTGAACCTGTTTGTTTCCCCTGCATACTTTTTTTTTTGCAGGCATTGCAGAATGCCTCTTTCACAGGACACCCCTGGAAGTTAGCTGTGTGTTCAACAGAACCACACCTATAGCATGTTTTCCCTTGCTTTTTTTTGAAGATGGAGGTAGCTTACTGGCCCCTTTCTTGAACTTGCCATGCTGCTGCGATCCTTTGACTTCTAGCCCAACTGCATGTACCACGCCCTCGGCTACCTCTGTGCACATAGCTTTAGCTTCTGTTATGGCAGTTTCTGGCATGCTATTGTCAAAGCTTTGGACAGAATCAATGGTACCTCGAGTAATAAGCACTCCCTGATGCGTACTGAAGTTGCATTTTCAACAAGCTAGTCCCATATCATTTCCTCTTCCATTTCTCTGAACTGGCATGTTGTAACTAGGTATTTCAAAGCAACCACGAACTGGTCTGTAGTTTCACCCACATACTGACCACGCTGTCTGAAGCAATAGCATTCAGCCAGGATGTTCACTTTGGGTGCAAAAAAATCCTGGATAGCCTTCAAAGCCTTTCCGTATAACTCATCTTCAGTTGTAAGTGTATACAAGAGTCTCTGACCTTCAGCGCCCAAACAATGAAACAATAAAGAACACTTTCTTGCATCAGGCAAATCCTCATCAGACACTGCCAAGAGAAAATTCTCAAATGAGTGAATCCAAGCTTTGAAAAGTATTGGTGATTCACCCATGCTTTGTAGAAACGGTGCAGGCTGGATCGGTGCACGGTTGTCATACTCATTGCTAATATGCTGTGTTGTAGACTCAAGAAGCTTTCAATTACCTCAAATTCACTTTATTAACTAACAAGTAAACATACAACCAATATGAGCATAACCAGTAACCATCTCTAGCCTCGCTGTACGTGTACTTCTTCTTCATTAGTTAGCCATACCCTTCTCAAGTACATAGCTCCACCCAGTGGCAAGGATGAATATCACATATCCCACACCTTCATAAACAAAAGTCTGCCCCCATTCCAGCCTTGCTGAAGTACTCCCAGATCATCACTCCACCAAATTTCAGAGGCTTGTAGGCCTCTCCAGGTCTCCATCTAGCCATTAAATGACCAGGTAATGGAAAAGGCTGAAAATTGGAGTCATCAGAGATGATGATCTTACTCCAGTCCTCTATAAACAAATCCCAATGGTCTTTCGATTACGTTCATTATGTCTTATATTAAATATGGTTAGTTTTTTCTTTTTTATCAGACATCTAGTTTTTAGGTTTGTTTACCTGACATGTTTCGATGAACGTAACTGTCATCTTCCTCAGAGTGTCACCGGATGTTGTTGGTGACACATCTTATCAGCTGATGTTTCCAAAGGCGTGACCTTCCTGTCTGGTTTGACAGGTCGGTCACACCTTCTATTGTCTGTTCGTCCCCTGCAAGCTGGCACTCCAGGTATGGGAGAGCATGTATGCTCCCTCATCCCGGTTGATGGTCCTCGGGCTTCGCTTATGGATCTCCATGGCCTCCCTGATCCAACGCTGATGTTTGTTTATCTTCTGTGCGGATGACTCTGGCATTCCCCCAGTCCATAATATGATTTTCTCTTTTGCAGTGATCTGTTATAGCTGACTTATAATTTTGTTGTTGTGCCTTTTCTTTTATTGTTCGGGTTTGTCTTGTAGCTGTCTCCTTTTCGCATTCTTTCTTATGTTCGTTTTTCCTTGTGGTGAAGCTCCTTCCTGTCTTCCCGTTGTAAGTTTTATTGCATGATTGGCATGGAACCTCATATATGGTGTTGCATTTGTTTTCCGGATGTATTCTGTCTTTGGGAGGAACCAGGATCTGACGGAGTGTTGTGTATGATTTGACAGGTGTGTTAATGTTGTGTTTCCTCATTGCTCTTTGAATGCGTTCCGTTATTCCTCTGATGTATGGTAATGTTACTACTCCCCTGTGTTCTTGTTTGTTGGTTTGTTTTTTCTCTTTCTTCTGTGTTTTATTGTTCTTGACCTGTTCTGCCCCTTTGGATATTGCCCACTGTGGATATTGACATGCCTTCAGCGCGTGTTGTATGTGTTGTTCCTCCTGTTCTTTGTCCTGTGGATCTGTGATTATTGCTGCGCGTTCATGTAATGTTCTACCTACAGATAATTTGTGTATTATGGGGTGTTCGGAAGTCCAGTTTAAATATTGGTCAGTGTGTGGGGGTTTTCTATGCACTTTTATTTTGATGTCCCTATCTTCTGTGTGTTGTATTTTTAAGTCCAAAAATGCTATTGACTGCTCCGTTTCCTCTTCATGTGTGAATTTTATATTGCCAGTATTGTCTATGGTGTTGAGATGGTCGGTAAGTTGTTGAGTGTATCCCATCTTCACTTTTTCCAGTATGTCATCCATGTAACGTTTCCAGAGTGTTGGTCTGTATTCTGCTGGTATTGTGGTGAGTGCTTTCTGCTCCATCTTCCATGAAAAAGCCACACATGATGGCTGATAGTGGGTCTCCCATGGCAAAACCTTCCTTTTGTCTGTATATTGTATTCCTGAACTGAAAGTATGTGGATGTGGCGATGAATTGAAGGAGTTGAGTGATGTACTGTGAGGTTTGTGCGTTTCTTGAGTGTCCTATCTGTTTTTAATCTGTCTTGTACTACCTGTATGGTGGCTTCCGTGGGTGTTCTGGTGAAAAGAGATATGACGTCATGTGATATGAAAACTTCGTCTTGCTGCATTTTGATGTTTTTTAGTTCTTCTGCCAGTTGTTTTGAGTTTTTGCAGTGTTGGTCTGTGAGTCCTAGTAATGGTTTGATTATTTCACCGAGTGCTTTTGATAGGTTGTATGTCACTGAACCAATGCTATCTACTATGGGGTGTAATGGTGTTCTTGGTTTGTGTATCTTTGGTGTGCCGTAAATCCTGGGGATGACGTTGGCTGTAGGTACTAAATGATTGTATGCCTGTTTATCTATTTTATTTTCATTGAGTAGCAGTTTGAGTAGTGCTTTAAGTTTCTTTCTCTTGTCTTCGGTTGGGTCTTTTCTTAATTTCTCAAAGGCGTTGTCATTGAGTAATTCCATCATCTTCTGTTCATATTTATTGGTGTCCATGATAACTGTTGTTCTGCCTTTATCTGCTGGGAGGATTGTGATGTCTTTATTTTTTGCTAATGTTCTCATAGCTTTGGCTTCCTGTTTGGTGATGTTGCTGAGTGGTGGTTTGGCCGTTTTCAATATGCCAGCTATTGCATTTCTTAGTGCTGCTTTTTGTCCCTGATCCTGTATTTTTTCACATGCTAATTCAGTTGGCAGAATGAATTCGTCGTGTGGTATATTGTTCGGTGTGACAGCGTAGTTGAGTCCTTTTCCTAGTATACTGCGTTCTGCTTGTGAGAGTTTGTACCTTGATATGTTGTGAATCCATTTTTCGTTGATGTGTGCACGCTCCGGTTCTGCCTTCTTTTTCTGTGCGATGAGTTTGTCCAGTTTTCGGATTTGTCGGGTTTTTGTCTTGGTGAATTCCTGCTCATGTATGTCTGCCAAATGTCCATGTATTGCTATTTCCATGTCCTTGTTATGGGGAAACCGGCGTTTGAAAGTTTCCGTCTCCCTGTGTAGTTCGCGCTTGATGTTTTTAAGTTTGTCAGTTGTGCACCGTATTCGTTCTTTTACCAGAGCCATCCACACTTTCCTGATCATCTTCTCCGCGTTTCTGGTTGGAATCAGGTTCTTGATATTCAGGCTGGCCGGTATGACTTCTTCATCCCAGCAGCGCAGATTGAATCTCAGGTGGTTTCTGTAGCGTGCCTGTTTTCGTGTCAATCTTTCTAGGCGGCGAAACTCCTTGATGCTTTCATCTCCGTAACTTATTCTTAATCTTTCGATTACGTTCATTATGTCTTTATATTAAATATGGTTAGTTTTTTCTTTTTTATCAGACATCTAGTTTTTAGGTTTGTTTACCTGACATGTTTTGACGAACATAACTGTCGTCTTCCTCAGAGTGTCACCGGATGTTGTTGGTGACGCATCTTATCAGCTGATGTTTCTGAAGGCGTGACCTTCCTGTCTAGTTTGACAGGTCGGTCACGCCTTCTATTGTCAAACCAGACAGGAAGGTCATGCCTTCGGAAACATTAGCTGATAAGATGCGTCACCAACAACATCCGGTGACACTCTGAGGAAGACGACAGTTACATTCATCGAAACATGTCAGGTAAACAAACCTAAAAACTAGATGTCTGATAAAAAAGAAAACCCAATGGTCTTCATCAAAACTCAGCCTGGCTCTTATTTGCTTCTCACTGACGAAGGGCTTTTTTTTCTAGCTTTGCATGACTTCAACCCCACCTGGAGGAGCCTGTTTCAAACCATCCTTGCCATGCACTTAACCCTAGCTTCCATTTGCCATTCTTTTTGTAGGTCACTTCGTGTCATCCTACAGTTGTGGAATGACATTTGAAGGAGTTGACGATCATCCCGGTCAGTGGAGAGTTGTTTTCGCCCTCTGCCAGTCTATAACTTTGTTGTCCCCAATGTCTGCTGCTTGACCTTGTTCTCATGAACTGGCATCTTTGAAATTTTGAAGATGCATCAACCTGATGCTCACTGTATCCCTCTGCCAGTAAAGCCAGAATCGAGCCCTTCTTTTTCTCAGTCAAAACTTTTCTTTTTAACTCTTTTGGCATGATGAATATATATTTCTGTATTTCAATTAAATTTAAGGTACTACTAGCACTGTTTTTGCCAGACTGGCCCTACTGCAAAAGGACAGTAATGCTCCCAGTAGTGTTTTTATACTTTTCCTCATTAAATAAAATTTAGTTATACTTAGAGATGCTGATTTAAGAAAAAAATGTAAGTGATCTCTTAATTTTTTTTCGAGAAGTGTATGTACAGTATGTGTATGTATGTGTGTGTGTGTGTGTGTGTGTGTGTGTGTGTATATATATATATATATATATATATATATATATATATATATATATATATATATACACACACACACCCCGACCACTTTAATAGGAACTTGTTCTTGATTCTCAGATTCCTGTTCTTGGCTGGCAGGAGAGGTCAGACAACCAGTAGTAGCGGAGTGTAGGGATCTCGCTGGCATGTAGGGTCATATAGGGTCGGATCAGTCTCTGGAGGTATGCTGGATCTGACCCCTTGACTGCCTGTTAAGCTAGCACCAACATCTTAAATTTGATGCGAGCTGCAACAGGCAGCCAGTAAAAAGCAGTGAGCAGAAGGGTAATGTGGAAGGAACAAGGGAGGTTGTAGACCAGGCAGTCTGCAGTGCTCTGGATGAGCTACAGAGGTCTGGTGGCACACCCAGCAGATGCTGGAAGGCCAATGAGGAGAAAGTTGCAGTAGTCCAAGCAGGAGAGGATCAGTACTTGGACCAGGAGCTAAGTAGTGTAGGTGGTGAGGAAGGGGTGGATCCTTCAAATGTTGTAAAGGAGGAATCTGGGGTGGGTTTCCTGAAAGTCTGTTATTGCTAAGAGCATCTTTATCTGCCCCTTAAGATCCATCATTCAGCTAACGTGGTTTTCCCAAACAACAACAACAACGTAGCCAAAGTAGTCCTTTAGTTCGCTCCTAACTTATAATGGACCTGGATCACTCTTTCACAACAAAAAGCATCCCTCACAGCCGAATACACAGAATGCACATGTGCCTCCAAGGGACTCTCACAATCAATGGGCGGAAATTGGTGTTGAATGTATATGCTGCCGGTGTCAAATTATTTTTGCTGTACGTTGCAAGTACATTGAGTTAATTATTAAATAAATATTCGCAAAACATAATATATTTCAACATTTTATGGAATTACATAAGGATATCATAATGTTTCATTGATATTGCCACATTTTAATTAAATTTAACTCCTTTAGTGAAGTAATTCTCATTTAGTGTCATAAATGAGACAAATTTCTGCACCTGTAACATTGTGTGTGAGTTTTATATATGTTTATAAAGGGAGAACATTACCAACTTGTCATTGTGGATAACAGTTGAAATAATCATGAGTGCATGACTGGGTAACAGTGAAGTGAGCAGGTACAGGGAAAACATTTATTTAATTTTTTAGCTTATTATTTGCTCATTTTTCATGTGAACATTTGTTCATTTAATTAAAAAACATGCTTGGAATAAAAAAATGTATTGTCCAAAAATTTAAAATTGTTTCAGTTATTAATTACCACATTATATCTGTAATGCTTAACAACGACATAATATATTAACATATTTTAAGCACTTTATATTTCATTTGTTTTTGGTTATAAATAAATGTCATGTCACCTCATTGACTGGATTTAGCAACTACTAATGCCTTTAGCAACTACAGTATGAATTGCCTTTAGCACTTACTAATGCCTATTTCAAGGACACACACTGCAAAGACTCTCTTAGCAAAGTTGCTCTTAAGATTCCTTCTTATGAGTGAGTTTGGGAAAACCACATACAGAGACAACATTAATTGCTTAAGAGCATCTTTAAACTCACTCTTTAGCCCTAAAGTGCAACGTTATCGGGAAAGAGAGTCTGTCATCAAACACCACCCCTAGGTTCTTCATGCTAGGTGAAGGTGACATAGTGATGTCCCCCAGGGAGATGACAAAGTCCAGGGGTGGAGAGGATGGAGCAGGAATGCAGATCATGTCTGGGTTGAGCTTCAGGTGATGGTTGTCCATCCAGCTCTGGCAAGCAGAGATGCAAGTGGAGACCTGTGTGTCAGAAGGAGGAAAAGAGAGAAACATCATCATAGCACCAGCATAGCAGTGGTAGGATAGAGCATGAGTAGAGATAGTTGGGCCAGCCAGATATTCAGACAACCACAATTTCATGCACAAGTCACATTCACTACTAAATATCTCAGTAAATTTTAATAATATGTAGGGGTCCTGAGTGGTGCAAAAGAAAAGCATTTGCTCTATTGTCAAGAGATTTCTCTCTTTTTAATCACAGGGACATGAGCCAATCATTGGGTATCTCTGAGCTCATGCATATGGAAGATGGCAGATAGCGCTTTCCTCTGAGTGTGCTACACTGCCTTGTCATGTAGTATGAGCAGCAGTTGATGGCTTTATGTGTTAGCCTTCTCTCTCCTTTGTTGGTAGCTGTCATATGATAGAAGAAATATAAGGGGGGAAATTGGAAAAATACCCTTTTCTATTATGCAAATGCAACTATATAGCCATACTTAAGATTATTCGCAGTTAATCACATTTTTGTTGTCTTCCCAGCTACAACATATTCACTGGAATACATTGTGGTGGTAGAGGTAAACATTTCTGAAGTGATTCTGATACAGCAACTCAAATCATCATTCAGTCTTCAGATAGACAACCCCACTAAAATCTCTACTATGGAAATAAGAACTGGTAAGCTTAGAATTCACTGTCCTTTTACATATAATACATACAACAGGGGAAGGAACCAAGCAACAGACTGAGTGAAAAAACAAACAAACAAGAAAGTGACTATTATAAGTGGGACATAAACACGCTAAACAGTATACCATGGCCTAAAGGTTAGAGAATCAGCTTTGAGACCAAAAGGTCACTGGTTCAATTTCCTGGATCAACATTTAATGGCTACAGTGTCCTTGACCAAGGCACCTAACCCCCAACTGCTACTCTGGGTATGTTGTATGTCACTTTGGATAAGAGTGTTTGTATGATTTACTTAAGGCCCGGTCACACAGCGCTTTACGGCTTTATCACGGCCAAAACCCGTCAAAAAGTGCTCTCCCGTGAAGCAGACGATGTTGTTCGTGTTGATGTCGAAGTTAAGACGTGTTACAGTCGATATGCAGACGTGACAGGACGCAGGGGAAAATCGGAACGGCGTCGGACGCGGCAAAAAGTTTTGGACTGCTCAAAACTTTAGACCGCGGACAACCACGGCCGGCACACGTGGTAAAGACATGCAACACACGTGAAAAACACGTGATAATCAGTGTCCCGGCCGTTATTAAAACTTGGGGAGACGTGGTAAGACGCGAAAGTTTGGCGGTCTATCACGGGCAGAGCACGGTCATCGGACGGGTGTTACGCGTTGGTATCACGGGATATAGCATGTGTTTAGCGGCTTATCACTGAGAAATGGATTTTTCCGCGTACATAGCACTGTCTAAGCCCGTTAAACGACGTCTCAAACAAGTTCTAAATTCGATTGATCACTGTCTAATCACTTCTGCATCACTTCTGATTTGCGGCATGTATAAATACCGTAATTTTCTGAGACCTCGGCACTTGCAGTCTAGATGTCAAGGGGTGAACATGAACCCTCAACGCTGTGATGTCCTCATCTTAATGCTCCAGCACCAACAGAACCAACTGATACAGGCTCAACATATCCTTGCTGAGAGAAGAAGAAGAAGGAGGAGGAGGAGGAGGGTGGTACGGAACATCTGGGTGCGTGGCTGGACTTGGTTAGCTGTGCTTAGGCAGTGCTGCAGCAGTGAAACAGCCGCCGACGGCCATACCCCGTACAAAGCACGGCAAAGCCAAAATTGACCAAAAATTAGCACTTACGACCACGTCCACCAGATTTTTGTATCTTTTTGTACGTGATATAGACGCGGAGTGCTGTGTGACCGCCCCTTTAAAGGCAATTTACACAACAATTTTTATTAATTTTACTCACTTTCATTAATTAAGGAACACTCTCTGACCAAAAATACCAATTTCAGTTTAATTTGTTTATTTTGTCATTTTTGCAGTGTGCCAATTAAATAATACTGAATACCAATGCAGGTGTGAGGATCAGTATTTTTGGCTATGTGACAAGGGCTTGGAATATGGGCAATGCAATGGCACCACCAACTGCTCATGTTATTGCATCAATGGCGTTCCAAATAATGGACAGTTCTGCCAGCCACTAAATGACTTATCAAGTAGGTACAAGTAAATAATATAGCTGCAAGCGGCGATGAAGGGCCTGAGCACCTCCAGTTTCGCGACCTGTTACACATGGTCATCATACAATGTATACGCATCTGAAATGTGTAACAAAAGCCTGGATATCTGCAGCCGGTTTCACTAAGTTAGACTATGACTTTAACTTGGACAGCGGGTATAGTCGGGCTTAGCATAGACGTCTAACAAATACTGTTGCACAAAGCAGTTAAGACTCCAACTATCTTAAGTCGTACTATGCTGCAAAGGATTGTGGGTATTTTAAGACTCTTTTCAAAACAAAAAAAATGGCGGACACAGTGGTCGTTCAGTGCCGTTTAGCCACTCGGAAAATCTGGCTATATTAGAGGAATTTAATTCCTACAAAGACGTTTTATTAGGCAAATTCAGCGAAGAATGTAGCAATAAGAAAAAACATGAAGTGTGGGGAAAAAATAACGTCGTCTGTGAATAGCGTTAATCCATCTGCGAGAAGAGATGTTGCTGCTGTGCGTAAAAACACCCCCACTGGAGGAGGGGGTTTGAAGAAACTAAAAGTAACCACCGAAATGGTCATCAACATTAAGGGCGACTCGTCGCCCTTATTCTGGGGAGTGAAAGGAGGAAAGGAGAGCGGAGTAACCGGCTTCGCCAGACCCAGCAGCAACTCCCTTAGCAACGTTGCTAGCAACGTTGAAGCTGAGGCTCCTTCACCCTCGGAGTTGTCATCACCCAGTACCTGCGCGGATGTGACACTACACGAAGAGCCTACCAAAAGGAAAGACTGCAACTTAAATTGAAGAGACTCGCGCAGATGGAGGAGTGATGTAGTAATGTGTGTGTGAGAGCGTGTATGAGAGAGAGAGATAAGTGATGAGTGGTGATGTAATTATATGCATAAATGAATTTATATTTATATTATTTATATATATTTATAAGTAATAAAATGAATAAGCTGGCATTACACTGTTTGTTCTTTATTGAATACTTTATAGTTAGATTATAATAGCCTAAATTTGTGTATTACATACTTGCAATGTACTTCACTGCCTTAACATTTCAAGCTTTCTTGTAGTTATTGACATTGATGGCACTTATGGCTTGACTTTTTTTTTATTATTATTAAATTTTATAGCCCTTAGACCCATATTAGACTGGGGGGAGGGTGTCTTACTTTTTAAGCCTAAAATTAGACTTAAAAAATTAGTCTTAACTTTTGTGAAACTGTCTTACTTGCATTAGACTGGTCTATAAAGAAACTTAAGACCAATCTTAACCCATAGACCAGTCTAAACTACTTTAGTGAAACCGGACCCTGATGTGTGCACCACCAGTCATGAGTTTTTAGGCAATGGAGTCATTACTGTCCAGGTCTAGATGGTGGCGTTAGAACACAGACAGACTGTGTACATGTAGATGACATTGTGGTCAATGTGTAAAGGATCCTGTGAAATGTGGACCTCATCATGTGATATACTCTACAGAACATGGATACTCTACTGTTGTTTTCAGCATGCAGGCGAAATTGTGTATACTTGTGATAAATCATGGAGGTGTGAATGTATGGCTACTGTAGATGTGTGTATGGTAAAGGGCAGGAGTTTCTGTGAATTGAGCTGATTAATTTAACAGCGAGTCTCAACTGTTTCCCCTGCAACTTGTCCAAAATTTTCCTCCTATCCATTGCCATGTTTATTCCAGGACAAACACCACAATTAACCAAGATAACAAAAATCTGATGTCTACATCTCTTAAAATGAGCTTGTTTGTTAGACATGCAAATTATCCTACCTCTTGACATTGGTGAGTATTGATAAACAACAATGCGACTCGAAGCAGAGTTTTATTAATGCTACTCCTCATTCACTATTTTCATATCAGGACAGCACGTCAACCGTTATCCCTGATTTTAAATACCAAATTAACACACACCACCACAATTAAATGAGTGTGTTTTTATTAAGCATGTAAAATATCGGAGCATTCGCAAGACTGCTGACCAAAACCAAACATGGTTGCCCCTAGTCTGGATGGGTCTACAGTTTGCCATGACGTAGGCACCTCTAGACTAACCCCATGCTAGAAGTAATTCATTTTGATTGGTTATACATACCCCATGCTTGAAATCACATGCTGTCACTTCTCAGACTAGACAAGGAGCCCAAAAATCTGTTTGGAAGTGTCCAAATTAATCCCTTCCCTATGACTACATTGTCTAACATATCAAAACTTCCTTCACAATACAAAATCAAGACAACCATGAGTTTATGTACAACAAATATGGAATGAATCTGATGAACTATCTAGGAGTGGTATAGCAGATATTGATGAAAAAGCCACCCTTTCTGTTGCCAAATGGTGGTGCTATACCACAGGGTCACTTTGGGCATGTGGATAGCATCAGAACCATCATATACTATAATCTGTGAAGTCTGAGCCATATCAGGCAATGCATGGCGAATTTATAACATTCGCCATGCATTGTGCGGCACCTCCTGTTCCGCGACCCATCACAATTTGTCATCATACAACGCACATGCATCTGATATGTGACAAAAGCCTGGGTATCTGATGTGTGCACCACCAGTCATGAGTTTTTAAGCAATGGAGTCATTACTGTCCAGGTCCAGATGGTGGCGTTAGAACACAGACAGACTGTGTACATGTAGATTACATTATCGTCGATGTGTAAAGGATCCTGTGCGTTAAACAAGCAGTTATCAAACCCCTGATTAAAAAAAATGACCTTGACCCCCATCAACTGTCCAATTATCAGTCAATATTAAACCTCCCCTTTATCTCCAAGATCCTAGAAAAAGCTGTGGCACAGCAGTTATGTTCATATCTACACAGGAATAACATCCATGAAATGTATCAGTCAGGATTTAGACCTCATCATAGCACAGAGACAGCACTGATTAAATGACCTACTGATGGCACCTGATCAGGGCTGTCTCTCCCTGCTTGTACTGCTTGACCTTAGTGCAGCCTCTGACACCACTGATCATTCCATTCTCCTGGATAGAAGAGAAAATGCTGTGGAAGGTAAGAGAACGGCCCTCTCCTGGCTCAGGTCTTATTTAACTGATCACTATCAGTTTGTTGATGTACCGTAAATGGTGATTTTCCTAGATATACTGAGGTAAAGTTTGGTGTTTCACAAGGTTCTGTCTTAGGCCCACTGCTTTTTTTTTTTTTTTAATAATATATATGGCAGCATGGTGGTGTAGTGGTTATCACGGTTGCCTCACAGCAAGAAGGTTCCGGGTTTGAACCCAGCGGCTGGCAAGGGCCTTTCTGTGTGGAGTTTGCATGTTTTCCCTGTGTTTGCATGGGTTTCCTCCAGGTGCTCCGGTTTCCCCCCACAGTCCAAAGACATGCAGTTAGGTTAACGTGAGGCGGCCTTGGGCTGAGGTGCCCTTGAGCAAGGTACCTGACCCCTGACTGCTCCCCGGGTGCTCTGGTGTGGCTGCCCACTGCTCTGAGTGTGTGTTCACTGCTTCAGATGGGTTAAATGCAGAGGATGAATTTCACTGTGCTTGAAGTGTGCATGTGATGAATAAAAGTTTCTTCTTCTTCTATATATGTTACCTCTGGGTGATAATATTCATAAGCATGGTATTAGCTTCCACTGTTATGCTAATGGCACACTGTTGTATGTTTCTGCAAAGCCAGATAAGAGACACCAGCTTAATAAAATTGAGGAATGTGTAAAAGACAAACACTGGATGCTTATTCACTTCCTTCTACTTAACGCTGACAAAACAGAAGTATTGTACTAGAACCACATGCAGCTAGAAGTAGGTTTTCTGATTACGTAATAACTCTGGATGGCCTTTGTGTTTCTTCATGTGCAGCTGTAGAAGACCTCGGATGGCTTTCTTTCATCTCAGAAATATTGCTAAGATAAGAAATATGTCACTACATGATGCAGAAAAACTAGTTCATGCTTTTGTTACCTTTAGGTTGGATTATTGTAATGTCTTACTGTCTGGATGTTCCAGTAAGTGCATAAACAAGATCCAGTTAGTTCAAAATGCAGCAGCAAGAGTCCTTACTAGAACTAGAAGATATAACCACATCACCCCTATCTTATCCACCTTGCATTGGCTCCAATTCAAATTTTGTATTGATTATAAAATACTACTATTGACCTTTAAAGTACTGAATGGTCTTGCACCACAGTACGTGAGTGAACTTCTGGTCCTTTATGATCCACCATATCTACAGTGGTGCTTGAAAGTTTGTGAACCCTTTAGAATTTTCTATATTTCTGCATAAATATGACCTTGTTAGGACTAGGACTGTTTTGGCCTCTAGAGGCCGCTGTTATTTCCTTTTCATGTCGTGTTCATTTTGGCCTCTAGAGGCCGCCACTGTTCCTGTGTTTTGAGTTTGTGTTAATTGCCTAATTATCTTCACCTGTGTCCTTAATTAGTTTGTCTATTTATACCCCTGAGTTCAGTCCTCTTGTCACGGAGTCTTTGTGCTGTTATGTTTATCTCCAGTTTCCTTTGTACTGTGTTTTTTGATCTTCTTAGCTTTTGTATTTTTGCACTTTGCTTTTCTTTTGGATTATACTCTTTGGTTTTTTTTTGTCTTTTGTTTTGCCCTGTATATAGTGTATATAGTTTAAATAAACCTTTTGATTCTTTTTCTACTTCCGCCTCACGCCTCTGCATTTGAGTCATCCCCCTGGTGGCCTAGTGGGGGTTTGCTGGATTATCACACCAACGAACCAGGTTCGAATCCCAGCAAAACCCTAACAGAAAGACTCCGTCATGACCGACTCAGCAGAGGCTGCTTCAACTGTCTACCCGGCCAACCTTCAGGGAATTATGGCAGCTTTGACACGCTTCGGAGCGACCATGGACGCTCATGGACGTACGCTCACCAGCCAACGTGAGGCCCTCGCTCGCCACGAGGAGCTGCTTCAGCAAATTGGGAAAACCCTGGCACAGCTGACATCTCTGCCTGCATCTCCTGCTCCTGATCCAGTTCCTGCTCCTGATCCAGCTCCCACTCCTGCTCCAGTGCCTCCTGCAATGCTGCCTTCTTCACCTCGCGAACCCAGCCTTCCTGCACCACAGAGGTATGACGGCAAGCACAGTGAGTGCCGAGAGTTCCTTACCCAGTGTCAACTCACCTTTGAGCTTCAGCCTACCACCTACACTACGGATCGCCGCAAGATTGCCTTTGTGATCACCTTATTAGCTGGTAAGGCGCGAGCCTGGGCTACTGCTATCTGGCAAAGACAGGGACCTGAGTGCTTTGATTTCCAGCTGTTTTCTGAAGAGATGCTTCGGGTCTTCGATCAGGCAGACATCAGTACCGACGCAGCCCGAAAGCTCATGTCCATCCGGCAAGGAGGAAGCGTCGCAGATTACGCCATCTCGTTCCGAACACTCGCAGCAGTAAGTGGATGGAACGAGACTGCCCTGGTGTCAGCCTTCCACCATGGTCTGTCTGACCCCATCAAGGACGGTCTGGCCTCTATTGGATGCCCAAGTGACCTCGAAACCCTCATCTCACATGCTATTCGTCTGGACAACAGGATGAGAGAACGCCACCAAGCCTTGAGCCCCCCCAGCCTCCCTACCTCTACCTGGAGACCGTCTACCTCCTTCAGTGACTGTCCAGAACCCATGCAAGTGGGTCGTACTCGCCTCTCCGCATCTGAGAGGGAGCGCAGAAGGAGGGACAAGTGCAGCATCTACTGTGGCAAGCCTGGTCACTTCCGAGCATCATGTCCCGAACTCTTGGGAAAAGGACCGCCCCGTCCAGCCGAGGGAGGGTTGTGACGGGGCCTACCCTCTCTCCCGGACTCCCTGGCCAAGGAATCTACATCCCGGTCTCCATCTCCTGGGGTGAGTCTGTCCACTCTTGTCAAGCTTTGATAGACTCAGGGGCGGCTGGGAACTTTATGGATATTCACTTCGCCCAAAGCATCAATATTCCGACTGCACCTCTTGAAGTCCCACTGTCTGTGTCTGCCCTCGATGGCCAAGCGTTAGGTGATGGAAGAGTCACCCAAGTTACTTCTCCAGTTTTCCTCCAGTCTCAAGGTCACAAGGAAGAAATATCCCTGCACCTGATTCATTCACCTGAGTTCCCAGTTATTCTAGGCCTTCCTTGGCTTACTCGCCACAACCCTCGCATAGACTGGGTAACAAGCCAGGTTGTGGAATGGGGCCCTGCATGCCATGCCTCTTGTCTGCTCTCTAGCTCTCCTGTGTCTCCTGCCGAGCCCCCTGATCTCACCGAGTTATCTCAAGTTCCCACAGAGTACTGGGATCTCAAGGAGGTATTCAGCAAGAGCAGGGCCGCCGTTCTTCCTCCGCACCGGGCCTACGACTGTGCCATCGACTTGCTCCCTGGGACTACCCCTCCTCGTGGCAGACTGTTTTCACTCTCTCAGCCAGAACGCAAGGCCATGGAGGAATACCTCAAAGATGCCCTGGTCTCTGGGTTTATTCGACCCTCCACTTCACCTGCTGGAGCCGGCTTCTTCTTTGTCGGCAAGAAGGATGGGGGGCTCCGACCATGTATTGATTACAGGGGCCTGAATAAGATCACTGTGCGCAACCGATATCCCCTTCCGCTGATGTCCACAGCTTTCGACCTGCTCCAAGGCGCCACCGTCTTCACCAAGTTGGACCTACGGAACGCATACCACCTCATCCGTATCCGACAGGGAGACGAGTGGAAGACTGCCTTTAACACCCCGTCTGGGCACTACGAATACCAGGTGATGCCCTTTGGACTCACCAACGCACCAGCTGTTTTTCAGGCCCTAATCAACGACGTCTTAAGGGACATGATTAACCTATACGTTTTTGTCTACCTCGACGACATCCTTATCTTTTCCAAGACCGTGCAGGAGCACCGCCACCATGTCCGCCAGGTTCTCCAGAGGCTGCTACAGAACAATCTGTTCGCCAAGGCCCAGAAATGCGAATTTCATGTTCCCGAGGTCTCCTTTCTGGGATTTATTGTACGGACAGGCCAACTCCAAATGGACCCTGCCAAGACCCTGGCCGTCCGGGATTGGCCTACTCCCAAGTCCGT
The DNA here is from genome assembly GCF_027579695.1 of Neoarius graeffei. Classification (NCBI taxonomy): domain Eukaryota; kingdom Metazoa; phylum Chordata; class Actinopteri; order Siluriformes; family Ariidae; genus Neoarius; species Neoarius graeffei. The sequence goes on from NC_083571.1 coordinate 77,272,209, forward strand.
TAAGGAGGTTCAGCGGTTCTTAGGATTCGCTAACTTCTACCGCAAGTTCATCAGGAACTTCAGTTCTGTGGCAGCACCCATGTCAGACCTCACCAAAGGGACAGGTGGATCTTATGGCTGGTCTCCTCAGGCAGAAAAGGCGTTCAAAGACCTCAAGGACCGCTTCTGCACGGCACCCATTCTGGTTCTCCCGGACACCTCCCAACCATTCATCGTGGAGGTGGACGCCTCGGACAGTGGCGTCGGCGCGGTGCTCTCTCAACGTTCGGAAGGAAAGCTGCACCCCTGCGCTTACTTCTCCCACCGCCTGAGTCCTGCTGAGTCCCGGTACGATGTGGGGGATCGAGAACTGCTAGCGGTCAAACTGGCCCTTGAGGAGTGGAGGCACTGGCTGGAGGGAGCACAACATCCATTCCTGGTTTGGACTGACCACAAGAACCTGGAGTACCTCCAGCAAGCCAAGAGACTGAACCCTCGACAGGCTAGGTGGGCCCTGTTTTTCAGTCGGTTTGACTTCACCCTCTCATACCGCCCCGGCTCCAAGAACACCAAACCTGACGCACTGTCCAGACTGTTCTCTGCCACTAACAGGGAGAATGAAGTCGGGCCTATTATCCCTGTGTCCCGGATTGTGGCCCCTGTCCGCTGGGGTATTGAGGAGGCTGTCCGACGAGCCCAACGCCAGGACCCCGGTCCTGGGACGGGGCCACCAGGCCTCTTGTACGTCCCACATCAAGCCCGGGCCAAGGTTCTCCAGTGGGGTCACTCTTCCCCTCTCACCGCCCACCCGGGAGCTCGGAGGACCCTGGACTTCCTGAAAAGACGCTTCTGGTGGCCTAACATGGAGAAGGAAGTAAGGTCATTTGTCCTGTCCTGTGAGGTTTGCACCAGAACCAAGAACCCACGACAGCGTCCCCAGGGTCTCCTGCATCCTCTGACCATTCCCCGGCGTCCCTGGTCCCACGTGGCAGTCGACTTTATCACGGGTCTCCCTGAGTCACAAGGTAACACGGTCATTTTGGTCTTAGTTGACAGATTCTCCAAGGCCTGCCGCTTCATACCACTGTGCAAACTCCCCTCTGCTCTTGAAACTGCGAAACTTTTGTTTAATCATGTCTTCCGAGTCTTTGGTCTTCCACAGGACATCGTCTCAGACCGAGGGCCCCAGTTCTCCTCCCGAGTGTGGCACGGGTTCTGCAAGGTCATCGGAGCCACTGCCAGCCTCTCCTCTGGATTTCACCCACAGTCCAATGGTCAGACGGAGAGGCTCAACCAGGACCTGGAAACCACCCTGCGAGGCCTGGCTATGGATAACCCGACATCGTGGAGCACCTGACTGCCATGGGCGGAGTACGCCCACAACACCCTGCAGTCATCGGCCACCAAGCTGTCGCCATTCCAGTGCCAATTCGGGTTCCAGCCACCTCTGTTCCCGGACCAGGAGGAGGACGCGGGGGTGCCCTCGGTCAACCAATATGTGAGACGGTGTCGCAAGACCTGGAGCAAGGTCAGGAAGACCCTCATACAGACCTCCAGAACCAACCAGACTCAGGCCAACCGCCATAGAAGACCTGCACACGCTTTCCGCCCTGGGCAGCGTGTTTGGCTGTCCACTAAGGACCTTCCACTGCGGGTGGAGAACCGCAAGCTTGCTCCTCGCTACATTGGCCCCTTCAAGGTGGTGCGCAGGGTGAACCCTGTCTCCTACCGGCTCCAGTTGCCCCGGACTCTGAGGATCAACCCCACTTTCCATGTTTCCCTGTTACGGCCCGTACTGACGTCTACGTATGCCCCTGCCCCTAGGAACCCCCCACCCCCCCGCATCTTCCAGGGGCAGACTGTGTTCACTGTGAATCGCCTGCTTGACTCCCGCCGGGTCCGCGGCGGGTTGCAATATCTGGTGGACTGGGAGGGCTATGGTCCTGAGGAGCGCTGCTGGGTTCCTGCTCGGGATGTCCTTGATAAAGAACTATGTCGGGACTTCCATTCGGCCCATCCGGATCGCCCTGGGAACGTCAGGAGACGCTCCTAGAGGGGGGGGGTCCTGTTAGGACTAGGACTGTTTTGGCCTCTAGAGGCCGCTGTTATTTCCTTTTCATGTCGTGTTCATTTTGGCCTCTAGAGGCCGCCACTGTTCCTGTGTTTTGAGTTTGTGTTAATTGCCTAATTATCTTCACCTGTGTCCTTAATTAGTTTGTCTATTTATACCCCTGAGTTCAGTCCTCTTGTCACGGAGTCTTTGTGCTGTTATGTTTATCTCCAGTTTCCTTTGTACTGTGTTTTTTGATCTTCTTAGCTTTTGTATTTTTGCACTTTGCTTTTCTTTTGGATTATACTCTTTGGTTTTTTTTTGTCTTTTGTTTTGCCCTGTATATAGTGTATATAGTTTAAATAAACCTTTTGATTCTTTTTCTACTTCCGCCTCACGCCTCTGCATTTGAGTCATCCCCCTGGTGGCCTAGTGGGGGTTTGCTGGATTATCACACCAACGAACCAGGTTCGAATCCCAGCAAAACCCTAACAGACCTAAAACATCATCAGATTTTCACACAGTCCTAAAAGTAGATAAAGAGAACCCAGTTAAACAAATGAGACAAAAACATTATACTTGGTCATTTATTTTTTGGGGCGGCACGGTGGTGTAGTGGTTAGCGCTGTCACCTCACAGCAAGAAGGTTCGGGTTCGAGCCCCGTGGCAGGCGAGGGCCTTTCTGTGTGGAGTTTGTATGTTGTCCGCGTGGGTTTCCTCCGGGTGCTCCGTTTTCCCCCACAGTCCAAAGACATGCAGGTTAGGTTAACTGGTGACTCTAAATTGACCGTAGGTGTGAGTGTGAATGGGTGTCTGTGTCAGCCCTGTGATGACCTGGCGACTTGTCCAGGGTGTACCCTGCCTTTCGCCCGTAGTCAGCTGGGATAGGCTCCAGCTTGCCTGCGACCTTGTAGAAGGATAAAGCGGCTAGAGATAATGAGATGAGATTTATTTATTGAGGAAATTGATCCAATATTACATATGTGTGAGTGGCAAAAGTATGTGAACCTTTGCTTTCAGTATCTGGTGTGACCCCCTTGTGCAGCAATAACTGCAACTAAACATTTCTGGTAACTGTTGATCAATCCTGCACACCAGTTTGGAGGAATTTTAGCCCATTCCTCTGTACAGAACAGCTTCAACTCTGGGATGTTGGTGGGTTTCCTCACATGAACTGCTTGCTTCAGGTCCTTCCACAACATTTCGATTGGATTAAGGTCAGGACTTTGACTTGGCCATTCCAAAACATTAACTTTATTCTTCTTTAACCATTCTTTGGTAGAATGACTTGTGTGCTTAGGGTCATTGTCTTGCTGCATGACCCACCTTCTCTTGAGATTCAGCTCATGGACAGATGTCCTGACATTTTCCTTTATAATTCGCTGGTATTCACTGGCAAGCCATCCTGGCTCAGATGCAGCAAAACAGGCCCAAACCATGATACTACCACCACCATGTTTCACAGATGGGATAAGGTTCTTGTGCTGGAATGCAGTATTTTCCCTTCTCCAAACATAACACTTCTCATTTAAACCAAAAAGTTCTATTTTGCTCTCATCTGTCCACAAAACATTTTTCCAATAGCCTTCTGGCTTGTCCACATGATCTTTAGCAAACTGCAGACGAGCAGCAATGTTCTTTTTGGAGAGCAGTGGCTTTCTTCTTGCAACCTTGCCATGCACACCGTTGTTGTTCAGTGTTCTCCTGATGGTGGACTCATGAACATTAACATTAGCCAATGTGAGAGGGTCCTTCAGTTGCTTAGAAGTTAGCCTCGGGTCCTTTGTGACCTCGCCGACTATTACACACCTTGCTCTTGGAGTGATCTTTGTTTTTTCGACCACGCCTGGGGAGGGTAACAATGGTCTTGAATTTCCTCCATTTGTACACAATCTGTCTGACTGTGGATTGGTGGAGTCCAAACTCTTTAGAGATGGTTTTGTAAGCTTTTCCAGCCTGATGAGCATCAACATTGCTTTTTCTGTGATCCTCAGAAATCTCCTTTGTTTGTGCCACGATACACTTCCACAAACATGTGTTGTAAAGATCAAACTTTGATAGATCCCTGTTCTTTAAATAAAACAGGGTGCCCACTCACACCTGATTGTCATCCCATTGATTGAAACACCTGACTCTAATTTCACCTTCAAATTAACTGCTAATCCTAGAGGTTCACATACTTTTGCCACTTACAGATATGTAATACTGGATCATTTTCCTCAATAAATAAATGACCAAGTATAATATTTTTGTCTCATTTGTTTAACTGGGTTCTCTTTATATACTTTTAGGACTTGTGTGAAAATCTGATTATGTTTTGGGTCATATTTATGCAGAAATATAGAAAATTCTACAAGTTTCACAAACGTTCAAGCACCACTGTACTTAGAACAAAAGGTGCAGGCTATCTGCTGGTACCTCATATAGTGAAGGCTACATCAAGGGGCAGAGCCTTTCCTTACAAAGCCCCGCAGTTATGGAATAGCCTTCCAAGTAGTGTTTGGGACTCAGACACAGTCTCAGTGTTTAAGTCTAGGCTGAAAACATATATCTTTTTAGGTAAGCCTTTTGTTAATAGTTTTTATTCGGTAAATTGGTAGATCTGGAGGGTCCTCAGGCATAGATTGTTTTGGTAAACTGGGATGTATGGATGCTGTTGCCCCCCTCTTCTCACTCGTTCATGCGGGTTTGTTGACGGTGTAGTGGCTGGCTGCTTTATGTCCCAGGGCTTCCTCATGACTGTGTTACCTTCTAGCTCTCCCCTTTTACCATAGTTATGCTGTCATATGTAGTCTTGCCGGAGTCCCTGCTTGCACTCAGTGCAAAATGTATACTGTTCTTACTCTTTAGGTGACATTGGGCATATCTAACAACCTGTGTTTTCTCCCCCCCCCCCCATCTCTTCCCTCTGTCTGTCTTCATGTTGAGTTACATGTCGATCCTGAGACACCAGTGGTGCTGACCTCTTCTGCTTTCTGGACTTGCTTGATCCGTCCTGATGTCCTACATCTGGCTGGAGTCTCATCACATCGCTCCTGTAGAGGATGGCCCCATATGGACAGTCGAAAGTTGCACTTGGAAGATGGCTCTGGACACTTACAGTAATGCATTTATGGCTGAAGTTTATAACTTCAACAAAACAGACTTCATGTTAAAACTATAATTATTTTCCTGGTTACATATTTATACTTTGTGACTATATAGGACACAGTTATAGAAGCAAATTATTTATAATCACCCTATCTGTTATCACCCAAATGAGGATGGGTTCCCTTTTGAGTCTGGTTCTTCTCAAAGTTTCTTCCTCATGTCAACCGAGATTTTAGAATTGTGTTTTAGAATTCACCTGCCTGTCACAGTGCTTCAGTGTTCTGCCCCACTGCAGGGACCATTCCAATTTTTTTTTTATGATGCCTGAGAAAAATGGGAAAAAATAACAATATTCCTCAGTCATGCAGATGTGCTCATTATCATACTCTGTTATAAGGCAAATTAACGAAATTACGAAGAATGTTAACATTGTGTTTTGAAAGCATTCATGTCTTAAAAGTTGACAGGGCCAGTGCAATGTGGATAAGATGGGGTGATCTAGTTCTAGTAAGGACTCTTGTTGCTGCATTTTGAACTTGTTTATGCACTGCAGTTGAAGAAACACCCATACACATACTCACTCACCAGCCACTTTATTAGGAACACCCATACACCTTCTGTTTTATGCAACCATCTAATCAGCCAATCCCTTGACAGCAGCACAATGCATAAAATCATGCAGATACAAATGTTCACTTAAAATATTAGAATGGGGAAAATTGTGATCTCTGTGACTTTCTGTGTGGCATGAGTGTTGGTGCCAGATGGACTGGTTTGAGTATTTCAGAAACTGCTGCTCTCCTGGGGTTTTCACAAACAACAGTCTCTAGAGTTTACACAGAATGGTGTGAAAAAAAAAAACATTGAGTGAGTGACAGTTCTGTAGGTGGAAACATCTGGTTGATAAGAAAGGTCATAAGAAAACACCCCAATTGGTTCGAACTACCAGGAAGTATATATTAACTCGTAGCATTACGCACTTATCCAGAGAAATGTACGTATAACAAGACCCTGACGTACCCACAGCAGTGGGCAGACCAGGAAGCAGTTGGGGGTTAGGTGCCTTGCTCAAGGGCATTTCCACCATTCCTGCTATTCCAGGGACCAACAACCTTTTGCTCCCAAAACTGCTTTTCTAACCTTTAGCCCATGGATTCCCCATGGCTATGATTAAAATCTTGTTTTAATTAAAACAACTCTTTACAACCATGGTGAGCAGAAAAGCATCTCAGCATGCAACAGCAGAAGACCACACTGGGTTCCACTCCTGCCAACCAAGAACAGGAATCTTAGAATCAAGAACAAGTTCCTGTTAAAGTGGCCAGTGAGTATACATACACTAGTACATCTCAAAATATTGAAATATCATGGGAAAATTCAAACATGTAAATTTTCATACACACTGTGTGCACAATTATTAGGCAAGTTGTATTCCTGAGGATTAATTTTATTGTTGAACAAATACAGTGCTCTCAGTCAATCCAAATTGTTAATAAACCTCAAACCCAAATGGTTAACAAAGGAGTTTAAACTTTTTAAAAGTTTGCACAATTATTAGGCAACATTTAGTGTGCAGAATTTTTATGCAACTAAATGAAAAGCTAAAATTTTCCCATTTCACTTGTTTATTTTAATTTTTAAAGTAAGTGCAACAAAGCAACTCAGAATTAACAAGTAAACAGTTTTGGCATTTCAAAAATATTCAGTGGCCAATATAGCCACCCTTCTTTTCAATAAATGCTATGAACCTTCCATCCATGGAGTCTGTTAGTTTTTTTGATTTGTTGATGATCAACTTTTTGTGCAGCAGCAACCATGGCCTCCCAAATGCTGCTCAGAGTGGTGTATTGTCTTCCCTCACTGTAAAGCTCACATTTAAGAAGGGCCCATAAGTTCTCAATAGGGTTTAAGTCAGATAAGGAAGGGGACCATGTCATTACTCTGTCATTTTTAAGGCCTTTGCTGGCTAGCCAAGCAGTGGAGTACTTGGATGCATGTGATGGTCCATTGTCTTGCATAAAAATCATGGCCTTCTTGAATGATGCAAACGTCTTCCTGTATCACTGCTTGAAGAATGTATCTTCTAGAAACTAGCAGTAGGTTTGGGAGTTGATTTTAAGTCCATCTTCAACCCGAAATGGTCCAACTAGTTCATCCTTAATAATAGCAGCCCATATCAGTACCCCTCCTCCACCTTGCTGACATCGGAGTCGAAGTGGTGCTGTGTATCCATTAGTTATCCAGCCATGGACCCATCCATCTGGTCCATCAAGAGTCACTCTCATTTCATCCATCCATAAAACCTTTGAAAAATCTGTCTTCAGATACTGTATTTCTTGGCCCAAGCTTGACATTTCAACTGGTGAGTCTTGTTTAGTGGTGGCCATGTTTCAGCCTTCCTTACCTTGGCCATGTCTCTGAGCACCGAACACCTTGTACTTCTGGACACTCCAGGTAGGTTGCAGTTCTGGAATATGGTGGCACTGGAGGATAATGGGTTCTTGGTAGCTTCATGTTTAATCCTTCTTAAGTCTTTTGTGGTTAATTTACATCTTTTCTTCTCCACACGTTTTTTGTGACCCTGATGACTATTTGCAACAAAACATTTGATTGTTCTGTGGTCATGTTTCAATAGCTTAGCTATTTCAAGAGTGCTGCATCCCTCTGATAGGCATTTTACAATTTTTGTCTTTTCAGTGTCTGTTAAATCTCTTTTTTGGCCCATTTTGCCTGAGATAAAGAAGCTGCCTAATAATTATGCACATCTTATTATAGGGTGTTAATGACTTTAGGTCATACCCTCCCTCATTACACAAATAAATACCACTTGAGAATGCTTAAATGCAATTAGCATTCAAGTGTACATAGCTTGGGGTTGGAAAATATGCATAGAAATAATGGTAGGGTCAGAGTACTCACTTGTCTAATAATTGTGCACACAGTATACTACCAAATTGTTTGTTAACCATGATATTAGAAAAAGAAGAAAAAGATGATGAAGCTTTTATTTGTCACATGCACACTCAAGCACAGTGAAATTCATCCTCTGCATTTAATCCATCTGAAGCATACTGTGCTTGATTGGCCAGCCTGACCTGAACCCCACTTGCCTGACCTGAACCCCAGAGATAATCTATGGGCTATTGTCAAGACAAAGATGAGAAACACTCGACCCAAAAATACAGACGAGCTGAAGGCCACTATCAAAGCAATCTAGGCCTCAGCAGTGCCATAGGTTGATTGTCTCCATGCCATGCTACACTGATGCAGTAATTTGTGATAAAGGAGCCCCAACCAAGTATTGAGTGTATAAATGAACATATTTTTCAGAAGTTGGACATTTCTGTATTGTAAATCCTTTTTTAATTGATCTTAGGAAATATTCTAATAATTTGAAATACTGGATTTCTGATTTCCATGAGCTATAAGCCATAATCATCAAAATTAAAACAAAAAGGCTTGAAATATTTCACTCTACATGTAAAGAATAGAATAGGTAAAAAAAAAAAAAAGGTAAACTTCCACTCCTTCGAGACTATGATTGAAGACTTGGCGAAATAGTTCAACAAAGTGCTTGTAGGATGTTATTGGCTTGCTGCACTTCTCCCACATAGCGGTTGCCCACTTGAGCACTTTTCCTGTGAGCATATTGATAAACTGGGTGATTTTCTGCTGATTACCTTTTTGAATTAAATTATGAAAAAATTAACTTTTTCACGATATTCTAATTGTTTGAGATGCACTACTAAAAAGACTCTCAGTACACACACATTGCGAAGTAACTGCTCAGTGTTCCAGTCCCTGACTTTACCAAACCTTGTTTATCTGTTCTGATCATTTGGTTATTGATCCAGTTCGTACTTTAGTTATTGCTCATAGTCTCTGCCTTTGATATTCGGTCTGTGCTTCGTCTGACTATTGCCTGTTTGTTGACTCTGCCTTTGATCAACGATTTGGATTTGTCTACCAGCTTTGCTGTCATAAACTCTCTACTATTCTTACATCCAACTGTTGCCTGCATTCCTGACTGATTACTTTGCCAACATCATGGATGCAGTGGAAGAGAGCTGACAGGTTGCCTTGCACAAGGGTCTCTCCTAGGAGAACAACAGCAGTGTCTGGGTGAAATGGATGCTTGCATTTCCCAATTCACTGCCGCTGTTTCACATGTGCGCCGAACCCCAGCAGGCTTATTCACCCTCCTGAAAAATTATCAGGAGAAGTATCTGAGTGCAAGGGATTCCTGCTAGAATGTTCCCTGTTCTTCACTGGCCTCATAGGGACCACCAATCAGCAGAAAATCACCCAGTTTATCAATATGCTCACAGGAAAAGTGCTCAAGTGGGCAACCGCTATGTGGGAGAAGTGCAGTGAACCAATAACATCCTACAAGCACTTTGTTGAACTATTTCGCCAAGTCTTCAATCATAGTCTCGAAGGAGTGGAAGTCAGCAATGGTTGCCTGCTGTCAAGCAGGTGAGGATACGAGTTGCAGAGTATGCACTGGAATTTCACACACTTGCAGTCGGAAGCAGATGGAAAGAGATGGCTCTCAAAGTAACATTTAGTTTGGGACTTGATCCTGATCCTCACTGAAATGGCCTGCAAGCTTCCTTGGATTCCTTCATCAACATGTTCATCCAACTCAATAACTTGCTCAGGAATTGACCGTCACTGCACAACTCCATGTCTCACCCACCTGTCACAGAGGTCACGGAGCCCATGGAGATCTCCCATTCAATTTGAAAGTGAGCAAAGGTGCCAAAAGGGGCTCTGCTTCTATGGTTGGGATGTCACACACCATGTGTCACACTGTCCTTCCCATCTGGGAGGCCCAAAGGGTTCCTCTTTGGCTGAGAGGGTCCCAAACTCTGCTAGCTCTCTCTCAGTGAGTCCATTTAAAGGATATACGCAGAACCTTTATGTGGCAGTGGGGGCGTGGTCAAGCGCCGGTCTGTGACAGGAGGGCGGAGTCAGGGAAGGTAAGTGGCAGAATCACTACACCTGACGGCAATTAACCTGTGTTTGTGTGTGTCTTCCCAGTGACTGTGCCCTATTTAAGGAGGGAGAGTGAGAGTGGAAGGGAGCTTCCCCAGAGAAGACTACAGTGTGTGTGTCTCTGTCTCTCTGATTGCTTATTTAATTGTCAGACTGAAAAGTGCGGCAATAAAGCCTCCTGTTCACCCTGATCTCTGTCCTGCCGTCCTCTGTGCGCCACCCACACGCAGGGAACATTTACAGTGGTGCCAAAACCCGGGAAAAAGTGGAGCACCAACCAAGCAGCCCCATGGAATCCTCCCCGTTCGCCGACCTGGTCCACGCCCTCGCCACGGCTCAGCAAAGCCAGCACCAGGCACTCGTCGCACTCCGGAAGGAACAAGAGCGGCGCTTCGAAACCCTGGTGCTGGCCCAGCAGGAAGACCTTGAGGCGTTCCGGCACCTCCTTGCGTCGGCGGGGTCCACCAGCGCTCCGGCCGCGGGCCCGTCTCCCCTCACTGTCACCAAGATGGGCCCGCAGGACGACCCCGAGGCGTTCATCATGCTGTTCGAACAGGTCGCAGAAGCCTCGGGGTGGCCGATGGAGCAGCGCGCAGCGCGCCTTCTCCCCCAGCTGACCGCACTACAGCTCCCCGCCGACCGCCGGCTGGCCTACGCGGACCTTCGCCGGGCCGTCCTCCAGCGCGTGGGGCGCACACCAGAGCAACAGTGCCAGCGCTTCCGCGCTCTGCGATTGGAGGAAGTCGGCTGGCCGTTCGCGTTCGGCCAGCAGCTCCGGGACGCCTGCTGGCGGTGGTTGAGGGCCAACGATCACGACGCCGAGGGGATCATTGACCAGGTGGTGCTGGAACAGTTCATCGCCCACTTACCAGCAGGAACCGCGGAGTGGGTCCAGTGCCACCGCCCGGCGTCGCTGGATCAGGCAGTCGAGCTGGCGGAGGATCATTTGGCGGTTGTTCCGGCGGCAGGACAGCAGATGACGTCGACCCTTCTCTCCTCTTCTCTCTGTCTCTCTCCCCCTCCTTCTGTGTCCCGTCCTCGCCCCATTCCCCCACTGCGGAGACGGGGGCCGGCTCCACCCCAGCCGGCCCGCCGCACCCGCGGTGCCCTCCAGTTTCTTCCTTCTGCGTCTGTCTCTCCCCCCCCCTCAGGTGAGTGAGCCCCAGAACACCGGTGCAGAGGGAAAGCCCGGGCCAGTTTGCTGGCGCTGCGGGGAGCCGGGCTACCTTCAACAACAGTGCACGGCAATGGAAGTGGGCGCGGTGGTTCGGATCCCCGACGCGCCAGAGGCCGCCCTCGATCGGGTTGGAGCGTATCGCATACCGGTGAGTATCCAAGGGGATACATATCAGGCGTTGGTGGATTCTGGTTGTAACTAGACCTCAATTCACCAAAGCCTGGTGCAGAACGAGGCATTGGGGGGAGCACAGGGGGGAGCACAGGGGGTGAAGGTGTTGTGTGTGCACGGGGATGTTCACCGCTACCCTTTTGTGTCGGTCCACATTATTTTCAGAGGGGAAAAATTTATAGTGAAGGCGGCAGTTAATCCTCGCCTTACCCACTCTTTGATTTTGGGGACTGACTGGCCGGGATTTCGGGGTTTAATGACACGCCTAGTAAAGAGTGGGTCCTGCCATTTGACAGGGGGAGGTCCCGGTGTTGCTTTGGCGGGAGCAGCTGTCACAGAGCCGTCTACGTCATCTCCGCGTCAGAGTGAGGAGCCGCCGGCTCCTCCTCTCTCTATTGGGGAATCCCTCGCGGATTTCCCATTAGAACAATCGTGAGACGAGACTCTGCAACATGTGTTTGACCAAGTGAGAGTAATCGATGGTCAAACGCTCCAGCCAAACGCCACCCCGTCCTTCCCCTACTTCGCAGTTATGAAGGATAGATTATACCAAGTGACGCAGGACACTCAAACGAAAGAGCGAGTCACACAGCTTTTAATTCCGAAGAGCCGCCGGGAATTGGTATTCCAGGCGGCTCACTTTAATCCCATGGCTGGACACTTAGGGCAGGATAAGACACTAGCCCGAATAATGGCCCGATTCTATTGGCCGGGGATTCGCGGCGATGTTCGTAAGTGGTGTACGGCATGCCGCGAATGCCAGTTAGTAAATCCAGCGGCCATTCCAAAAGCGCCTTTGCACCCTCTTCTGTTAATCGAGACCCCGTTTGAGAGAATTGGGATGGATCTCGTCGGGCCATTAGATCGGTCAGCACGAGGGTACCGCTTTATATTAGTTCTGGTGGACTATGCAACGCGATACCCGGAAGCAGTGCCTCTGCGCAATATCTCAGCACGCAGTATTGCAGAGGCGCTCTTCCGCATCATCTCCCGAGTTGGAATCCAGAAAGAGATTCTGACTGATCAAGGCACTACATTTATGTCATGAACACTACGCGAACTGTATGGGTTATTGGGGATTAAGCTGATCCGCACCAGTGTGTATCACCCACAAACAGACGGTTTAGTGGAACGGTTCAACCGCACCCTCAAAAATATTATGAAAAAATTCGTAAGTGAGGACGCACGTAATTGGGATAAGTGGCTCGAGCCCTTGTTGTTCTCAGTGCGAGAGGTCCCCCAAGCCTCCACGGGGTTCTCCCCGTTCGAATTATTATATGGGCGTAAGCCGCGCGGCATCCTGGATGTGCTGCGGGAAAATTGGGAGGAGGGACCTTCACAAAGCAAAAGTGAAATTCAATACGTTATGGACCTGCGCGCAAAACTCCACACGCTCACCCACCTAACTCAGGAGAATTTGCGGCAGGCCCAGGAACGGCAAGCCCGCCTGTACAACAAGGGTACGCGCCTTAGAGAATTCACTCCGGGAGATAAGGTACTCGTACTGTTGCCCACGTCGAGCTCCAAATTGATCGCCAAGTGGCAAGGACCCTTTGAGGTCACACGGTGAGTCGGGGACGTCAACTATGAGGTGAGGCGAACGGACAGGGGTGGGGCGCTACAGATTTACCACCTCAATCTGCTTAAACTCTGGAACGAGGAGGTCCCCGTGGCGTTGGTGTCGGTGGTTCCAGAGAAGGCGGAGCTGGGGCCGGAGGTTCAAAAAGGAACATTGGCATCATGTACTTTTCCGGTCCCCTGTGGAGACCACCTCTCCCCAACCCAACTCACGGAGGTCACCCAGTTGCAGACCGAGTTTTCGGATGTGTTCCTGCCCCTGCCCGGCCGCACTAACCTCATAGAGCACCACATAGAGACGCCCCCAGGGGTGGCAGTGCGTAGCCGCCCTTACAGGCTACCCGAACACAAAAAAAAAGGTGGTTCGGGAAGAACTTCAGACCATGCTCGAAATGGGCATCGTCGAGGAGTCCCACAGTGACTGGAGCAGCCCGGTGGTCTTGGTCCCCAAGGCCGACGGGTCGGTCCGGTTCTGTGTGGACTATAGAAAAGTCAACGCGGTGTCTAAATTCGACGCGTACCCAATGCCTCGGGTTGATGAGTTGCTCGATCGACTAGGCACGGCTCGCTTTTATTCGACACTGGATTTGACGAAGGGATATTGGCAGATCCCCTTGACTCCTTTATCCCGGGAAAAAACGGCCTTTTCCACACCGTTCGGCTTGCACCAATTCGTCACACTTCCTTTTGGGCTGTTTGGGGCGCCTGCTACATTTCAGCGGCTGATGGACAGGGTCCTCTGCCCCCACGCCACCTATGCGGCCGCATACCTCGATGATATCATCGTTTATAGTAATGACTGGCAGCGGCACTTACAACACCTGAGGGCCGTCCTTAAGTCACTGAGGCAAGCGGGTCTCACAGCCAACCCGAAGAAGTGTGTGATTGGGCGGGTGGAAGTACGGTATCTGGGCTTCCACTTGGGAAATGGGCAGGTGCGTCCCCAAATTAATAAGACAGCAGCAATTGCGGCCTGCCCGAGGCCCAAGACCAAAAAGGGGGTGAGACAGTTCCTGGGGCTGGCTGGCTACTATCGTAGGTTTATACCTAATTATTCGGATGTCACCAGCTTCCTGATGTGACGTCCGGCCTGAGTCGGGCGGTGGGGGTATGTGGCAGCGGGGGCGTGGTCAAGCGCCGGTCTGTGACAGGAGGGCGGCTCTCACTAAAAAGGGGGCACCAGATCCGGTCCAGTGGACGGAGCAATGCCAGCGGGCTTTTGCTGAGGTAAAGGCTGCACTGTGTGGGGGGCCACTATTACACTCCCCTGACTTTTCTCTCCCTTTTGTGTTGCAGACCTACGCGTCGGACAGAGGGCTGGGGGCGGTTTTGTCCCAGGAGGTGGAGGGGGAGGACCGCCCTGTCCTGTACATTAGCAGGAAGCTGTCAGTGCGTGAGGGGCGCTACAGCACAATTGAAAAAGAGTGTCTAGCGATCAAGTGGGTGATCCTCGCCCTCCGTTACTACCTGCTGGGGCGCCCTTTCACCCTCTGGTTGGACCATGCGCCCCTCCAGTGGCTCCACCGCATGAAGGATGCCAACGCGCGAATCACCTGTTGGTATCTGGCACTCCAACCCTTCAATTTCAAGGTGGTCCACAGGCCGGGGGCGCAGATGGTCATGGCGGACTTCCTCTCTCGTTGGGGGGGGGGGGGGGAGTCGGCTGCAGGCCGGACGGCCGCCCGGCCTGAGTCGGGCGGTGGGGGTATGTGGCAGCGGGGGCGTGGTCAAGCGCCGGTCTGTGACAGGAGGGCGGAGTCAGGGAAGGTAAGTGGCAGAATCACTACACCTGACGGCAATTAACGTGTTTGTGTGTGTCTTCCCAGTGACCGCGCCCTATTTAAGGAGGGAGAGTGAGAGCGGAAGGGAGCTTCCCCAGAGGAGACTACAGTGTGTGTGTCTCTGTCTCTCTGATTGCTTATTTAATTGTCAGACTGAAAAGTGCGGCAATAAAGCCTCCTGTTCACCCTGATCTCTGTCCTGCCGTCCTTTGTGCTCCATCCACACGCAGGGAACATTTACACTTTATTTTTAAGTACCTTTCTGAGTGGATAGTATCTCCATCCTTGACTCTTGTATGCTGCATAATTGCAAATAAAAAATATATATTTTTGAGAGTTAAAATCGACCGCAAAGTTGGCATTCGAGCTGTCCTGCTGAGCCAGCCAGCCCTGGATGGGTGACGTCATAGCGGTAACCGGTGCTATACTGTAGATCAAAGACAGACTCAGCAGGTGAGAGTGGTTGCAGTGGCCTCTTCATTTGGATTTATTGGAGATTCTTCAGATTCCTCAGATAATAATACATCAGACTGTGATAGTCCTGAAATTGGAGTGTGTGTGTACATGCTACTGCTATACACGTAGAACTGTATCAGCTCGAACTGTCAGAAAGTGAATCTGAGAGTAACATGTTGGCCATGGAGGCCCCCACCTTAAAAAATAAAGCCAGAGAACAAAGCCGTCTAGAGAATTGGATGGAATTGAACTGACAGTCTCATGTAACTCCCATTAAAACAGGATAGGCATTATAACCAAGGCTTTGAACCGGTTCAAGGAACGAAAACGAAAACCGGGAACTTTTTCTATTTCACATGGAACAGAAACGAAACCAGAAACTTTATTATTTTTTATGCTCCGGAACAGAAACGCTTATTAAAAATAATGGTAACCGGTTAATACCGGTTTTTATTTCGTTCCTCAAAGTTTCCGTAGCCTACAAATAAAAAAGTCATTCTTCTCCTGCGCAAGTTTCTATGACCTGCTGGGGTTCACTTCCTGTGTGACGTTTGCTGACTGAATGTAGAGAGCGGGAGGTTGGACTACTGTCACGTCTCCACATCTTAAATAAGAGGTAAATATTGTAGTCTATCGTTATTCAAAAACGTCAATTTCAAACACGATATCAATATATTTGTCCACGTTAATGAGAGGCTCGTGAACATTAAATGACATTAACCTCTGTTAGCCTATCAATGCATAGGGCCTGACTAGCCTTTGGTAACACACTAAACGAATTATCTTTAATTTTTGGCACTTTTTCTGTTTGTGTAGATGGGAAGACATACTGAGAATCCAAATCGCCAACATTTGAAATAATAATTGTTTTGAATTATTTCTTGTCTTATTTAATGAAGGTTGTAATAGAATTAGCTTACATTTGGCTTAAGCTGGATGAGACAGAGACATAATTTTATAGCCATTTGTTAAACAGCTGACAGGGAACGTAATTAACCGTTCTGGGAACGAAATTTTTTTGTTCTAACTGGTTCGGGAACGTCTATTTAATGGTGGAACCCAAAACCGGAAACGTTAAAATTCTGTTTCTGTTCAGAACGAACCAATAGGAAAAAAATTCTGGTTCAAAGCCCTGGTTATAACTTCCACAACATACATGTACATGCATGCATTTTCACTGATAAAACGTAAAAGGCTAATTAAATAATCAGATGAACTGAGACAATCACATTCTGAAGCAAATTAAATAATCTTATACCAGTAACTTAAATGCACAATACAAGTTACATGTATTAATCTAAATGCAGGTAAACAACAAGTGTTGTTTTTGTTATGTAACCAAATGAGAGTCGCATCTTACCTGTCTGTGTTCTCACTTTTGAAGGCCAAGCTTGTGGCTGATTGTTTTGAAATAATCTGACTTTCAGTTCTTTGTTCAGTCACTTCTTCCATGTAAGGGTGAGATATTGCTGCTGAGGCAAGCATATCCGGGGGGAGAGCATATCCAGCAGAGAAGTCTGACGACTGATCCACTCATTCTCCATACTGAGTACTCCACCATTATTGCTCGGCTCACACTCTGGGAGAACTGGTGCAACTGAACTTACTTTCCATTTCTTTTAGTCTTTTCTTAATTGTTGGTACTGCACCCACTTTCAATACGGGCTTATAGTCAATGCTCCTCAACATATCAGAGGTTTCATACAGTGCTTGAAAGTTTGTGAACCCTTTAGAATATTCTATATTTCTGCATAAATATGACCTAAAACATCATCAAATTTTCACACAAGTCCTAAAAGCAGATAAAGAGAGCCCAGTTAAACAAATGAGACAAAAAATATTATACTTGGTCATTTATTTATTGAGGAAAATGATGCAATATTACATATCTGTGAGTGGCAAAAGTATGTGAACCTCTAGGATTAGCAGTTAATTCATACATGATAAGTTATACGGTTTCCCCGTACTTTGTATGGGAAAATGCAATTTTTTGACTAATACGGCATACGCTGATTTTCATACGGGAAAATTACATTTTGTATCAGAGATTTTTTTTTCCGTTACTCCGAGACAATTTTCTTAGCATCCACCATTTATTTTTTCAAACATGTATGCCCAATGAAACGGAACTATTTTCGATTTATGTGGTTTTATAGTTGCACGTGGTTTTCTCGGTCATTTAAGTACATTGGCTCAGACTGCTCAGACTTCTGTGATGGCTTCAGAAGTTATGTTCTGCCAATTTCTCATGGAACACAGCATCCCCCCGACTGTGGCAGACTATTTTTTGCAACTAGCGAAAAAAAAAAGTTTCTCGATTCAAAGACTGCACAGGTAAGCATTTGTGTTTTGTGTTTTTTTTTTTTAAGTTTTTACTGTTTGCATGTAGGAAAGCTTCCTCAATTATCATGATAATTTTGGGAGGCGATACTGGGAGTCAACGTTTATACAACGGCAACTGTTACAGTTAGGTCCATATATATTTGGACACTGACACAAATTTTGATTTTTTTTACCTGTTTACTGAAACATATTCAAGTTATCGTTATATAATGGACATGGACATAAAGTCCAGACTTTCAGCTTTCATTTGAGGGTATCCACATTAAAATTGGATGAAGGGTTTAGGAGTTTCAGCTCCTTAACATGTGCCACTCTGTTTTTAAAGGGACCAAAAGTAATTGGACAATTGACTCAAAGGCTATTTCATGGGCAGGTGTGGGCAATTCCTTCGTTATGTCATTCTCTACTCCCACTTGGCTCAATTCTTAGGAAGCATGGTATTTCTTTTCATTGCTATGCCGATGACAGTCAGATTTATGTACCTCTTAAGAAGTCAGAATCCTACAGTATTAAGCCTCTGTTAGACTGTCTGGAAGACATCAAGGCTTGGATGTCTCTAAACTTCTTAAAGTTTAATGAAAAAAAGACAGAAGTTATGGTTTTTAGTGGCTCTGCTGTGTCCCCCCTGGTTGACCTAGGCTACCTGGAACAGTTTTGTAGGCCAATCATTAATAACCTGGGGGTGAAGGTGGACACTGACCTCAAATTTGACACCCAGATAAAAGCTGTGGTGAAGTCCAGCTTTTTCCAGTTAAGGCAGCTGGCTAAAATCAAACCAGTTCTTCAGAGGCGGCATTTTGAAACAGTAATCCACGCCTTTGTGACTACCCGGCTGGACAACTGTAACGCCCTATATATGGGAGTTAGTGAGTCCTCCATTGCCCGTTTGCAATTAGTGCAAAATGCTGCCGCTCGCCTCTTAACAAACACCAGAAAGTATGACCACATTACACCTTTTCTGGCCTCACTGCACTGGTTACCTGTTCATTTTAGGATTCATTTTAAAATACTTTTGTTTGCTTTTAAAGCTTTAAATGGCCTTGCCCCACCATACCTCTCTGAGCTGCTACAACCCTACATTCCCAGCCGTTCTCTTTGGTCAGCTGACCAGTTGCTTTTGGCTGTACCCCGAACTAGGTTAAAAAACAGAGGAGAACGTGCCTTTGCTGTAGCAGCCCCAAAATTGTGGAATGCTTTGCCACTCCACATTAGACAAGCCCCATCTTTGTCTCTTTTTAAAACTATGATAAAAACCCACCTTTTTCATTTGGCCTTTGGATACTGGATGGTGTGTTGATGTGATGTAGAAGTGTTGGGTGGGTTATGAGTTTTTACTTATTTTATACTTATTTTACTGTTTTTACTTATTTTATACTTATTTTACTTATTGCTGATTTTATTCATTTATTTATTTTTGTCTACTGTTTACTGTTGTGGTGTACAGCACTTTGGAAACCCTGTGTTTGTTAAAATTGTGCTATATAAATAAAGTGGATTGGATTGGATTCTCAATTAAGCAGATAAAAGGCCTGGAGTTGATTTGAGGTGTGGTGCTTGCATTTGGAAGATTTTACTGTGAAGAAAACATGCGGTCAAAGGAGCTCTCTATGCAGGTGAAACAAGCCATCCTTTAGCTGCGAAAACAGAAAAAAACCCATCTGAGAAATTGCTACAATATTAGGAGTGGCAAAATCTACAGTTTGGTACATCCTGAGAAAGAAAGAAAGCACTGGTGAACTCATCAGTGCAAAAAGACCTGGACACCAACAGAAGTCAACAGTGGTGGATGATCGCAGAATAATTTCCATGGTGAAGAGAAACCCCTTCACAACAGCCAACCAAGTGAACAACACTCTCCAGGAGGTCGGCGTATCAATATCCAAATCTACCATAAAGAGGAGACTGCATGAAAGTAAATAAAGAGGGTTCACTGCATGGTGCAAGCCACTCATAAGCCTCAAGAATAAAAAGGCTAGATTGGACTTTGCTAAAAAACATCTAAAAAAGCCAGCACAGTTCTGGAAGGACATTCTTTGGACAGATGAAACCAAGATCAACCTCTACCAGACTGATGGAAAGAAAGTATGGCAAAGATGTGGTACAGCTCATGATCCAAAGCATACCACATCATCTGTAAAACACGGCAGAGGCAGTGTGATGGCTTGGGCATGCATGGCTGCCAGTGGCACTGGGTCACTAGTGTTTATTGATGATGTGACACAGAACAGAAGCAGCCGGATGAATTCTGAGGTATTCAAAGACATACTGTGTGCTCAAATCCAGCCAAATGCACCCAAACTGATTGGTTGGCGTTTCATAATACAGATGGACAATGACCCAGAACATAAAGCCAAAGCAACTCAGGAGTTTATTAAAGCAAAGAAATGGAATATTCTTGAATGGCCAAGTCAGTCACCTGATCTCAACCCAATTGAGCATGCATTTCACTTGTTAAAGACTAAACTTCAGACAGAAAGGCCCACAAACAAACAGCAACTGAAAACCGCTGCAGTAAAGGCCTGGCAGAGCATTTAAAAGGAGGAAACACAGCGTCTGGTGATGTCCATGAGTTCAAGACTTCAGGCAGTCATTGCCAACAAAGGGTTTTCAACCAAGTATTAGAAATGAACATTTTATTTACAATTATTTAATTTGTCCAATTACTTTTGAGCCCCTGAAATGAAGGGATTGTGTTTAAAAAATGCTTTAGTTCCTCACATTTTTATGCAATCATTTTGTTCAACCCACTGAATTAAAGCTGAAAGTCTGAACTTCAACTGCATCTGAATTGTTTTGTTCAAAATTCATTGTGGTTATGTACAGAACCAAAATTAGAAAAATGTTGTCTCTGTCCAAATATTTATGGACCTAAATGTATATCCAGGGTCACTTCTTATATTAGAGAAACTACTCAGGACATGGAGATGACTTAAACGCTGTCTTTACTGAACCTTTTTTTTTCAGCAATCTCATAACATCCGGTTAACCATCATGCCCCACAATAACTATGGCAAGCAGGAAGGACAAACATAACATCTCCTCCCCCCTTAAAACATTTGTCCCCACCATTTCAAATTGCAACACAAGACAAATCATACAGCCAATGACAACCTGGGCAGTTCATACACAACCAGATTTTTTTTTTTTTTTTTACAATCAACAGTATAAACCACAAATGAAACTATGAGATGAGAGTAGACTATCTCATCTCATGATGACACCCCTGGGGATTATTCTGCCCCAGACACTTGGGTGTGTCAATACTACAGTGTTCATAAATCCATACATTTGGGAGGCCGCCGCTCTCTTTCTGGGTATTGGCGCTCACCGGGAGGGCTATCCCTATTGTCCTTAGGTGGCGATAACATTCCTGCTGGGGATGGAGGCGCCAGCCCCACCGGCATCTCTGGCGGAGGGTCAGGAACCGGCACCTCAAGAAGAGAGGTACCCCCAGGTGCTGAGACGGGGTCACCAGTGTGGCCTCCCAGCGAATCCCCAACACAGTCCTCTGGAGGTGGTGTGAGTGTTGGTGCTGCAGTCTGCAGGAGTTGGTCGACATGTCTCCTCCACATGCGACCGTCAGCAGTCTGAACGGTGTATGAAACAGGACTGGTCTGCGTCAAAATGGTTGCGTGCACCCACTGTGGACCAGTACTGTAATTTCTGGCTAACACTGGGTCACCAGGAGAGAAGTTCCTTTCCTTAGCCTGTTGTTTCTGTTGCTGAGTCTGCTTTTTCTGCTGATTTTGCACAGCGTCTTTCACTGTGAGGGGTTTTAACAGGTCAAAATGGGTTTGCAGGTCTCTCTTGAACATCAGGGTTGCTGGAGAGACCTTGGTGGTGGCGTGGTGAGTGATCCTATAAGTCAACAAAAATCTGTGTAAGCTCTGACGAAATGTTCCTTGACCTTGAGAGGTCTTAAGTGCATGTTTCAGGGTTTGGACAAACCTTTTGGCTAACCCATTAGTAGCCGGGTGGAAAGGTGCTGATTTGACGTGCTGTACCCCATTTGCTTGCAGGAAAATGGTCATTCCTTCTGACACCAGCTGGGGACCATTGTCCGAGACTAACTGTATGGGGCACCCAAAACGACTGAACATTTCCCCTATTTTTTCAATGGTTTTGTTAGTAGTGGTAGATTTCACGATTGTCACTTTGGGCCATTTGCTGTGTGCATCTACAGCTACCAGTAGCATCCGCCCTTCCACTGGTCCCGCGAAATCCACATGAACACGCTGCCATGGTTCTTCTGGGAACTCCCAAGGGTGTAGGGGAGCTAACTGTGGAATGTTCCGAACCCTCTGGCATTTGTGGCAGGTCTTGGCTACATTCTCAATCTCTCGGTCCACTCCTGGCCACCAAAAGTAACTTCTCGCTAATTCTTTCATGCGCACAATTCCACTATGACCCACATGGAGTTGTCGCAGAACAGTCTTCCGTAATGTTGGCAGAATGACCACCCTCCTCCCCCACAGCAAACATCCAGACTGTATTGACAATTCAGTCCTCCTTGAGAGGTATGGCTGAAGGTCAGGGACATCACTTCTTGAATGGCCCTTCATCACCATGTCCAGGACCCCTGCCAAGACAGGATCCATGCGCGTAGCTCTCTTTACTTGGACAGCTGATACGGGCATGCCCTCTACCTGGCTGAAGTAGAAAATGCCTGTGCTGCTTGACTCTGGCTTGGTAACGGGCAGGGGAAGCCTGGACAACCCGTCTGCATTTTGGTGTTGGTCTGTCTTGTGATATTTAATATCGTATGAGTGGGCTGATAATAGCATAGCCCATCTTTGCATGCGGTTCGCCGCAAGTGATGGTATGCCTGAGTGCAGCCCCAGGATGGTAGTGAGGGGTCTGTGATCTGTAAAAAGGGTGAATCGCCGTCCATAGAGATACTGGTGAAAACGACGAACTCCAAAGACAATGCTCAGTGCTTCCCTTTCTATCTGCACATAGTTGGACTCCGCTTTATTCAATGTTCGCGATGCAAATGCAATACTTTCTTCTCCATTTGGCAGTATATGGGAAATAACAGCTCCCACTCCATAGGGAGAAGCATCACAGGCTAGCTGAATTGGAAGAGAGGGGTCAAAGTGTGTCAGCACTCCAAACATCAACAGGGTGTCCTTGGCTTTCTGAAAAGCCTCCTGACAAGCTGTGCTCCAGCTCCAGGATTTTCCTTTACAGAGTAAACTATGCAATGGCTTCAGCATTGATGCTAAATTTGGTATAAACCATCCATAGTAGTTGAGTAATCCAAGAAAAGAACATAACTGACTCACATTCTGTAGTGGTGGAGCATCTGCAATGGCGCGGCTCTTGGATGGGGCAGTGTGCAATCTGTTTGCATCGATTACATGTCCCAGATATTCAACTGACGGCCTGAAGAACTCGCCCTTGTCTTTGTGGACTCGAAGGCCATAGTCTTGTAGTCTCTGAAGGACTGCATCCAGATTACGCAGATGTTCCTCATCGGTAGCCCTAGTGCAAAGGATGTTGTCGAGGTAACACTGCACACCCGGAAGGCCACTGAGGATCTGGTCCATGGCACGCTGAAAATGTGAAGGGGCTGACGTGATTCCGAAAGGAAGTTGACAGTATCTGAACTGACCCTTTTGTGTTGTTATCGTGAGAAACGCTTTTGATTCTTCCTGGACACGCATCTGCAAGTAGGCCTGGTTCAGATCCATTTTACTAAACTTCTGTCCTCGACTAAGCCCTGCAAACAAATCATCAATGTGAGGGAGAGGATATTGTTCAGCAGCTAGTACAGGATTCAGCGTCACCTTGAAATCTCCACAGATTCGAATTTCTCCATTTTTCTTTGGCACGGGAACAATAGGCGTTGCCCACTCACTAATAGCTACTGGTTCCAGAACGCCACTTGTGACCAGGGTGTCAAGTTCAGCATCAACTTTCGAACGTATGGCACCAATCTAGCTTTGACAAACTTGGGTTTTGCATTAGGTTTAATAGAGTTTAACGGTGATATCTCTCATATTGCCAAGCTCATTTTTGAAAACGTCACCGTGCTTTTGCAGAACAGCAGTTAACTCAATGGCAGAGGGTGATAGCATCTTCACAGTCTGCCAATTTAGTTTCAAATTCTCTAGCCAGACCCGACCCAGGATAGCAGGATAATTACCTTTAGCCACATACACAAGAAGTTTCCGCACTTGATTGTTGCTTTCAACATTGATATCAGTCATGACAACCATAGGCACTGGTTCCCCAAGGTAAGTGCTGAATTTAGTGTCTGAAGGTCTCAGAGGCAAATGTCGTAGGTGGCTTTCATGCACCTTTTCTGAGAGAATGGATGCCTTAGATCCAGTATCAATCTGCATATTTATTGGGTGTCCTTCTAACAGGGGTTTTGCCCAGTAACCCTCATAATCTACATCAACTTTGTTTATTCTGTGTATATACCCCCACTTCTGATTCTTCATCTGACTCACTAGACAGTTCATCTTGTTGCCTCACTGTGTGAACCGGTGCCAGCCAGCCAGCCGGCCGTATTCTTTTTGCTTTGGCATACACGTTCTAAGTGGCCCCGCTTTCCACAGTTACGACAGTCCATATCCGTGCATCTGCACGCCACTGCGAAATGCCCCATTCTGCCACAACGGTAACAAGGGCCCTGTGCAGTTTGTCTGTCTGAGCTCACTGTGTGTACTTTGGTAGTTGCATGTAGCTGTTGAGCCTCCTTTGAGGCCATTTCCATAGAGACATTAATGCTAATAGCTTTCTCCAAGGTTAGTTCACTCACAGTCAGCAGTTTCCTTTGTGCTGCTTCATCTTTAAGGCCACATACTAGCCTGTCTCTTAATGCGTCATTTAGAACGATCCCGAATTCACAGTGTTCCGCCAATTTTCTTAGCGCAGCAACAAACATGAGGACCGACTCTCCTTCCTCTTGGTCACGCTTATGGACTCAGAACCTCTCCGCGATTAACAATGGTTTAGGTGAATAATGCTGTGACAAAACAGTGACTATATCAGCACAAGTCTTATCTCCTGGCTTTGTGGGTTGTAACAAATCACACAACAGGTTGAAAGTTTTCGGCCCCATTACCACCAGAAAAGTGGGCACTATTTTGTCATCAGCAATGCCATTTGCCTTGATAAAGTATTCAAAACGCTCTGAGTATGAGCTCCATTGTTCAATATCCTCATCAAAAGGACCAATATTTCCTATAATTCCAGCCATCTTCTGTATAACGTTATGTTGTTCGCGCATGTCCTCCTCAGAATTAGACATAACTCGTCATCTTCTCCCCTTTTTAAAAATGATTCATATGGACCATCAAGTCCAAAACTCGCTCCGTGTGCTCGCGTGAGATAACTTGGTATCCTCGTCGCCACTTGTTATATCCAGGGTCACTTCTTATATTAGAGAAACTACTCAGGACACGGAAATGACTTAAACGTTGTCTTTACTGAACCTTTTTTTTCCCGGCAATCTCATAACATCCGGTTAACCATCATGCCCCACAACGACTATGGCAAGCAGGAAGGACAAACATAACAGCAACTGTAGTTACCCAGCAATTTCTGGTTTCGCTTCCCTAAACATTTTAATTGTTGATAGACATTATATGTAGACACAGATGACCAACACTCGTTACTACCATCAGTCGTCAGTAAACTGGAAAAGTATTGAATGAAGAGTAATGGTGGTAACGACCTTCGGTAACCTGTCTCTAAAATGTGTAGTAGGGGATTGAAGCAATTTAACACCATCTACATGTTTGCCGTGCTCTGATTTTTCTTTTATTGACCAGGAAAATAATAGATGTCTATTGGGGAAAGGTCTTCGATGTAAAAACTGCTCTGGATGTTGCCAGATTTCCAATGCTGAAACAACTTTTTACTACTTTTTCTGTGCCTTCCATATAGCAATGCAGATAGTGAGAGGGCTTTTTCATTGGTTAGGAAAATTCATACTGAGTACAGAAAAACTATGGCTGCAGACACATTAACTGCATATCTGCAAATTAAAATGAACTGTGATGAGGAGCTACAACTGCTACCCAAGCAGTGATATTATAGCTCGTGCCAAGTCTGAAACATCTTTGTACAACAAAGAACACTCCAAAAAAGAATAAGATTTAAATTCTTGTTATAAATTACTGGGAAGATTTTCAATTTAACTTCATAATTTATTAATATTTTCACTTATCCTTGTTTACATAATATACTTGATGTGGTTCAGTCATCTTTAGTTGGATCTAACACTGCTTGTGGTGTCAACACTTTTTTTTTTCTCAAATGGAACCTTTACTAACCTTCATTTACTGTTTGACATGATTATATATAATTTACTACATGTAACCTACTATTTTAATTAACATACCTACTTAGAGGTGGCACGGTGGTGTAGTGGTTAGCGCTGTCGCCTCACAGCAAGAAGGTCCTGGGTTCGAGCCCCGGGGCCGGCGAGGGCGGGCGGCACGGTGGTGTAGTGGTTAGCGCTGTCGCCTCACAGCAAGAAGGTCCTGGGTTCGAGCCCCGGGGCCGGCGAGGGCCTTTCTGTGTGGAGTTTGCATGTTCTCCCCGTGTCCGCGTGGGTTTCCTCCGGGTGCTCCGGTTTCCCCCACAGTCCAAAGACATGCAGGTTAGGTTAACTGGTGACTCTAAATTGACCGTAGGTGTGAATGTGAGTGTGGATGGTTGTCTGTGTCTATGTGTCAGCCCTGTGATGACCTGGCGACTTGTCCAGGGTGTACCCCGCCTTTCGCCCGTAGTCAGCTGGGATAGGCTCCAGCTTGCCTGCGACCCTGTAGAAGGATAAAGCGGCTAGAGATAATGAGATGAGATGAGATACCTACTTAGTACTGCTGTTATATTTCAAGTAATTTTCTTTGGTGGAATGTAATATTGTAGGTGATGTCAACACTTGTCAAATAGAACTTTGCGTATTTTTATGAATTATTTAATATTAACTTACAAAAAATATTGACCTGTAGTACAGTACTACCCAGCGTTGTAGCATTAAATCAGTAGTAATGTAGTAATGATTATACACAATAATTATACACATCATCAGTTCTGCCAAATGTACAAAAACATGGACACCTCATTGGGAGTGAAGAAAGAGAATTGAGCACATGTTTGTGAGTGGATAGAAACCAATCTGATGTTTTATATATATATATATATATATATATATATATATATATATATATATATATATAGACACACACACACATTTAGGTCCATAAATATTTGGAAAGAGACAACATTTTTTCTAATTTTGGTTCTGTACATTACCACAATGAATTTTGAACAAAACAATTCAGATGCAGTTGAAGTTCAGACTTTCAGCTTTAATTCAGTGGGTTGAACAAAATGATTGCATAAAAATGTGAGGAACTAAAGCATTTTTTAAACACAATCCCTTCATTTCAGGGGCTCAAAAGTAATTGGACAAATTAAATAATTGTAAATAAAATGTTCATTTCTAATACTTGGTTGAAAACCCTTTGTTGGCAATGACTGCCTGAAATCTTGAACTCATGGACATCACAAGATGCTGTGTTTCCTCCTTTTTAATGCTCTGCCAGGCCTTTACTGCAGCGGTTTTCAGTTGCTGTCTGTTTGCGGGCCTTTCTGTCTGAAGTTTAGTCTTTAACAAGTGAAATGCATGCTCAACTGGGTTGAGATCAGGTGACTGACTTGGCCATTCAAGAATATTCCACTTCTTTGCTTTTATAAACTCCTGGGTTGCTTTGGCTTTATGTTTTGGGTCATTGTCCATCTGTATTATGAAACGCCGACCAATCAGTTTGGGTGCATTTGGCTGGATTTGAGCACACAGTATGTCTCTGAATACCTCAGAATTCATTCGGCTGCTTCTGTCCTGTGTCACATCATCAATAAACACTAGTGACCCAGTGCCACTGGCAGCCATGCATGCCCAAGCCATCACACTGCCTCTGCCGTGTTTTACAGATGATGTGGTATGCTTTGGATCATGAGCTGTACCATGCCTTCGCCATACTTTTTTCTTTCCATCATTCTGGTAGAGGTTGATCTTGGCTTCATCTGTCCAAAGAATGTTCTTCCAGAACTGTGCTGGCTTTTTTAGATGTTTTTTAGCAAAGTCCAATCTAGCCTTTTTATTCTTGAGGCTATTTATTTATGAGTGGCTTGCACCGTGAACCCACTGTATTTACTTTCATGCAGTCTTCTTCTTTATGGTAGATTTGGATATTGATACACCTACCTCCTGGAGAGTGTTGTTCACTTGGTTGGCTGTTGTGAAGGGGTTTCTCTTCACCATGGAAATTATTCTGCGATCAACCACCACTGTTGTCTTCTGTGAGTATCCAGGTCTTTTTGCATTGATGAGTTCACCAGTGCTTTCTTTCTTTCTTTCTTTCTTTCTTTCTTTCTTTCTTTCTTTCTTTCTTTCTTTCTTTCTTTCTCAGGATATACCAAACTGTAGATTTTGCCACTCCTAATATTGTAGCAATTTCTCAGATGTTTTTTTCTGTTTTCGCAGCTTAAGGATGGCTTGTTTCACCTGCATGGAGAGCTCCTTTGACCGCATGTTTTCTTCACAGTAAAATCTTCCAAATGCAAGTACCACACCTCAAATCAACTCCAGGGCTTTTATCTGCTTAATTGAGAATGACGTAATGAAGGAATTGCCCACACCTGCCCATGAAATAGCCTTTGAGTCAATTGTCCAATTACTTTTGGTCCCTTTAAAAACAGGGTGGCACATGTTAAGGAGCTGAAACTCCTAAACCCTTCATCCAGTTTTAATGTGGATACCCTCAAATGAAAGCTGAAAGTCTGGACTTTATGTCCATGTCCATTATATAACTATAACCGGAGTATGTTTCAGTAAACAGATAAAAAAACAAAATTTGTGTCAGTGTCCAAATATATATGGACCTAACTGTATATATAAAACTTATGACAGCAATGAAGAAAATACAGTTAACTCAGCAATACAACACAGAGCTACTCAGTGCTAACCTGACTAATGACTTGAAACAGCCAGAGAACTAAAACAAAACAGGGTGCATTTAGTCACAGCACAGATACAGAGCTTTTATTGTTTCAAAGTACAAAACAGATCTACTTTTTTTTGTAATTGTATATTTTTCGATTTGGTCAACAGAAAAACTATATTAATTGCTATAATTAATTTTATCAGCTAACACTATACACTGAAATAGTCTGCTACCCATTTTTCCCTAGAAATATCCTACATTCTGATTTAAGAGCAAAGATTATTAGTCGAACCTGCTACTCTATATAATAAGATTTTTTTTTATGTACAACAATAGTGAGCACACATCTGTGCAATACCACCTTTCATTACTGAGATTAAAATATTTTATTTTTTCCAACTTTATTTTTGATAACTGACTCAATCCTCCTCAACATGGACAATACCAATGCTGCACAAATTTCTGTAGAGATGTCCTGCCAGTCTTCAGACACTTTTTTTTCCAGTTGCTCTTTGTGGAGGGGTTGTGTTGCTCTACCTTTCTCTTTAGAATACTCCAAATGTGTTCTGTTACATTCAAATCAAGTGACATACTTGTCTAGGTCATAGTTTTCACTTTGTTCTTCTTTAGAAAGTCTTGCATGATTTTGGCAGTGTTCTTTGGATCATTATCATGCTGGAATATTCAGCTTCTGGAGACTAGGGGTCAGCTTGTCAGCCAGCATTTTGATATATCCACAGGCATTCATGGTGCCATCTATACTATAAATAATCATCTCCCCAAAACCTTTTGCACTCATGCACCTCCATATCATCACACTCCCACCACCGTGCTTCACTGTCAGGACTATATATTCATTGTGGCAGGTTCACACCAAATCATGCTGGACCTTGTCTGAGCCGAGAACGAGCTCCCAAAATTCATCAGACTTCTTTTCATGATCTTTAGCAAAGGTTAATCTTGCAGTTTTGTACCAAAGATTAAGCAAGGTGTGGCAGCGGGGGGAGTGGTCAAGCGTCAGTCTGTGACCGGAGGGCGGAGTCAGGGAAGGTAAGTGGCAGAATCACTGCACCTGACGTTAATTAATGTGTTTGTGTGTCTTCCCCAGTGACCGCGCCCTATTTAAGGAGAGAGAGTGAGAGCAGAGGGAGCTCTCTCTTCCCAACCAGACGACTTGTGTGTGTGCGGCTG
Source organism: Neoarius graeffei (assembly GCF_027579695.1). Taxonomy (NCBI): domain Eukaryota; kingdom Metazoa; phylum Chordata; class Actinopteri; order Siluriformes; family Ariidae; genus Neoarius; species Neoarius graeffei. The sequence continues at coordinate 77,301,990 of NC_083571.1, forward strand.
GGAGAGTAAATGTTTGCACTGAAAAGTGAAAATAAAAAGAGTTTTGTGAACTCAGTTCTGGCCTGCCATCCTTCTGTGCTCCACCCACCCATACGAACTGTCACAGTGGTGCCGGAACCCGGGACCGAGCACAGAAGGACGGCAGGCCAGAACTGAGTTCACAAGACTCTTTTTATTTTCACTTTTCAGTGCAAACATTTACACTCCCAGCCACACACGCACGCACACACACAAGTCGTCTGGTTGGGGAGAGAGAGCTCCCTCTGCTCTTGCTCTCTCTCCTTAAATAGGGCGCGGTCACTGGGGAAGACACACAAACACATTAATTAACATCAGGTGCAGTGATTCTGCCACTTACCTTCCCTGACTCCGCCCTCCAGTCACAGACCGCCGCTTGACCATGCCCCCGCTGCCACACAAGGGTTTGTTTTTTTCTTTCTTGGATGCCATCTATAGACATTGACATTATGCACTGTCCTTCATGCTGTCTGAGATGGCACAGAAACTCTGATTTCCATTGATAACCTGTATGCCAAGTCTGAAGCACTTGCTCATCTGTTTTTCAGAGCAACATTGTGCTAGTAGCACTCTGATTAGTGGTATTATGGCTCGTTCTATACCTCCTGATTACATACTGATTTTAAGTTGATCTTCCTGGATCATTTTCCATCTTTGTGAAGTCTCACTATCAGATTTTTCAATTCCTCTGGCAGTTCTTTTCCATATGGTGCCTGATGAAGACATGCAGATCGTGCCATCAGGGAAATTTTTCTTGTACTCTGCTTTGAGCAACAGCATACATAAGTGTACACACAGCATATTCAATCACACATTCACATACATACATCACATATACTAGTGTCATCATTCAAGTTAAAATGACAGTGTTTCACAGCCTGCCAGTCTAGAAAGCCACCCTATTGCTTAGCCCTGACTGTGGTGATTACAAAGCCCAGTTATTTTGACACAACTCCCATCATTATTGCATAGTCCTGTAATACACAATAGATGTACTAATTATAATGAATTGAATAAATTAATTATGTTTATGGTCCTTTTAGGCTACACATAAGTGACCATTTGAAAGTTCATTGTTCTATCTGCATTTTAAATACACTGCTCTTCACCAGGTTTCCACCTGTTCCAGTGGTAACAAAAATACCACTTTTATGGAAATGCCTTGTCCTTTTTTCGGTACTATATTCTGTAATTGTGAAGGAGATTCACTAGGATGCACTGGTGGAATCTCTTTATTCAAAGCAGTGACCAGATCACAGTCAGTAGTCAGAGGCAACCTGAGGTCAACACGAGACAAAATCTGAACATATGAGACACCAAACCAAGAACCACAAGAAACCAAGAATGCTACAAAACCAAGAGCATGATTTTGATTGTAGCAAATACTTGAATGGTGTATGTATGGAATGGAGTGTAAACTTTATCAGCTCCTACAGGTTTTATATTATACGGTGGTGCTTGAAAGTTTGTAAACCCTTTAGAATTTTCTATATTTCTGCATAAATATGACCCAAAACATCATCAGATTTTCGCACAAGTCCTAAAAGTAGATAAAGAGAACCCAGTTAAACAAATGAGACAAAAATATTATACTCGGTCATTTATTTATTGAGGAAAATGACCCAATATTACATATCTGTGAGTGGCAAAAGTATGTGAACCTTTGCTTTCAGTATCTGGTGTACCCTCTTGTGCAGCAATAACTGCAACTAAACATTTCCGGTAACTGTTGATCAGTCCTACACACCGGCTTGGAGGAATTTTAGCCCATTCCTCTGTACAGAACAGCTTCAACTCTGGGATGTTGATGGGTATCCTCTAGGGATGCAACAATACTCGGTTTAAAACTGAACCATGGGGGCGTTGTGGCTCGGGTGGCTGGGGCGCTGTGCCGTGGGTCCGGGGACCTGGGTTCGGTTCCGGCCCGGGGTCATTTCCCAATCCCTCCCCGTCACTCTCTCCCGCTCATGTCCTGTCTCTGCACTGTCCTATCCAATCGGGGGTGAAAAAAAGCCCAAAAAAAATCTTTAAAAAAAAAAACTGAACCGTACGGTACGCCCTACACGGTTCAATATGCCTTTAAACCGCGGGTTTTTTTTTATTACCGACTTCACACAAATCTGCGGTGTGGCAACATTTCGCTGACTATAATGAGGACAGAGTGAAAACGGTAAACAGAAGTAAGACTGTCTGCAAGTATTGTTTGACCCACCTCCCATACTCCGCGGGAAACACGTCTAACATGGCTAGTCACCTCAGACGCCACCATCCCAATATATCACTTTCTGGAAGCAGAGCATTCGAGCAGGTAACCCCAATAAAAAAAACAGCAGTCTCTCTCAAATGCCTTTCAACAAAAGTATAGCAGCAGCTCAGAAAAACACATAAGCCACGCGGTTGGCGTATATATCTGTAAAGATCTGCAGCCGTTTTCTACTGTTGGAGGCGTGGGATTTCGGTACCTGATGAAAACTGTTGATTCACATTACATGCTGCCCACCCGCATGCATTTCACCAACACTATAATGCCTGGCCTTTATGAAACAGCGCGTAAATGTATTGAGCAAGACTTGACTAATACACAAAGCCTTGCGCTGATAGCTGGACATCCCGGGCAAGAGAGAGTTACCTCACTGTTACCGTGCATTACATCTCGGACTGGGAACTGAAGAGCGCTATACTGCAAACTCGTCCTCTTTATGAAAGCCATACTAGCGCGCACTTGGCAGATGAACTAAAAAATACCGTGACTGAGTGGAAGTTAGAAAGGCCTAATATGACCATTCCAGTGACCACAGATAACGCAGCCAATATTGTAAATGCTGTTCGTGAGACAGCTATACTGGGACCACAAATTGGCTGCTTTGCTCATGTTGTAAACCTCGCAGCAAAGAAGGCAGTGTCAATCAACAGTGTGTCTCGCCTCCTCGGGAAGATAAGAAAAGTTGTGAGGTTTTTTTCACAAAAGCACCACAGCCCACCATGTACTGACTGTAAAACAAGAGATGTTAAATCTGCCAAACCACAAATTAATCCAATATGTCACAACTAGATGGAATACAACACATGATATGTTGGAAAGATATGTTGAACAGCAGCCTGCCATCTACTCTGCTTTGTTGGACAAAGATCTGAAGTCCATCAACAAGAACATGGCACTGTTGAGTGATGAGGAGCAAGGACTGGCAGAACAATTCATTAAACTCCTGAAACCACTGAAAACAGTGACAACACTTATGAGCAGTGAAACCACCCCCACCTCATCAATGATTCTCCCTCTGAAGGAACTACTGTAATTCTCAAAGCTATGGTACAGGAAGAAGAAGAAGGCCCAACAATCAAAGAGGCCAAAGCAGCAATAGCACAGGACTTAGGGAAGAGATACACAGACCCTGACCTTCAAAAATACCTGCAAATCGCAACAACCTTAGATCCCAGGTTCAAATCCCTGCTCTCTCTGGATGAAGCATCCCAGGTCAGAATCTTCAAGGATCTCACCACATTAATCCTGGAGCAGGAACCACAGGTATACTGTCATTTATTTTATTAGGATGTTATGTATGATTTTATTGCATCTTTTTTATTTGTATTATTGAAAATTATTCTGTAATGAAATAAAAACAAATACAATTAAATTGCTGTTATCTTAAACAATTATTATTATTCTTACAGAGTCAAGATGAGGCTACACCATCTGAAGAGAAAGATACATCATCTCCCCCTCCCCAGAAGAAGACAGCTATAGCAGAGCTTTTTGAAGGTTTTTTTTAGAACCCAAGAGGGGCAACCAAAGACCTCTCTGAATGCTGAGGAGGAGGTCAGGTCATACGGTATAGGTTTGAAAGTGGGATCCGTGTGGATGGGGACCCATTTGATTGGTGGAAGGTCAATGAAAGTAAGTTTCCCAGTGTTGCAAAACTTGCACAGCGCTACCTGTGTATCCCTGGGACATCTGTTGCAAGCGAGAGAATTTTCTCCACTGCAGGGGACATTGTTAATGCAAACCGCTCCCGCCTAGCTCCAGAGAATGTAGATAAACTGATCTTTCTTGAAAAAAATCTTAACATAGAGGAATAAATAGAGAAGTAGTAGTTCTCTGACACTGCACTTAACTCTCAGAATGAGTTTCTGTTGTTATATCTAAAAAAACAATGTTTCTTGTTTAAAAAAAATCCTGGCTGATGATGTTGATACTAGTGCACTTCTGATAGTCTTTAGTTTAACTTTGTTTTTTTTAATGGACTCTTTCAGTATTGAAGACTAAGTTCCAAATTGTAATGCACTGGATGAATATCATGTACTTTATCATGCAGTTTCTTTTACAGCTGAAAATATTTTATTTTTACACTACACAAAGTATACCTGGCTTACTTGAATAAGTTTGAATGCTTTGTTTAAATAAAAGAAATTGTGGAATTTTCAGGTTTTCTTGCTTTTATAATATTCAAAGCGTATCGAAACCAAACCAAAACCGTGACCCAAAAACCGAGGTATGAACCGAACCGTGGGCATAGTGAACTGCTGCATCCCTAGTATCTTCACATGAACTGCTCACTTCAGGTCCTTCCACAACATTTCGATTGGATTAAGGTCAGGACACTGACTTGGCCATTCCAAAACATTAACTTTATCATTCATTATTCTTCTTTAACCATTCTTTGGTAGAACGACTTGTGTGCTTAGGGTCGTTGTCTTGCTGCATGACCCACCTTCTCTTGAGATTCAGTTCATGGACAGATGTTCTGATATTTTCCTTTAGAATTCGCTAGTGTAAGTCAGAATTCATTGTTCCATCAACGATGGCAAGCCATCCTGGCCCAGATGCAGCAAAACAGGCCCAAACCATGATCCTGCCACCACCATGTTTCACAGATGGGATCAGATTATTATTGCAGTGTTTTCCTTTCTCCAAACATAACACTTCTCATTTAAACCAAAAAGTTCTATTTTGGTCTCATCCATCCACAAAACATTTTTCTAAGAGCATTCTGGCTTGTCCATGTGATCTTTAGCAAACTGCAGACAAGCAGCAATATTCTTTTTGGACAGCAGTGGCTTTCTCCTTGCAACCCTGCCATGCACACCATTGTTGTTCAGTGTTCTCCTGATGGTGGACTCATGAACATTAGCCAATGGGAGAGAGGCCTTCAGTTGCTTAGAAGTTACCTTCAGGTCCTTTGTGACCTCGCCGACTATTACACGCCTTGCTCTTGGAGTGATCTTTGTTGGTTGATCACTCCTGGGGAGGGTAACAATGGTCTTGAACTTCCTCCATTTGTACACAATCTGTCTGACTGTGGATTGGTGGAGTCCAAACTCTTTAGAGATGGCTTTGTAACCTTTTCCAGCCTGATGACCATCAACAACGCTTTTTCTGAGGTCCTCAGGAATCTCCTTTGTTCGTGCCATGATACAGTTCTACAAACGTGTTGTGAAGCTCAGACTTTGATAAATCCCTGTTCTTTAAATAAAACAGGGTGCCCACTCACACCTGATTGTCATCCCATTGATTGAAAACAACTGACTCTAATTTCACCTTCAAATTAACTGCTAATCCTAGAGGTTCACATACTTTTGCCACTCACAGATATGTAATATTGGATCATTTTCCTCAAGAAATAAATGACCAAGTATAATATTTTTGTCTCAATTGTTTAACTGGGTTCTCTTTATCTATTTTTAGTACTTGTGTGAAAATCTGATGATGTTTTAGGTCATATTTATGCAGAAATATAGAAAATTCTAAAGGGTTCACAAACTTTCAAGCACCACTGTACTTGTAATTCATTTTAAAGATCACATTTCTGGACTTTTCTTGTGAGTAAAATGCTCTGCTCACAACACTGAACTCATATTTCAGATCTGCTTAAACTCCAATGTGCATGAACTTGAAAATAGAAGAAAAGAAGGCTTTTACATTTACAGTAAGTAAAGCCATCAGTACTAATACTAAGTCATAATTGTTCTTAGAATTATGGGCTGCGTGTTATTGTCAGAGTTTACTTACAATAACATACTTTTTTGTTCAGCAGCAATAGGTTGTTGTCCCTAAGTCATACAATTCATTTTGAATAAACACACAAAACAGGGAGGTTGCCATGGATACCAATTTGACTAAGAAATGAATTTCAGGAGCACGAGGGCCACTCATTTACAAATGACGTTCAGCATGACTCCTTGGCAAACACAAAGTTTTGTTTTTTAGTTTTTACTCTGAACTTACCAAACAGCTGCATTATACAGTATACTGAAATACTTCTGTATATTTACTGAAAATCCATTTGGATTTCCAAATTGTTCCGTGTTTTTGTTTTACCTGTTGTGTCTTTTAATATTTCTTAAAACGAGTCGTCATCTCATCTCATTATCTCTAGCCGCTTTATCCTGTTCTACAGGGTCGCAGGCAAGCTGGAGCCTATCCCAGCTGACTACGGGCGAAAGGCGGGGTACACCCTGGACAAGTCGCCAGGTCATCACAGGGCTGACACATAGACACAGACAACCATTCACACTCACATTCACGGTCAATTTAGGGTCACCAGTTAACCTAACCTGCATGTCTTTGGACTGTGGGGGAAACCGGAGCACCCGGAGGAAACCCACACGGACACAGGGAGAACATGCAAACTCCGCACAGAAAGGCCCTCGCCGGCCACGGGGCTCGAACCCAGACCTTCTTGCTGTGAGGCGACAGCGCTAACCACTACACCACCGTGCCGCCCCTCAGTTTTATCTTCTATTTCTTCTATTTCTAGTTCTTCTATTTCATAGCTACAGTGCTCTCCATAGTTATTGGCTCCCCCTGTAAAGATTAGTTTTTAAAAAAATCTAACTTTTGTGAAGTTGCTTCATCTCACATTGAAAAAATGAGAAAAATCCAAACTTTAATTGAAATAATAAATAATAAAAACAAATCCCTCATCAAGAAATAATGATTTTCAACAAAAGCTCATGAACCACTATTATTGGCACGCTTGCATTTAATACTTTGCACAACCTTCCTTTGCTAATAAAGCAGCACTGAGTCTTCTCCGATAAAATTTTCTCAGGTTGGAGATACAGAGCAGGGCATTTGAGACCATTCCTCTTTACACAATCTCGCCAGATCATCCAGAGTCCAAGGCTTTCTCTTGTACTCTCTCCTCTTCGGCCTACCCCACATGTTTTCAATGGGGTTCAGGTCAGGCGACTGAGATGAGCATGGCATAAGCTTGACTCTGTGGTAAGTAAACCATTTTTATGTTGATTTGGACATATGCTTTGGATCACTGTCCTGCTAGAAGAGCCAATGACGACCCAGTTTTAATTTCCTGGCAGAAGCAGCCAGATTTTGATTTAAAATGTCCTGGTATTTCATGGAGTCCATGAAATGTACCCTAGCAAGGTTTACAGGGCATTTGGAGGAAAACATTACAGAACTTCCACCATATTTTACAGCTGGGATCGGGTTCTTTTCATGATAGCCGTTCTTCTTTTTACACCAAACCCACCTTGAGTGCTTATTGCCAAAAAGCTCCATATTTAGACCATAGAACACAGTTTCAGTCAAAGTTGTAGTAGAGTTTCGCAAAATTCAGGTGCTTACATTTGTGGTTAACTGACAGAAAAGGATTTTTTTCTGGTACATCTTCTAAATAATTTGCTCACATGGAGGTGGAGTCTGGTGGTGGTTTGCAGACTTGGAAACCACAAGATTTTACTTTTTCTTGTAATTCACCAACAGTGATCATTGGGGATTTTTTAAAAATTTGCCTCTTACCATCCTCCTCACTGTATTTACAACCCCGATTCCAAAAAAGTTGGGACAAAGTACAACTTGTAAATAAAAACGGAATGCAATGATGTGGAAGTTTCAAAATTCCATATTTTATTCAGAATAGAACATAGATGACATATCAAATGTTTAAACTGAGAAAATGTATCATTTAAAGAGAAAAATTAGGTGATTTTAAATTTCATGACAACAACACATCTCAAAAAAGTTGGGACAAGGCCATATTTACCACTGTGAGACATCCCCTTTTCTCTTTACAACAGTCTGTAAACGTCTGGGGACTGAGGAGACAAGTTGCTCAAGTTTAGGGATAGGAATGTTAACCCATTCTTGTCTAATGTAGGATTCTAGTTGCTCAACTGTCTTAGGTCTTTTTTGTCGTATCTTCCATTTTATGATGCGCCAAATGTTTTCTATGGGTGAAAGATCTGGACTGCAGGCTGGCCAGTTCAGTACCCGGACCCTTCTTCTATGCAGCCATGATGCTGTAATTGATGCAGTATGTGGTTTGGCATTGTCATGTTGGAAAATGCAAGGTCTTCCCTGAAAGAGACATGGTCTGGATGGGAGCATATGTTGCTCTAGAACCTGGATATACCTTTCAGCATTGATGATGTCTTTCCAGATGTGTAAGCTGCCCATGCCACACGCACTAATGCAACCCCATACCATCAGAGATGCAGGCTTCTGAACTTAGCGCTGATAACAACTTGGGTCGTCTTTCTCCTCTTTAGTCCAAATGACACGGCGTCCCTGATTTCCATTTCCAAGAACTTCAAATTTTGATTCGTCTGACCACAGAACATTTTTCCACTTTGCCACAGTCCATTTTAAATGAGCGTTGGCCCACACTGAAAAAAATGGCCTGTTAAATTAACACAAAAAAATCTTGTACATTGGTTGCACTTATTAAAATCATATCCACTAAGACCAATTAAGTCATGTTTGTTTGACTGAACATGACTTAATTGGTCTTAGTGAATATGATTTTAATAAGTGCAACCGATGTACAAGATTTTTTTGTGTTAATTTAACAAGCCATTTTTTTCAGTGCAGAGAAGATGTCTGCGCTTCTGGATCATGTTTAGATACGGCTTCTTCTTTGAACTATAGAGTTTTAGCTGGCAACGGCGGATGGCACGGTGAATTGTGTTCACAGATAATGTTCTCTGGAAATATTCCTGAGCCCATTTTGTGATTTCCAATGCACTGTAGATGATGATATGTTCAAACTCTTTGCAATTTTACACTGTCAAACTCCTTTCTGATATTGCTCCACTATTTGTCGGCGCAGAATTAGGGGGATTGGTGATCCTCTTCCCATCTTTACTTCTGAGAGCTGCTGCCACTCTAAGATGCTCTTTTTATACCCAGTCGTGTTAATGACCTATTGCCAGTTGACCTAATGAGTTGCAATTTGGTCCTCCACCTGTTCCTTTTTTGTACCCTTAACTTTTCCAGCCTCTTATTGCCCCGTCCCAACTTTTTTGAGATGTGTTGCTGTCATGAAAAAGTCGACATTTGATATGTTGTCTATGTTCTATTGTGAATACAATATCAGTTTTTGAGGTTTGTAAATTATTGCATTCCCATTTTTATTTACAATTTGTACTTTGTCCCAACTTTTTTTGGAATCGGGGTTGTATTTTGGTGGCAAAATAAATGTAGGTCCTCTTCTAGGCAAGTGTGTAACAGTTCCAGTTGGTGTCTATTTTTTCATTATTATTGCCCCAACAGTAGAAATGGATGTTTTCAGGTGAGTAGCTATTTTTATAAGCATTCCCTGACTTTTAAATTTGAACACATTTCTCCCTCATTTGGTTTGTGTGTTATCTTATCTTTCCCATGTTGATGGATGACTACGGGAATTTGGCCTCTGTGTCACCTCATACACCTCATATTTGTTCCCCAGTTAGTCAGGAAGTCATGGATCACAGTTTGAAAGTTCACACTCCAGTCAAATAAAAAATGTACAATTTAAATGGGAAGCATATTTCAGTTACATTGTGGTCTCCATAATTTCCAGGGGTGCCAATAATAGTGGCACATGTGTTTTTCTCATCTCATTATCTCTAGCCACTTTATCCTGTTCTACAGGGTCGCAGGCAAGCTGGAGCCTATCCCAGCTGACTATGGGCGAGAGGCGGGGTACACCCTGGACAAGTCGCCAGGTCATCACAGGGCTGACACATAGACAACCATTCACACTCACATTCAGACCTACGGTCAATTTAGAGTCACACGTTAACCTAACCTGCATGTCTTTGGACTGTGGGGGAAACCGGAGCACCCGGAGGAAACCCACATGGACACGGGGAGAACATGCAAACTCCTCACAGAAAGGCCCTCGCCGGCCCCGGGGCTCAAACCCGGACCTTCTTGCTGTGAGGCAACAGTGCTAACCACTACACCACCGTGCCGTCCCCTGAATAAATTTATTTCAATTAAAGGTTAAATTTTTCTCTTTTTTTTTTCTAGTGTGAGATGAAGCGACTTCACCAAAAGGTGGGTTTTTTCTAACTTTTTTTTTTAAACTAATCGTTACAAGGGGTGCCAATAATTGTGGAGGGCACTGTATATAAGTGATACTGTAGTTGTTGTTTTCATATTGAACAAAAATATCTAGTAGGATCTAGAATATCTAGAGCTACAAGATTATAATACTTGACTGTTATTAACCTTTATTAGTAACCGAATCTTTTCAGTGAATAAGTTTGGATTTCTGTTTCATATTGTAAAAAAAAACCATTGACTTTTAGCACATGCACAGTTTTTTTTTTTTTTGTTTGTTTTTTTTTATTTGTAGTTCCTGGCTGTTGGAGAATTATATTAGCTGGAGAAGTTTATTATTCCTTCTGGTAGTTGCAAGGTGTCCTCTGCTGCCTGCTCTGGGGTCAACATGAAATCAAGCATACAATTATGCTGTTCCATTTTCATAACCATAGGATCTGGAATATGGAGGAGCACAAGGCGTAACCCTTACTGTGCATGCACAACCACATCAGCTGGTGTGGTGACGGCATGACTAACAGGGACCTGACCACACACACAAAAAAACCAGCTCGTTTTTCATGCTTGATTGCTGGACAACAATTATTCAGAGGAATCAGATACTGTTCTTCTTAGTGTAAATTGCTTTATAAATCAGATCATTTTTATATAAGACAGCATAATATTTTTTAAAAATCTACTGTTTTAACAGTTCCTCAGATTCCGCAGATTTTAACCTTATATTTGGAAAGTAAAATTTGTTCATGACTACATTATTATATGAATTAAAAAAAAGAGTTTAGATTTATTGCTTGTTTTCATATGTTTTAAATCCAATGTGTGTATTGTCTAATTTACTAAATTTCAGTTATTGCTGATATGAAGCAAGAATATGAAGCTTACATTTGCCTTGAATGGATCTGAAACAAACAAAAAAGAGGTTCATTCATTCATTCATTATCTCTAGCCGCTTTATCCTGTTCTACAGGGTCGCAGGCAAGCTGGAGCCTATCCCAGCTGACTACGGGCGAAAGGCGGGGTACACCCTGGACAAGTCGCCAGGTCATCACAGGGCTGACACATAGACACAGACAACCATTCACACTCACATTCACACCTACGGTCAATTTAGAGTCACCAGTTAACCTAACCTGCATGTCTTTGGACTGTGGGGGAAACCGGAGCACCCGGAGGAAACCCACGCGGACACGGGGAGAACATGCAAACTCCACACAGAAAGGCCCTCGCCGGCCCCGGGGCTCGAACCCAGGACCTTCTTGCTGTGAGGCGACAGCGCTAACCACAACACCACCGTGCCGCCCCAAAAGAGGTTTATTGATCATATAAAAATATTAGTATGCAGGATTTTTTTTCTCTTCCAAGTCATCTTGACATGGTCCAGACATATAATTCTAAAACATGAGTCATGCAGATTGTATGCAAATCATGTACAGATTATGCAAAGAAAACATTTTGATGGGATGCATCTTAATCACAGAAAAGATCAACCATTCTTCTCTTGTAAAATTGTTGTATTTTAAACTTCATGAGTGAGCAAATAAAAGGAAGTTCTTTATTTTCTCATCATTGAAATGCTTTTTAACAGCTCTACATTAACACAGCAAGAGACACATTTATGAATATTTCAATCAGTGATTACAGGAACACATTTTTTTCTATCCTTATCTAAGGTCACTTTACATAAAGACTCCACATTTACTATTTACTGGATTAGTTAAGTATTTAAAGAAATGAACTAGAAGGGCAATCAGTAGAATGCATACCTCCACCAAGCTACAGATTATCAACATCAAAATCAAATCAGTTGAAACTAGGATAATACTAAAGCTGTACACCAAATTTCATCAAAATCCTTCCACTACTTTTTGAGTTACATTAGAAAAACAAACAAATCTTGGATCCGCATACATATTTGGATTTGCATCAAAATCTAATCAGTTGGTCCATGGCCCACCTTTCTTCAAAATTTCATCAACATCTGTTTATTACTTTTTGAGTTATATTGGAAACAGGCAAGCAACAAAGTTGGCGGAGGTAATAAATAAATTTTTTAAAAATGACACTACTCAGCTATTCCCAGGATCATTTTTTATTGTCCTGCGATTTTTATACACATATCAAGCAGGACAAAATATTATCCTATATTCCTTATTATGAAGGTTGTCATAGCATTTCCAAGCATTAGTACTTCAGTAGGAGCTACTTGTTCATCCATCCATCCATCTGTCGCCACTTATCCTGTTCTACAGGGTCGCAGGCAAGCTGAAGCCAATCCCAGCTGACTATGGACGAAAGGCGGGGTACACCCTGGACAAGTCGCCAAGTTATCACAGGGCTGACACAGAGACAAACAACCATTCACACTCACACCTATGGTCACTTTAGAGCCACCAATTAACCTAACCTGCATATCTTTGGACTGTGGGGGAAACCGGAGCACCCAGAGGAAACCCATGCAGACATGGGGAGAACATGCAAACTCCACACAGAAAGGCCCTTGTCAACCACGGGGCTTGCTGTGAGGCGACCGTGCTAACCACTACACCACCGTGCTGCCCGGAACTGAACTCATGTGGATTAAAATTACTGTTAATTATGAACAAGTAGCGGAGCGGCACGGTGGTGTAGTGGTTAGCACAGTCACCTCACAGCAAGAAGGTCCTGGGTTCGAGCCCCATGGCCGACAAGGGCCTTTCTGTGTGGAGTTTGCATGTTCTCCCTGTGTCTGCATGGGTTTCCTCCAGGTGCTCCGGTTTCCCCCACAGTCCAAAGACATGCAGGTTAGGTTAATTGGTGGATTTAAAGTCAGCCCTGCGATGACCTGGCAACTTGTCCAGGGTGTACCCCGCCTCTCGCCCATAGTCAGCTGGGATAGGCTCCAGCTTGCCTGTGACCCTGTACAGGATAAACCAAAAGAAAAAAACGAACAGGTAAAAGCCAGACATAAAATCATGATCAGTGACCAATAATGGTTCATGATAATGTAGTCATGATGCAATTTAATGTTAAATTGGGGGGGTGGGGCTGGGTGAATGGGCACAGTAAATGATTTTTAACCTAGTCGTAAAGCTCTTCAAGTCTTAAAAAGGAGGCAACTGTATTTGTTAACCAAATGGCAATGGAAAACTTGAACCAATACGTCTTGACTAGATGGCACAGGAAGCTCCAGCATGCGAAAATGCAAATGCAGGTGAGGTATTTGTAAATTTTGTTCATTCTGTCCCCTTACCCTCTGAAGTTGGTCAGATTTCTTCATTACCATTCAATTTCACTCAGGAAACAAGTGCAGTGAGGTTATGACATAGCATCACTTTTCAAATTAACTTCAAAATGCACATCATAAGGTCAGTATTCTTTCTTTGTATAGCTGTATGTTTTCAAACTGGATATAATTTTTACAAACATAATTGTTATTTTATTGAATGATCACCTCTGAGAAAAAAGCAAACTAGTGCAACAGTCCTACAAGTACTTGTTAGTCAGTGAAAAAAGCTTTGTTTTCAAATTGTAGTTAATATATTATTATTCCTGTGCTGCTGAATGAAGTTAATGGTTTGGGGAATGGTTTTGTGTATACCTTTATACATTAATTATCATCTGGATAACACTGAACCATCATTTGAACCACAGCTCGGAATTGTGCAAAAGTAAAGCCTGAATGATCCACTAACAAACTCATTACAAATTCTGAAAATGTAACCGATGTTGCTGTACTTGACAAAGAAAAAATCAGCTATCCCTGACAATAACTACGGTATATGACTACTTTCATATGGGACTACTGAAAAAATGTAGTAGGAATCCAGTTTGTGTTACCCTTTGTGACAGATTTCAGGGGTTTAGTATGGGATGAGTTAGTGTTAGAAAGACCAGCTTTCTTACTATTATATACTGAATATTTTTTATTTATAAATTTCAATAATAATAAACAATCTTTTTTAACACAATCACTTACTGAAGTAATTTGATTCTTTGATTAGACTATAGTCAAGAGACTAGTGAACTAAATATAAAATTCACTGTCTAAAACAAAGAAATACAGTAACTCAAGCATACAGACAATTCTTCACTCAGATCCGTATCTCCATTATGCATGGAGACTGTGTGTGTGTGTGTGTGTGTGTGTGTGTGTGTGTGTGTGTGTGTGTGTGTGTTTAACAAACAGATAAAATAGATAATGAAGTGAAGACTGCTTGAATTTAGCAAAAAGATTTTGGGTTCTCTTTTATAATAAGCTCAAGAGCACACCAGTGCAAATGACCACAAACGGACAGGCACATGACATGCTCAGACATTTTTGTCAGACAGCACAAAGAAACTTGGACATTATTAATTAAAATTAATTAATTAAAAAAACGGCTGTAGTTTTAACACTAAAGCCAGTAAATGTATCATTTCATGACCAAATAAATATATAGCGATTAAGAGCATGTTAAACAATCTATTAGAAAGTATTCTACAAGAAACACAATTTATGATTAGTTTAAAAGCAGATCAAACATACTTGTATTGAGGTTAAGACTAACAGCTCGCAAACATGGCCAACTGTTAAGTCTGAAACTTAACAGTTGTTTTTTTTTTAATAACAATCTACAAATTAGATGATAATGCCTTGTGGATACATTGTAGTTCAGTGTACAGTCATATGACTTCCTGGGATCTGTCAAACAATCCTGTATTATAATATAATGGAATGGCCATTAAGGGATTTCCCTGAACCTTTCGAACCTTTTCAACTAACATGCAAATGTGGGCTTTGTTGTAAAAATGATCATAAAATAATAATAATGATGCTATTATACTACACAAGTGAAATCTTTACATTGGACCAATGTTGAGATGCAAAAAGATGGCATTTACTCCCTTTCTCTTTGCATTGACAACAATCAACAATTAAACCGCAGTGAATCCAGTTATCATTAGTGAACTGATGGCTGCATTCAGGATAACACATGGCTTTATACTAAATCCCTTTACAGCAGGGCCAAGTGAAAGTTTGATTTAGTCTCTGTGAGCTCAATCTAAAATATATCAACTTTCTCGTTTTATAACTGCATAAAAAGTACACATTATCTAAACATTAGCATTGGTACTTAAATGTAGTACGCTTTTAATGGTTCCAACAAGAAATTAACATTTCAAAACATTTCATAATACCTGTACAACAGCTTTAGGCCTTAAAGCTGACATAAAAACAACAAATATTGAAAACGAACCATCCATTACATTCCAAATTAAATCAATTTGCACTTTGGTACACAATCAGTTGAAGTAAACATTACTTTTTTTTCTAGTTGTGTGAGAACTTGCAAAATAATATTAAATATAACCCAGTAAAGTAAAATATACACTTTGGGTTTTAGCTGAATAGATATTTACATGAATTAATAATTTAGTTCATAATGTTTAGCATGGGCGGCACGGAGGTGTAGTGGTTAGCGCTGTCGCCTCACAGCAAGAAGGTCCGGGTTCGAGCCCCGGGGCCGGCGAGGGCCTTTCTGTGCAGTTTGCATGTTCTCCTCGCGTCCACGTGGGTTTCCTCTGGGTGCTCCGGTTTCCCCCACAGTCCAAAGACATGCAGGTTAGGTTAACTGGTGACTCTAAATTGACCGTAGGTGTGAATGTGAGTGTGAATGGTTGTCTGTGTCTATGTGTCAGCCCTGTGATGACCTGGCGACTTGTCCAGGGTGTACCCCGCTTTTCGCCCGTAGTCAGCTGGGATAGGCTCCAGCTTGCCTGTGACCCTGTAGAAGGATAAAGCGGCTAGAGATAATGAGATGAGATGTTTAGCATTTCAGCAATCCTAATAATTAGGTTTTTTTTTTTTTTAAATCAGATTTGTTTTCATCATATTTACTGAAGCATTCAATCATTTTTCCCAGTGTGTTTTAAGCTTCAAATTAGCAACAAAAATGTCTAGAAATAGGTTTAATTATTGCATACTTAGTTGATTGTAATCTTATAATAGGAATTGGCAAGTAAATTTGACTATATTCAATATAATTTCACTTGGTAACATTTTAAGTCATTTGTCTTCCCTCATATTGTTTTAGATTTTGTCATTGCAAAAATATCCAATGTACAAATTTGATTTTTTTTTTCTAAAAACATGCTACAAAACTTATAATCATACTAATAACATTTTGTCATATTTAGCGATCTGCCACTAAATCTCTCTCGTATCATTCTCAGGGGTAAGACACTGAAAGGCACAAGCATGCTTCTCTGTGGTTTACTGCTAATCTACTGCCAGGTAAAGTTCACTATGCTCTCACTAGAGTCCTGTACAAGATCTATAGTAGTGTACCTGTACCTTAAGGTATTCACACCCTTTTCTTTTTTCTTCTCTTTTATTCAACAGATCACCAGTGTGGGTAAGTGTGGTGCCTCAGTTTGTATTTTAGTAATACTTCATTAATAGGTCACATGGTCCTTTCAGCCCATGAAAAAAAAGTGTTTAATGTACTGATAAATACTGATGAATATTACTGGTCAGTGTCAGCCTAATTAGAAACCTGGATATATAATAATATTAATTTGTATGGAGTAGTTTTGAGCATTTTTGGTTATTTAATATTACTGTCATTGGATTGTTGATTTTTCATTTGATTAATACACTTGTATGCTTACATGATGATCAGAGATCATGTGGCATAGCTTACTAACCAGCACAGCTTTATTAACTATAGAGCAGGATGGGAATTCTCTATTTTATGCTTTTGTTTCAAAAGGGGCTCAAGACATATATGTGGCAGAAGTGATGATCGAAGGTAATGCAACCATGGATGTATCTGGTTTCGTGTCTGACATAATCATGCCTGTCACAGCCACCACAACCATCGTGGATGCTGAAATAATAGGCCGTAAGCATGAACAAGAACTTTAATATTCATATATTTTAACGTAGTTGTTTTTGTACCTCTAGTATATATCTATTGTTCTTTGAGGATGCACGTACAGTACCAGGCAAACGTTTGGTCACACATTCTAATTCAATGTTTTTTCTTTATTTTTATTAATTAAAAGACACTTCATGTCTTAAAGTAATGATGGATGTTGTTTCTCCTTACTTATTTGAATGGTTCTTGCCCTAATATGGATTACAACAGTTGTGCAATAGGGCTATTTACTGTAGCTTTGTTATTGATCTCAAGCGCATTAAGAAGACAAGAAATTGCACTAATTAACTTTTGACAAGGCACACCTGTTAAGTGAAAAGTCTTCCAGGTGACTCCCTCACAAAGCTGGTTAAGAGAATGCCAATCGTGTGCAAAGCATCATCAACGTAAACAGTGGCTACTTTGAATCTAACATCCACAACATCCATCCATCCATCCATTATCTGTAGCTGCTTATCCTGTTCTACAGGGTCGCAGGCAAGCTGGAGCCTATCCCAGCTGACTATGGGCGAGAGGCGGGGTACACCCTGGACAAGTCACCAGGTTATCGCAGGGCTGACACAGAGACAAACAACCATTCACACTCACATTCACACCTACGATCAGTTTAGAGCCACCAATTAGCCTAACCTGCATATCTTTGGACTGTGGGGGAAACTGGAGCACCCGGAGGAAACCAACGCAGACATGCGGAGAACATGCAAACTCCACACAGAAAGGCCCTCGCCGGCCACTGGGCTCGAACCCAGGACCTTTTTGCTGTGAGGCAACAGTGCTAACCACTACACCACCGTGTCGCCCTCATACACAGCATATTTTGGGGTTTTTTAAACACTTTTTTTGTTTACCACATAATTCTTCCAGATATTAAGAATAACATATTATGTTCCATATGTTATTTCATAGTTTTGATGTCTTCAGTATTGTTCGACAGTGTAGAAAATAGTCAAAATACAGAAAAACCTATGAATAGGTATGGATGTACAAACTTTTGACTGGTACTGTAGCTTGTAGAATATGAAAAGCTGTTATAGCATGTGATATATTGGTGGAACTCAAAACAGTGATATTTTGACTGAGAAGATTTTAAGATATCTCCAAATTAAAATTTCACAGTAAATATCAGAATTAAATATGAAACCAGTTTTGACCAAACTTATCTTTTATTTGCACTAGAAATTTGATTTAAAAAAATTTCAATAATGAAATTAAAATAGATATCTAAAATAATTTTCCTTTTAACGTTATAACTTTGGGTAGTATCATGAGGACAAATCAGATTATCAGCTATTTAGAACTGGTCATACTACTGTGTTAAACAAGTTGTTTCATGTGGCACATTTGAACAGAGGCCTAGCTGCAGGCTGACCGCAGCTCAATATGCATCAATAGGCATTAAAGTATCAGGGTAAAATGGCATTCACCCCAAGCAGCTTTCTTAGTCATGGCTCTAATCAAGCAGATAGCCATGTCTATATCTGTCTACTAAAAATGACACATTTTGTATGATCTGGATGCAGCTGTTTTGTGACATCCAGACACTTGAAGTTAGTTCTTTGAGATAACTCTTATGAACTTGACTTTTACCAACAATGTATAATGATTATGACAATTAGAGTAATTCAAGAGAATTATCATGTAATTTGAGATAAAATGACAGTATATTCTCTTTAAAAGAAAAAAGCCACAGCTCAGTCTAACTTAACTTTTTTGAAAAACAGTCTTTAGATTTATTTATAATTGAACAGGAGATATGAGAAAACCAAAGCAACTGGAAAAGTGGGCAGGCACAATCACTAGGCCTGCCTTAAATCAAATGAAACTCCGTAATGAGTAGTAGTAGTAGTAGTAGTAGTAGTAGTAGTTTATATATTTACCGTACAGCATCAATTTTACAATTTCTGTCCTTTGTGCTTACTATTTCTGTCCTGATGTACACCAGTGGGACAAATTATGAAAAAGAAATATTAGGAGCTAATTGGCTAACAATTAGCACATTCAAATCAACTTCTAGCTGTGACCACAAATGACAGCAGGGGCTTTTGTATCATTGGTTTGTTATTTTATCTTTTTTTCTTTCTTAACCAAGAATTTGGAAAAGGTAGGATTTCCAGGACTTTGTAATTATGGTATGTACAAAATTCTAATTAAAATAATAAAAATATAGCAAGTGGAAATTCTCAAATTGGTTGGGTTAATGTAATTAATGCACCTTCTCTTGTAATTCAGATTTTATAATGCAGAAATTGAATTAAAATTGTTTAATAAACATTGTTCTGAAGCAGCTTTATTCTTATTATTGTTATTATTTTAGATACAAATCTAAAACAGATTGATAGAACTGAAGAAAAATATATTAAATAATCACGAGATTTGCTGATGCTGATTCATGTGCATTGATGCAGAATGTGAGCTCGTTGGTGATGAGACAACATGCTGGTGTGAGCCCAATTACATTTGGAGTGATCTAGTGTGCGACACTATAAGTACCTGCTGCAACTCTTTATATTGTGTGGCGAATATATCCCATTTCACACCAATGTGTGTGCCCCAAGTGAATGGTAAGATGACAGCACATGTATTTTCCAGCAAAAACAAAATAATTTTCTTCAGTTTGCAAACCTTCAATCTATCATTTCTCTTTTTCTACAGTTACCCTTTCCGGAATCATCGTCATGCCAGCAGGATACAACCTTCAAACGGACGTAAGTATGAAACTTTCCTTTGTCTATGCTAAAATTATTGTGATTGAAACTAATTTCAAACACAAACTGAATCACATTGACGATCAATTACTTCTTGTTCAAATTTAATTCTGTGAGAAACATTTATTTGATCCAAAATCTTAAAATATAAACAAATACTCATGCTGGGTTTTTTTTTATTCATTTCAGCTGACTACTGAGTTCAAGAAATTGAACGGTTTCAACTCAATCACCGTGCTAACAGTTGCTACGTACTGAAAATATCCCCTTATTCCTAATTAAGATAATGTCCTTGATTTTTTTTTTTTTTTAGCTTCAAATCATTGGCATGTTCTTTGCACTAAAATACATTTCCTGTGTTCTGGTACACAACAGCGGTCAAAATTTCATAGTGAGCCTCAATGCCACATTTAAGAGTGTGAAAGTTCAAGACATACTTGAAAAACTGAAGATGACCTATACATATATTACAGATATTAACGTTACATCAACAGGTAAATAAAGCATGTCATATATACGGTACATTTGTAAAATATTTTATACACCATCATTAGCTGAACTAAATCTATATTTGACCTTTAACAACCACAGGATTGGTCTCAATGGAAATTCCTCAAGAGAGGGTGTGTTATAATTCACGGTACATGCTAAACTGCAGCACAGAAGAAACAATGGAGACTTGCACATGGATGATTGCATATCCTGGAGTTTACCCACTGACAGTTGGAGTTGGGACAGAAGTGATACATATGCCTTGTTCAAACCAAACATCACTCGACCTTCTGAACATAAAAGGGTATTGGGAAGGTGAATGAATAAATACCTGTCATTTTACCCAAGGAATTAATTAATTCACCTACAATGAGAATGAGATACTAAAATAAAGTATTGTTGAATGTAACATTAGATTGTCATGCTTTTTAAAAGCACACCTATATTATTCTGGAATATTACAAGATACTGTATCTGGCCAAATGCAAACATGAAATTACAGCCATAAATCAGCTTTTGTTCAGTTTTTCAGACTTTCCAGCATTCTGCAGCCATTAAATTAAGATAAATGTACACAAGATTTGGATTAGTTGTTACATTAAAGTACCCCCAAAAAACATTCCACATACAAAATGCCAGAATGCTTTTATGTCATTATGTCATCCCAAATAATAAACTAGCTTTCATGTTAAGAAAGACATAAAAGTGATTTTAGTGTCTGAGCTTTTACTTGCATGTTCTAAGCAAGCTTTTTTCTTTTTTTTCTTCCTTTTTTTCCTTTTTAACACTAAATCTACATATACCAAAACCCAAGACTTTGTTCATAGCTAATTTATCAGGCTGGTTCTGGAACTAAACATTACATTCTTCAATACTAATCAGTGACAGATTCAAAGCTGAACTGCTAATTTTATGACATTACTAACTAAACTTGAATTAGGTATTCCATAGTAATAAGGAATTAGACTATGATATTTAAAGCCAATCATCAGTTTTATATAATTGAAATCTACTATCCCTTAAAATCTCGTTTTTGAGTCGATGGGAACTTTAAAACACAAATAAAATCGGTCAAGGTGCTCCTACATGCTTGATTATTTGTTCACAAAATACTTCATTTCTTAGTTTAAAAGATCTTGTTGTGTGGTTCTGTCTTTTCTATTACTGTGCCTTTCATTTTTTTTAACTTCCTTTTTTGGCTGTATTTCAGGAACATACATCTGCCTACTTACTAATGGGACAGTGTCACATTCAGCCTCAGGAGTTCTCAAGGTCGCCCTTTTACCAGAAGAAATTAACATCACAAGCGTTCCACCTACTGCAGATTGTTCTACGAGTTCATCTACGTCAGTTACCGTGACATGTTCCGCCTTTCAGAGTTCAGAGAATTACACGGTTACCATAAATGATTTACCACCACTGATATCAGGTATCTGTTTTGTTTGTGTCATTCCACGTGTTTATTAACATATAGATTATTAAAAATTGATTCAGAAGTGTTATCATAAATGTTTATACATCATCCCTGTGCAAAGCCTATAGTAATTTCTTTCTCTTAAGTGTAATACCAATATAATATTCAACAGTTATTAAGGTATTTATGAGCCTGAGTGGACTTGTTTATATGAGTCTCATTCTTTTACAGTGGATGCTGTAATACAAAGCTACATTATAACTATTCCTATCGACTGCATGACGGAACAGATACCATCAATCACTGTTTTCTGCCAGTTCACAAACGATCTAGCCCAGGCCCAAATCTCCAATGCAACCATACCAATAATATACCGTGAGTACTGGAGTTACAATGAAAAAAAAAATATTTGCACTTTGTAATTTTTGGCCCTTTAATTATTATGCTAACAACCTGTACACGAACTTTTTTTTTTTTTTTCCAGCTGGGGATCCATTTTGTGCAGAAGAAAATGGATGGCCACTAACTAAGGGTGGAGAAGTAGCAACTATACTCTGTACTGCACTAGGCAAAGTAGGAAATATGGAGCGACTGTGCATTGACACAGTATGGGCTGACCCAGTTGATCTTTGCACTAAAGAATCACTGAATATATTACTCTCTATATCATCGGTAAGAAAAATACATATCATAATGCTATGGGAAAGTAATATCTAGAAATCTAAGCAAATTTGTTATTTTCTGGGTCTTATTTCAGGATTTTGAAAAAGGAATTGGGGCCACAACAGAGGGTGCAATTGTCATTTTTGATAGTCTGAAGAATAGCACTTTATCTGGAAACAGCTATGGTGATGTAATGGCCACTGTTTCGATCATTACAACAATGAGCGGTGCATCCAGCAGAGTCACAATGACCGAGTCCTTACTGCCAGTAAGCATTTTCTAATGCAGCAGTTTTCAACTCTAGTTCTGGATATGGTTTGCTACCCTGGTAAATGATCCATTAATGATTTGCTAAGAAGCTAATTAATTAGGTGAATTAAGAGAAGTAAACATTTCGTGCAAGTGAAGAAGTCCAAAGCAATACTTTTGAGAATCCATGTTCTGTTGAAGACATGCAGCTTTAATGCAGCACCAAGATACACACATTTGGAACATTTTATTAAATTTATTAATTATAATTGGGAGAATTACTTTGTAATAGGGATGTAACCAGATACAAATTTGAATAAAAGATCCATTTTTGTGTGTTTGTTAAAGAAAACTAGCCTACAGTATTACAACAAGGACTAGGATCAAGTTTCATTTTCATTTGGGGGCAGTCAGATATGAAGTTCACAGGCACAAAATAAAACTAAATTCTTTAGAAAACATCACAGGCTGATATATAGCTGAGTGCATATAATATTAAAAATTGCCTATTCTGCAAATTAAAAAAAGAGAATAAATTACTTACACTGATACTCATAACTTACTAAACACTGTCTTTCAGAGTTTCATTGATTCTGCAAGCAGTCTACTGAACACAACCTGGACATCAACAAATAAAAACCGTGACTATAACATTGCTACAACATATCTATCATCTGTTGAGAACCTGGTGAAAAACATTGAAGTTAATAACAGTGATGGACATAATTCTTCAAACATCCAACTTCAATTCTGCCGGAACAACTCTGTTTGTAATAAAACCCTTTTCAATGTAGAACTTGAATTGAACTCAACTTCTCCCATGGTGAAAACTATGGGAATACAGAGCATGGCATCACGTCTCCCAAAGGGCATTTATCAAGACTCAATATTTCCATCCTTAGTTGTCACTGCCGTAATCGAAAAGAGTCACCATGCATTCATCAGGATGTCTTATCCAATACCTGAAAATGACTCTACTGGCAACTCACCATTCTGCATATTTTGGAACACAACAGAAAAGCAATGGTCAGATGATGGCTGTATCTTGTTAGAAAGTTCTGAGAACACAAGTTACTGTGAGTGCAATCACCTGACCTCATTCTCTATGCTGTTGTCCAAGACTCCTGTTAACCTGCCTTTCTTAGACCAGATAACTTACATTGGGTTGGGAATCTCCATCTGCTCCCTGATTGTCTTCCTCATCGTTGAATGCTTGGTATGGAATGCAGTAGTGAAGTCCAACCTCTCTCACTTCCGTCACACTTCACTCGTCAACATTGCTGTGTGTCTTCTCATAGCTAACTGCAGCTTTGTTGCCTCTTCCTTCCCAAACATTCTGAATGATACTTTATGTCTTGTATTAACACTCTCAAAGCATTTCTTCTACCTGGGCATGTTTTTCTGGATGTTCTGCTTGAGCATGATGCTCGCCCGTCAGCTCATTTTTGTCTTCAGCCCACTCAGAAAAAAAGTGTACATGCCTCTCGCCATCATTGTTGGGTATTTCTGCCCAATAGTGATAGTGGTTGTGACCTATCTCTACTACGACAAGAGAAAAGATGTAACCTACTATAACCGAGTTTCTTGCTGGCTGACATATGTATCAGCAATGCAAGGCTCCCTGTATGCTTTTCTCCTTCCTATTGGGTTCGTTGTGTTCGCTAACTTATGCTCAATGGGGGTGGTCATTTCAACTCTCCTGAAATCTGCTGCAACTGACAACACCAAAAAGGATGACAAAGAAGCAGCCAAGAGTGTCATCAAAGTGATCGTTTTTCTGACGCCAGTTTTTGGTGGGACCTGGATTTTAGGACTATTTGTCTTTCTGTTGGAAGACGATGGTTTCATCAAGGTGTTAATCAATTATGCCTTCACCATTTTTAACTCCTTACAGGTAAATATTGTCATTACAAACATTTGTATTACATTTCATTCAAAGCATGAAAAAAGTGGTTAATTTTTTTTCAATCTACATCCCCATCCCCCATCCCTTTCTTTTTTAGGGCTTCTTCATTTTGCTGACAGGATGTTTTGGAGAAAAAAGAGTATGTTTTCCTTTCTTCATATTAATACTGTCTTGTGTGTAGCTTCTGAAGATGTTGTATGGTGAGTTACAAAGCAGAACATTCATTTTTTTTTTAAATCTTTCCATTAGGTTCGAGATGAAATTGTGAAACTTGTCAGGTCATCGGTGAGTTAATCACTTTTGGTATTGTTAAAAAAACAATAAGTATATTATTTTTTCTTTTTAAGAGTCCACCATTTTGCTTTGTTTTGTTTTTCAAATCATGACCAATTCTACATGAGCCACAAATTCACATCATTCATGATCACATATTACAAAATTCTAACACAACACTGGTAATTTTGAACCTGTTTATTTATTTATGTTCTTTAGCTGGGATCCAAAAGTGAAAGCAAGACTTCAGCTCAAAAGTGAAGGTTGGAATGTGAAAATAAACGTTTGTACTTATGCATTTTTTAGACTTAAAGTACAAGTTACCACTTTTCAATCTTACATTGCAGGGGTTAAACTAGAATAGAACAAGGGCTGAAGATTTGCCAATTTTACAGCAGCAGTACACAGAGCATCAGACACAATGGACCGCAGGATGCTGTACAGTACAAAAGTTCATCAAAGAAGATAATAGAGACTCATTTAGCAAATATCTGACACCACTAGCATTCATGCTGCAGTATGCGGCACTTTGCATTAGCTGATGTGCAGGTCAAGTAATTTGATAAATTCCCTTAAATGACAGCAGATTTGATTTAGACTATATCTCTTTGCCAAAGAACTGATACTGTCTGCTTTATATATACACACACATTTTCACCTTTTATGCCTTTTACCTGTAGTTTTTCCTCATGTTCTTTTGCTCTTCTGAAAGCAGTCTGACTGCAGTAATATAATTGTTCATATATTGTACAAAGTATGTTTTTTTTTTCTAAACAGACAGTGGACACTTATACAGTTAATAAAATTGTCAATAATACATAGCAAAATATTTCCCAGTTGCACTTTCTGTGTTAGTGTATGGTAAAATGTGTCAATGAAAGCCTGTTTATGGGAAACTTATGGGAAATTTTGTTTTTATTTATGAACATAGAATATAATTGCATCACAAAGAATTTCACCAATTACCAAATAAACCCCTTATTTTTGCCTCAGTATCTGTTCATGAGCCTTATTTTATTATTTGAAAACCCAAACACTTTAAAAACAAGACCAAAGCCAGGTAAAAGCATTCAGCATGTACTGTATTGTGTATCCAGGCATTCTAAAAACAAACATTGACTGGGAAATTTGGATTGGTTGTAAATCATTAGAATAATGATAAAGGTGAGAGCTACTTTCCCTGCAGAATCCTGGGTGATCAGAATTGTGCTGATAATTAATTTGCAGCTGTATGATGAACTGGCATTCCCATCTGGGGTGCAGATCCAAAGTGAACCTGATCAAGATAAAGTGGTTACTGAAGACTAATTAATTTAAGCAATTTGTGGCATTTATATACATTACAAGAAAACAAATCAATATATCATAAACATCATGCGAGTGTTAGCTAATTAGTAGGTCCATCAAAAGTACCAGATTATTAGCCTTTGCTATGCTAGTAATGATAGCTTCTCTCTTACCAGCCAGAGTTCATCTCCTTTAGAGGTCAAGGAAGTAGATAAGTTACTAGAAGGTCCAGATGTTAAAAATCATGAAAGATTTGCCCTGCCTAGTTCTTTCTCCTTCATCTTTCTTCACTTTTGTGTTTATAATTGAAAGGTATTCTGATATTTTTGCAATTGGAATTTTTGTCCATTCTTGCTTAATACAAGACTTCAGCTGTGCAACAGTCCATGGTTGCTGTCATCTGATCTCCATCTCTCCATGATGCGCCATATATTCTCAATTGGAGACAGATCTGGACTGGCATCAGGCCAATCAGGCACAGGTACTCTGTGTCTATGAAGGCATGTTGTTGTAGCCCATGCAGAATGGGGCTTGGCATTGTCCTGCTGAAATAAGCATGGATTTCCTGGGAAAAGACGTCGCCTTGATGGCAACATATGCCTCTCTAAAATCCCAATATATGCTTCTGCATCAGTGGTACCTTTGCACACATGTAACTCACCCATGCCATGGGCACTGATGCACCCCCATACCATCACAGATGCTGGCTTTTGCATCTTTCTCTGAGAACAAACTGGATGGCCGTATTCACCTTTGGCACTGAGAACTCAGCATCCGGTTTTTCCAAAAACAAGCTGAAATGTGGACTCCTCTGACCACAGCACATGTTTCCAATGTTTTTTGGTCCATCTGAGATGAGTTCAGGCCCAGAGAAATAAGTGGTGTTTCTGCATAGAATTAATGAATGGCTTCCCTTTGCGTAATACAGTTTCAGTTTGCATTTCTGGATGCTGCAGTGGAGTCTGTTAAGTGACAACTGTTTTCTGAAGTACTACTGAGCCTATGTAGCTATATTTGTCACATTAGCATGACAGTTTCTCAGGCATTGCTGCCTGAGGTCTCAAAGGTCATGCACATTCAACAGTGGTTTCTGACCTTGCCCTTTATGTATTGAGATGTCTCCGAATTCCCTAAATTTTTTCACAATATTATGTGTTGTATCTTTTGAAAGACCTAAATTCTCTGCAACCTTGCATTGGGAAATGTTCTTTTTGAATTGGTTAACAATTCTTTCACAAATTTTGGCACAAAGGAGTGAGCCACAACTCATCCTTGCTTGCAAAAACTGCACTGTAAAAAAAATTATAAGCACATTAATTTATATGAACATATTTCTTCTCTTTAATTCCAATTCTCAAAACAAGTTTTGGATATTGAACTCGAGTTTATACGTTTTCAAAAATTAAACTTAAAGTAATCCATTGTCTTGATGACTTGTGAGTTTTGTCTGGGTTGTCAGTGTTCATTTAACTCATGTTTGTAAGGTTATAAGTTGAAAAAGGGAAGTGGGAGGAGAAGAAGGAGGATGGGTGAAGCCGACAGAGAAGCTGCCGTAATTCAGACGTGATTCAGTGTGAGTTTTAAGGAAACTGGCAAACTTGCAATTGTTAGACAAGATGAGAAATAAATCTAAGTAGAAACAATTTACAACCCCAAATCCATAAATTTGGGACACTGTGTAAAACGTAAATAAAAAACAGAATATGACGATTTGTGAAATCTTGGAAACCCAAGATTTCACAAAGACAACATATCAAATGCTGAAACTAAGAATTTTTTTTTAATATATGCTCATTTTTTGACAATATTTGATGTCATAGAAAATTATATGTTCATGCATATATGCTCATGGAAAAGTGGTTGATTACTTAATCTAGTCAATGGGGCGCTTCAAAAAAGATCAGAAGCAAAATAATAATAACAAGTGTTGCCAGGCAAAACAAACCTCGCCTGGCAGCACTTATGATGAATATGAAGGACGATCTTGTGAAAAAAATAGGTACCCTATGGGTGGCTATAAATAAAATTGTTTTCTGATACCATGTCCATACAGTAAATATAGCCTATATATTTACTCTATGAGGCAGTAGCCACAAAAATGAAGCGTAATCCAAAAAAGAACAATTTAAAAATCACAGAAGTAAACTATACCAAGTGTCTGTACTTATTATTATTCTACTCTTACCTCTTACGGTTTTCGAAACTGAAACCTCCGAACTGAGGCTGACATACACATGCTGTCGCCATGACCAAAACTCTTATTTCCCAGAAATGGCCCAGCGCTAGAGCTCAGTGGAATGCACTTTCCCTCTGTAATAAGCATAAACATGTTTGAAAGTGATTTCTTTAGTCTAGTCCATTTATTTCAAATGGTGAACCAAATTGTATACACTAACTGGCCATTTTAATCGGAACACGTGTATGCACAGTGCACAATCATTACACTCTTACATTCTTACAGCACAATGACATAGTGGCTAGCACCTCTATATGAGGCAGTAGCCACAAGAAAAACGATTTTGACCTTTTTGGTGACCTTGAACAGATGACCCTCAAAATATTGGAGGTTCTATTTGAGACCAATGCCCATCTATCCTGAAAGTTTCATGAAGATTGGTCCAGCCATTTTTCCGTCATATCGTTAACAAAAAAAAAAAAAAAAAACAAAGAAAGAAACCCGACCAAAAACAATACCTCACCTCCTGGTGGACTCCGTCCTGGGAGAGGTAATACTAATACTAATAATAATAATAATAATAATAATAATGACCTCTAGCAAAAAGATGGCGGTAGAGATTTTATTATTACTTTACAAGCATTTAGCAGACACTATCATCTAGAGCAACATACAAGGATCACATACATACCCAGTGCCTGGGGAGCAGAGGGGGATTAGGTACCTTGCTCAAGGGCAGTTCAGCCATGATTTTCCTGCCGGTTGCAGGAATTCAAAACTGGAGACCCTTTGGGCCCAAGGCTGTTTCTCTTATTTTTAGGCCATGGTGTATCATCAGGTCTTTCATTTCTCATAGTTTTAGTGAGGTTAATGTTACACCTGAGCGCTGGTCCTCAGTAATATTTGCTGTGTTTAAAAGCAATAACAAAGCTTATGTAATGTGGTTGAGGATCATTTGGTGTGAAGGCAGATGAGGAGTCTGGACAGAGATGCTTCATGCAAGGTAGACTAGGCTGTTTTATGAAATGGCTAGCCTCTTAAGGACAACCAAATCCAAATTTATGCAGTATAAGTACTGTGATTTTTTATCTGAACTCAATCTAATATGTTCTAGATGTAAAATGAGGCAGTGGCCTTAACCCTAACTGTAGCCTTATGAAAAGTGTTGGGGATTAACAAGTTAACTAGTTATTTAACTAGTTTTTTATTCAAAGGATGTCAATCCCAGACTCTATTGGGGGGGTGGGGAGTGTTGGGATTTCAGGGACTGTCCATGACATGCTTGATCAGATGGTCCCAGAGCATCACACCAGCAGAGTCATCATCAAACTCAAATGCATATCATTCTTTATAAATGGTTACATTTGACATAAATGTCCGGACTGAAATATGATTTGTGATTTATGTTTAAGACCTATTTGTAAATTTGAAAATTAAATGATGGAGAACAGCTTACACAACAAATCTCAAAAGGTAAAGAGGACAGAGACAGTATGCAGGATGAGACAAAAGCATGTACTATACAGCAACAGTCAGATACACAGAGTCTAATAGTGGACACAGATGAATGTTAGAAGACTGTGGAAGATGTAATGACTGCAGCTTGCACAGTCGTGTGTGTTGAATAAACCAGACTGAGAGGGTTTCTGGAGTTCGCTGGTATCTTTACTGGGTACTCGCACAATGCATATACCGGTGTTCACTGCCTGTTTACTGTTCTAGTCTGCCTACGTCATCTACGTCATCACGCTCTGTGCGTTGATCATCACAATACTCCTTTTTTTTTTAACAAAGTTCCATACATTACCATTACTGTACTCGGATAACAGAACTTAGTATGAATATCTAATCTCATGAACTTTCACTTTTACTTTACTCTTACTTTACTTGTAGGCTATCAATGGCAGTGAAAATCATTTGCACTACAGAACATAACTGCACTTGCTTCACTAATGTTATAACATGTCTAAATAACTGAAAATACGATGTCAACAGAACCTGTCATCAAATGCAACCTAACCATACTTAATGGGAAGTCTAAACAGTCCCCTAATGACTTAAGGTCAATCTCAGTTCTTTAGTTATAGTCAGGTAGATAGGCAGGAGGCTGCCTGTGCTGTCTGAAAGGATATCGACGTGGCAGGGGTGCTGGTTCTGTAGCGTCGCCGTTGTCTTGATCCGGGTCCAGGTCTGAATCAAGGAGCGCCACCAGATCCTGCAGTGCATCGGGTTGGATCTTCTTGAAGAATGAACTATTTCTAGTGATGGAGTAACCATTCTGTCCTGCAGTCACCACTGGGCCTTTCACTTGTGTGACTGTGAGTGGCTCTTTGCAGTAAAGTGTGGTAAGCTTGTTTTTCTTTAGTTGACGACAGAGCACAATGTCGCCTGGCTTGATGTTGGATGGCGTGGCATGTCGTCGGATGTCGGACTGAGCTTTCATTTTGGCCTTTGCCTTGGTGTCTTTCTGGCGTACATCACTGTCAGCATGAATGGTAACAGGACTGGCTGATGGTATTTTAATGTTCATTTTTCTCTGAAAGATCAGTTCAGCAGGTGCTCTTCCTGTTGTGCTATGAGGTGTTGCTCTGTACTCACGCAGGAAGATGTTCAGCTGCTGCTTCCAGGAAGTGCCAAGCATTTGTGCAATCCGCACTGTCTTCCCTATGGTCTGCATGAACCTTTCAGCAGTCGCATTTGCTTGTTCTGGCCACAGAGGTGTTATCTTTCTGTGTTTGAATCCCATGTAGCTGGCAAACTGGGAAAACTGTGTGCCATTGAATGGAGGTCCATTGTCAGTCTTGACAACTTGTGGAATGCCGAACATAGAGAAGACAGCATCTAGACAGGGTATCACTGCGTCTGCTGCTGAGATGCAGCGAAGGACCTCAACAATGGGGTATCTTGTGTAGTCATCGACAATGACTAACAGGTACTCTCCTGACGGGACCAGGCCATAGAAATCTGCACTGACAGAGTGCCATGGTGCTTCCGGCAACTCAGTCATTCTGAGAGGCTCGGTCTTGGTGACAGGAGTATTTACCTGGCAGGCTAAGCAGTTTCTGATGAGAGCCTCGGCCTGTTGATCAATGTTAGGAAACCACACTTTCTCATGGAGGAGCACTTTGGTCTTGGCTATGCCCTGGTGGCTTTTGTGGACAAGTGCTAATACTCGCTGCTGTAGAGATAGTGGTATGACAATTCTGCAGCCTCGGAGTATGATATCTTCATCCGCAGACAGTGTGAGTTCTCTGTTAACATGTCTGTATTGCTGTAGCACAGCTGCATTTGGCATGTCATTTGTGATGGTGTGCCAGGTGTTGTTCTTGATGCATTCACTGACCTGTTGCAGAGTGGTGTCCTTTAATGTTTCAGATTTAATCTCTTCCAGCGTCATCGCCTTCGGAGTTGCCTGGAGTGAAATGAAGTTGGCGTACTCCTCTGCAACCTTGCAGGCTCTTGTCTCGGATGTCCACGTTGGACTTGGGTGTCTGGACATATAGTCAGCAGGGTTGTCAGCTCCCTTTCTGTAGACGACACGGTAATTGTAGGGCTGCAGCCTGAGACCCCATCGCTCTATTCGGGCAGGTGGCTTTGATCTTGGGTTGCTCCATATTAGCTCGAGCGGCTTGTGGTCAGTGACCAGGGTGAACGGGTGCCCATAGATATAGAGGTGAAAATGCTCGCAGCTCCATACAATTGCAAGGGCTTCACGTTCAGTCTGTGAGTATCTTCTCTCAACGTCAGTGAGCGCGCGGCTGGCATACGCTCTGACATTTCTCTCTCCCTTGTCTTTCTGAGTGAGAATGGCACCCAGTCCCACGGGACTTGCATTAACGATCAGTTCTGTCTCCTTGTTCGGGTCAAAGTAAGACATGGTGGTATTGCTTGTCAGTCTCTCCTTGAGCAGTTCTAGTGCAGCTGACTGCTCCTCACCCCACTTCCAGGGCATGCCTTTCTTGGTAAGTTCCCTGAGGGGTGCAGTGATGGTGGAGAAATCCTTGATAAACCGGGAACAGTAATTGGCCATACCTAGGAGGCTTCGTATTTTGGCCGGGTCTTTGGGTGCAGGGGCCTGATGAATGGCCGCCACCTTTTGTGGATCAGCTGAGATGCCGTCGGCGGAGAAGACAAAGCCAAAAAATTCAAGATGTTGCTTGTTGAATTCGCATTTGTTGCGGTTGAGTGTCAGGCCACACTCCTTCAATCTTGCAAACACCACTGTCAGGGCATCGTCATGTGCTTTTTGAGAGGCACCATAGACGATGATATCGTCACTGAGGTTCTTGACACCTTGGATACCGTGCAGAGCTTGACATATGGCATTTTGGAAAACTTCAGCAACCGATGAGATGCCAAAGTTCAATCACTTGTATCTTCTGAGGCCCAGGTGAGTAGTGAAGGTGGTGATATAGCGGCTATCTGGATGTAGCTCAAGCTGGTGGTATCCTGCATTCAAATCCAACTTGGAGAACACCCTCGCGCCGTTGAGCTCATGGATCACATCATCCATCGTGGGTGTGAGATGTTGCTCTTGCTGTATCGCCATATTCGCTTGGCGCATGTCAACACAAATTCTAACTTTATCAGGATCTTTTGGCTTTGGGAGCGTCACTATCAGAGACACCCAGGGTGTTGGTCCAGTGATCTTCTCAATGATGTTGTCGTTTTCTAGCTTTTGTAGCTCTGCTTCAGCCTTTTGTCGGATATGGAATGGCACTCGTCGATGCGGTTGGCACGTTGGTTGCACATCAGGATCAATGTGAAGCTTCATCTGGAAGTCTTTGAGCTTGCCTATTCCAGTGAACAACTCCGGATGACTGTCAACGAGTTGTTCTGCTACACTTGGTCTGGTGAGGTTGACAGCGTTGATGATTTGAATCAGTCCGAGCGCTTTTGCTGTTTCACAGCTGAGAAGTGAATGTCCATTCCCTTTCAGCACGTAGAACATTGCTTCTGTGCTTTTGCCCTTGGCTTGGGTGCAGCATGTGAACATACCAATAATGGGCAGAGCAGTCTTGGAGCCATATGCAAATATTTTGATCTCGGCCGGACTGAGCTTTGGAGCAGGCTTGAGAGTGTTGACTACTGTCTCACTGATTATGTTGACAGAGGCTCCAGAATCAATCAGGACTTTTATCTTGACACCATTTATCATGACATGTGTCTGTGGATGTTTCGAGCAGACCTCACTGTTGACCATAAATGCATATTCATCACTGCTAGATGAACCTTTGTGCGTGCCACACTCTGAGCACGATGCAGTTACTTGGTTTACCTTCTTGGTGCTCATCTGCTTTCTCTCAGCAGAATCTGTGTTCTTGCCTTCACGTGCTTTTCTTTGCCGGGACCTGCACACCTTGGCGAAATGATTGGGTTTCCCACAGGCATTACAGTCCTTCCCTTTGGCTGGGCAGTCTGCTTTGTGAGGATATATTCCACCACAATTCCTGCATTTTGTGTTTGCTTTATTTTTTCTTTGCATTGAAACTCATTTTGTGCTTTGTTTTTGTGTTCCAGCATGTTAACTGCAGTGGCTGTTCCTTTCTCTATGCCCTCTGCTTGCTCTTCGGATATTTCCAGTGTCCTCCCATATTCTAACAGCTTCTCTAATGTCGTTTCAGGTTCTCTGAGCGCCCTCCTGTGGAGCCTTTGCGACGTGCAGCTCTGGATTAGCTGTGCTTTGATCTCACTGTCGACATCGATGAATTCACAGTCTTTGGCTAGAGTGCGAAGTTTTGTATGATAAGTATCTAGGGACTCACCGGGTTGCTGCATTGCTTTTCTGAATTTGTACACGAGATACTGTGTGTTTTTCATTGGGGTGAAGTAGCCATCTAACTTCGTTTTTGTAGCCGCATAATCGTCCTCTTCCTCAGCGAGAGTATCATAAATATCATGCACTCGTTCCCCAGCTAAGTGCAGAAGCAGTGCCCTCTTCCTAGCGTCATTCACAATGTTCATTGCTATGAGAAAGTTTTCAAAGCATTGTATCCACTTACTCCATCTCGTGCCTACAGAGCTCGGATCTGTCTCTGTATCAAACGGTTGAATAGCGTGGCTTGCCATCGAAGAATTAAACATTTTACTTAGCTTCAGTAGTCAGGCATTTGCTGCGCTAGCTGGCTAGTTGTTTTCATGGACGTTAGCACTCGCGCGTTTCAAAGTTCCAATGCTCCGGTTTCTCTCTCCTCTCCAAAGTTTGATGAAAGCGTTGTCCGTCTTCTCCTTTATTTTCCGTTTTGAATCCTCGTCGCCACTGTAATGACTGCAGCTTGCACAGTTGTGTGTGTGTTGAATAAACCAGACTGAGAGGGTTTCTGGAGTTCGCTGGTATCTTTACTGGGTACTCGCACAATGCATATACCGGTGTTCGCTGTCTGTTCACTGTTCTAGTCTGCCTACGTCATCTATGTCATCACGCTCTGTGCATTGATCATCACAGAAGAGACAAAGAGAAAAGTCCTCCCTATGTTTAAAAGTGAGCAAGGAAAAGGACACCAGTGCACAAAAACAGATGGCTGCCATAAACCAACTGATTACAGAAAGTGCAAAACAGGCCCAAAAATGTTCAAAATTGCAATAACAAGAAAACAATTGAACAAAATAAAACCAAACAATGGGAGGAAAAACTCAGGCCCCCATGGACTGATATATTTTATCATGAATTTTTCATCTCATCTCATCTCATTATCTCTAGCCGCTTTATCCTTCTACAGGGTCGCAGGCAAGCTGGAGCCTATCCCAGCTGACTACGGGCGAAAGGCGGGGTACACCCTGGACAAGTCGCCAGGTCATCACAGGGCTGACACATAGACACACAACCATTCACACTCACATTCAGACCTACGGTCAATTTAGAGTCACCAGTTAACCTAACCTGCATGTCTTTGGACTGTGGGGGAAACCGGAGCACCCGGAGGAAACCCACGCGGACACGGGGAGAACATGCAAACTCCACACAGAAAGGCCCTTGCCGGCCCCCGAACCCAGGACCTTCTTGCTGTGAGGCGACAGCGCTAACCACTACACCACCGTGCCGCCCCATGAATTTTTGAAAAGAAAAAAAATCCATGCTGTACACTTGCTTTCAAATATGAGTATGTTAAGATGAGTGACAGCCGTAAAAAGAAATCTCAATTTTTTCATGCATCAGCACAATGCACTTTTGATGGTTGCAAAGCTGTTTATAGTTTCTCCAAAACAAACAAACAAACAAACAAACAAACAAACAAATAACTGGCCAAAATTGGTGGATAAAAACATATGTTTTAAAGTGATGCAATTTGGAGAAGTTACTCACCAAAAAAACAAAGATGATTTAGATCAGCAAAATATCTGCATAGAGGCAAGATTGCCAAAGCTCTAACCAGTGGTGTCATAATTATTATTATACTATGTTGAGAAATACACCTGTCAAAGAGATCATGGCTGGTAACATAACTGGAAAAAGAGTACAAGGCTCCATAATGACATGATGCTAGAACTCATGCTGACTCAAAAGGTAATGAAAGGAAGCAGTAGTCATGCATCATCAAGTGGATATGTTCAGCATCTTCAAATAGATCCTTTTGTAGTGCATTTACACACAGAAGTAGGAATGAAGATTTTAGCTGAACACCGAAAAAGACCATCACCCGTCATCCCCTACCTTGATGCTACGGGTGGTGTGGTACAGAACATACTTGATCGAAAGAAACAGATCTTATACTATGCTCTAGTTTTGCCAGGCATGGGCAAGGATAAGCCTCCCTTGCCTGTCACAGAGTTGATATCCAACAGCCATTCCATTCCATCTATTTCCCATTGGCTGATGGAATTCAAGGGAAAGTTGTCTTACGCAATAACAAGACAAAGTGCGCAGGTTGAGACTGATTATAGTTGGGCTCTGATAAAAAAAAGTGTGCTTATATCATTCAACCAGGAGAATATTTCAGCGTACATTGCCAGAGCATTTGCAATCGTGTCCGGTCAATGTGAACGCTTTCCCAACTTCACTGTGCTGCGTCTGTGCTCTGCCCATTTCATTAAGGCTGTGTCACAAGCATTTAGCAAGAAAACCAAAGACAGAGCCATACAGGAGTATGCATCATTCAGCTTTGCTTACCTCCTCAACTGTACAAGTATGCACATGGATCTTGAGGTTTATCATCACGTGTGCACTTTTTGATGCAGAGAGGTACACTAATTTGATAAAACAGATCAAAACATACCTTGATAAGTGTGTTTTGCAAACCCAGGACATGAAGCTGGAAGAAAGTGGATATGTGATGCAAGAGGAGGAAGACACCAGTGAAAGAACTTCTAACAGTATTGTTGGAAAGTCACAGTATTGTTGGAAAGTTGAGTGTGACATCTTATCAGATGATCCAGTTGACATAAAAAAAAATATTATCACTGTCTTGGTGTCACTGAGGGGCTGTTTAAAAACTATATGGAGATCTTCCCATTGTGGAGTGGTTTGTTGCTAGGGGATCTGTCATGGCAGAGAGAATGTACAACTTCTAAAACAGCTGGAAGAGACAAAATTAGGGATACCTACTGCCACATTGAGCTCTGGTTTGATTTGGTCAAACACTCCATCCTATTAAAGAAAACGTACCTAAGACCACCAGAATTCATATCCAAGATGTTTGCCTCAATACAAGGAAGATATGTTGTGCACATTTTACAATATTATCTGCCAATGCATATTCTGGATAAAAGCTTTCCAAGTTCTATCAGGCCAGATGATGACCAGGAAGAACAGTGGAGTAAATGGGACAGCTCTAGTGGTCATTCCAAGTCAAAGTACTTCAATCCACCAAAAACAAACAAACAAACAAACAAACAAACAACTGAAAAAGTTGTGCAGTGTTTTTACAAGATTTGCCCTTGGTGACCTTGACCTTTGACCTTGACCCACCAAAAACTAATGATGTCTTTGTGTGACCCTAGTGAGTTGTCCTGTGTATTTTGGTGAAGATTGGTCAATCACAAAGAAGCGGAAGTTATGGCCGATTAGGTGTTTTTACAAGATTTGACCTTCATGACCTTGACCTTTGGCCTTGACCCACCAAAAACTAATGATGTCTTTGTGTGACCCTAGTGAGTTGTCCTGTGCATTTTGGTGAAGATTGGTCAAGAAATGAAGACGCTAGAGCACCAACAAACAAACGGACAAATGTACAGATCAACATACTTGCAAAAATCTCAGATTTTCACAAGTAGCAAACAAAACACCAAACCCAAAGAGCCCAAATGCAACAAAGTGAAGAAAATAAAAGGGGATCAGGACCAATAAAATAAAGTTGCACAGGTAAATGTGATAACATTGGTCAAAAGACAGACGTAGGAGAAAAGACGTGAAGCAGTAGACCCTAAGATGGTTAGAAAAAATGAGGATGGAGTCAGTATGATGAGGGGAATTGGGTAAAGATTGGGGTTCTGGAAGATTTCTGAGGAATAAATGAGGTAGAAAAAGTGGAAATGAGAAACTGCCAGTTACCACATCATGAATTATGGTCTGTTTATCAAAACAGATTTTACGCTGTCTTAGATGTACAGTATAATATGCAATTTTCACATTTGTGGATTAAATTTTATTTGAATAAAGTATATACTTTTTTGTTGTGCTAAAAATAATAGGCCATAGCAGAACAAGCTTTAAAGGAACAGTCCACCGTACTTCCATAATGAAATATGCTCTTATCTGAATTGAGACGAGCTGCTCCGTACCTCTCCGAGCTTTGCGCGACCTCCCAGTCAGTCAGACGCGCTGTCACTCCTGTTAGCAATGTAGCTAGGCTCAGCATGGCCAATGGTATTTTTTGGGGCTGTAGTTAGATGCGACCAAACTCTTCCGCGTTTTTCCTGTTTACATAGGTTTATATGACCAGTGATATGAAACAAGTTCAGTTACACAAATTGAAACGTAGCGATTTTCTATGCTATGGAAAGTCCGCACTATAATGACAGGCGTACTAACACCTTCTGCGCGCATTGATACGGAGCTCAGATATCAATGCGCTGTCGAAGCGCGCAGAAAGTGTTAGTACGCCTGTCATTATAGTGCGGACTTTCCATAGCATAGAAAATCGCTACGTTTCAATTTGTGTAACTGAACTTGTTTCATATCACTGGTCATATAAACCTATGTAAACAGGAAAAATGCGGAAGAGTTTGGTCGCATCTAACTACAGCCCCAAAAAATACCATTGGCCATGCTGAGCCTAGCTACATTGCTAACAGGAGTGACAGCGCGTCTGACTGACTGGGAGGTCACGCAAAGCTCGGAGAGGTACGGAGCAGCTCGTCTCAATTCAGATTAGAGCATATTTCATTATGGAAGTATGGTGGACTGTTCCTTTGAGTAAATTTGAACTTTCTATTTCATGACTATTTATTTGAATATTACCATTGCTAATTACAGCTTTGAAAGGCCACCCAGTTCAAAAGGACAGACGCAGCTGTGTTGTTGTTGTTGTTGTTGTTGTTGTTAAGGTAAACTGAGGAAATTTAGGTTTTTTTACAACCCCAATTCCAAACAAGTTGGGATGCTCTATAAACTGTAAATAAAAACAGAATGTGATAATTCTGAAATCATGGAAACCCTACAGTACCATTCAAAAGTTTGGGGTCACCCAGACAATTTTGTGTTTTCCATGAAAAGTCACACTTTTATTTACCACCATAAGTTGTAAAATGAATAGAAAATATAGTCAAGACATTTTTCTGGCCATTTTGAGCATTTAATCGACCCCACAAATGTGATGCTCCAGAAACTCAATCTGCTCAAAGGAAGGTCAGTTTTATAGCTTCTCTAAAGAGCTCAACTGTTTTCAGCTGTGCTAACATGATTGTACAAGGGTTTTCTAATCATCCATTAGCCTTCTGAGGCAATGAGCAAACACATTGTACCATTAGAACACTGGAGTGATAGTTGCTGGAAATGGGCCTCTATACACCTATGTAGATATTTCACCAAAAACCAGACATTTGCAGCTAGAATAGTCATTTACCACATTAGCAATGTATAGAGTGTATTTCTGATTAGTTTAAAGTGATCTTCATTGAAAAGAACAGTGCTTTTCTTTCAAAAATAAGGAAATTTCAAAGTGATCCCAAACTTTTGAACGGTAGTGTATATTTGATTGAAAATAGTACAAAGACAACATATCAAATGTTGAAAACTGAGAAATGTTATTGTTTTTTGAAAAATATATGCTCATTTTGAATTTGATGTTAGCAACATGTTTCAAATTGGGACAGGGGAATGTTTGTCACACCTGCGCACACTGGCATGCCCAACAGACTTTCTCTCACATGTGCTCTGAACAGCGCGCACAATGAACTGACACTTACGCGTGCTCTGAACAGCACGTGCCCATCATGACTGACACCTTCCTCGGATTCAGGTGCAATCAGCATGCTCATTTATGGACACTGAGTACTCACTCACTTGGTGAAGTATTGTGTTGCGAGTCACCATTACCAAACCTTGTTATTGTGTTGTTTTCCTGGGTTCCTGATTCCTGTTCTGTGTCTTTGATTATGACATTGTCTAGCCCTGTTTAGCCTGTTTGTGCCTCACCTAACCTTTTGCCTGTTCCTCGATATGATTGCAGCCTGCTGTTTTGGCTTGGATGCTTATTTCCTGTTTCTTTTATAATAAAGACTTTCTTCTGCAAATACATCCACCTCCTATTTATCTGCATCCTCCTGACAGTATACTTCACTTGACTGATAGTTTAACACTGTGTTGCTTCATCTCTACTTTTAACAACACAATGTAAATGTTTGAGAACTGAGGAGACAAACTGCTGTAGTTTTAAAAGAGAAATGTTGTCCCATTCTTGCCTGAAATACAATTTCAGTTACTCAACAGTTCGGGGTCTCCTTTGTTGTATTCTATGCTTCATAATGCACCAAATGTTTTAAATGGGAGAAAGAACTGGACTGCAGGCAGGCCAGTTTAGCAGCTGGACTCTCTTACTAGGGAGCCATGCAGTTTTAATATGTGCAGACAGTGGTTTGGCATTCTCTTACTGAAAGAAGGAAGGCCTTCCCTTAAAAAGATTTTGTCTGGATGACAGCATATTGCTCTGAAACATATAGATATCATTCAACGTTAATGATGCCTTCCCAGATGTACAAACTACCCATATCATGTGCACTAATGCACCCTCATACCATCACAAATGCTGGCTTTTGAACTGTGCACTGATAACAAGCCAGATGGTCCCCCTCCTCTTTAACCTGGATTACGTGATGTCTGTGATTTCTAACAATAATTTCTACTTTTGATTCATCAGACCTCAGGAAATTTTCCACTTTGCCTCAGTCCATCATAAAAGAGCTCAGGCCCAGAGAAGGTGGCAGTGTTTCTGGATATTGTTTATATCTGGTTTTAACTTGCCTTTGTGGATGCAGTAATGAACTGTTTTCATAGACGATGGCTTTCTGAAGTGTTCCTGAGCCCATACGGTGATTTCCACTACAGACATGTGTCTGCTTTTAATAATTGCAGTGTCGCCTGAGGGCCTGAAGATCACAGGCATCCAATGTCAGTTTTCAGCCTTGTCTCTTGCATACAGAGATTTCTCCAGATTCTCTGAATCTTTTCATGATATTATGTACCATAGATGATGTGATCCCCAAATTCTTTGCAATTTTACATTGAGGAACGTTATTCTTAAATTGTTGCACTGTTTACCCATGCAGTCTTTCACAGAGCAGTGAACCCCTCCCCATCTTTACTTCTGAGAGACTCAGCCTTCCTGGGATGCTCGTTTAATAACCAATCATGTTACTGACCTGTTGCCAATTAACCAATTTTTTTTTAGCATTACACAACTTTTTCAGTCTTTTGTTGCCCCGTCCCAACTTTTCTGAAATGTGTTGCTGAGCATATATTTTTCAAAAAACAAAATTTCTCAGTTTCAACATTTGAGATACTGTCTTTGTGCAATTTTTGATGAAATATAGAGTTTCCATGATTTGCAAATCGTCATATTCTATTTTTATTTATGCTTTGCACAGTGTCCAAACTTTTTTGGAATTGGGGTTGTATCATGCAATGTGAGAATGTATGTTTTGTGTAAGAAAGGCAATATAATTTGAACCATCTCATCTCATCTCATTATCTCTAGCTGCTTTATCCTTCTACAGGGTCGCAGGCAAGCTGGAGCCTATCCCAGCTGACTACGGGCGAAAGGCGGGGTACACCCTGGACAAGTCGCCAGGTCATCACAGGGCTGACACATAGACACAGACAACCATTCACATTCACACCTACGGTCAATTTAGAGTCACCAGTTAACCTAACCTGCATGTCTTTGGACTGTGGGGGAAACCGGAGCACCCGGAGGAAACCCACGCGGACACGGGGAGAACATGCAAACTCCGCACAGAAAGGCCCTCGCCGGCCCCGGGGCTCGAACCCAGGACCTTCTTGCTGTGAGGCGACAGCGCTAACCACTACACCACCGTGCCGCCCCAATTTGAACCAATTTAAATAAATATGCATTACAATGTGAATAGAAATTAGGATTCTGTTCAAAGTTTTGGGAGGCATTCTAGTCATTGGTGGCTGTTTGTATAATGCATCTTCCATGCTTATGTTGAATTTGGCTTAAACAGAGGATTCTTCCATCACGGCACATCTGTTATTAGTAGCTGTGGTATTTCTATCCAAAGAAGAAGAAATACCCTCTGTAACAGGAGTGTTGTTTGTGTAGATATTCAAAGCATTGATGGAGGCCTTCCCTCTGTTCCCTGAAATGGACTTTAAAACTTCTAAAAAGGCCATGAAAATGGAGAGGAGAGATATGGCTCTTCAAATCCTGAGGCATCATGCACATGTGCAGTAAATCATGCAGACAGTATACCTAGAATGCATCATGTAAAAACCTTAACAGTATATGTTGTTTCAGTTTTTAATGAGCACGCTTGTGCAATGTGTGCAGCTGCTAGGCCACCAGGATCTGGACTTCCCATTACAGACTGGGTAAGTTGTTGTGAATCAAATTCCAATGTGGAATTGGTAATATAAACAGAATATCACTCAAAGAGTTCAGACCTCTGCCAGGGACAATAGTTTATACTTCTATGATGTGCAAATCTTCAACTGGAACCATGATATACACTCATTGGGTACTTTAATAGGAACTTGTTCTTGATTCTGAGATTCCAGTTCTTGGCTGGCAGGAGTGGAGCCCACTGTGGTCTTCTATTGTTGCATGCTGAGATGCTTTTCTGCTCACCATGGTTGTAAAGAGTTGCTATATCCTTCCTAGCAGCT
Source organism: Neoarius graeffei (assembly GCF_027579695.1). Classification (NCBI taxonomy): domain Eukaryota; kingdom Metazoa; phylum Chordata; class Actinopteri; order Siluriformes; family Ariidae; genus Neoarius; species Neoarius graeffei. The sequence goes on from NC_083571.1 coordinate 77,344,638, forward strand.
TGAACCAATCTGGCCATTTTCCTCTGACCTCTCTTATCAACAAGATGTTTCCACCCACAGAAATGTCACTCACTCAATGCTTTTTTTTGTTTTTCGCACCATTCTGTGTAAACTCTAGAGACTGTTGTTTGTGAAAACCCCAGGAGATCCCAGTTTCTGAAATACTCAAACCAGTCCACCTGGCACCAACACCCACACCATCATGAAAGTGACAGAAATCATGATGGGCCGTCTGAAGCTGAGGCTCAGAAGCGTGTATCAAGTATAAGGGGGCATGTCAAATGAAGCCTCACTTCAAGGTATGTATCGTTTAGCAGAAAACCACGTGAGTGATAACAGAACCACGTGAGTGATAACAGATGAGGCCTCAGTTTGTTTGGTTCACATCAGCATTTCATCCTGAGTGTGTGAGAAAAGGTGAAAAAATAAGTGTTCCCCTAAATGTTACTCCGACTCCAATGGCCCTCACAATCCCATTATACACACACAAACGTTACCCCTCTTTATGTACACCTTTTTATTGTGCAGACACAATTATACTAAGCATAAATGCACACTGTGTGTGTGTGTGTGTGTGTGTGTGTGTGTGTGTGTGTGTGTGTGTGTGTGTGTGTGTGTGAAAATAGAAGACACCAAATAACAAAAAGACACTTTAAAAAAACGTATTACACAAGTTATTTTAAAATGGAACATTGTGCAAAGTCCATGCAAATAATAATGCAAAGTGGCAGAACACTGATGTGATGTAGAAATCACAACATGCTGTACATTTCTCTTAGCAGTAGGTGTCACTAGTGAACTCTGTGGAATGAGAATTCGAGTAATTAAACTTTTAGTGACTCACAACCGAGGCCTCACCTGTCATCGGTCACATGGTTTTCTGCTGTACAGTACACGGCCTGAAGTGGGGCTTCACTTATACCCTATACTCAATACATGCTTCAGAACGTCATTTGGCCATCATGACATCCATCCATTATCTGTAGCTGCTTATCCTGTTCTACAGCTGACTATGGGCGAGAGGCGGGGTACACCCTGGACAAGTCGCCAAGTTATCACAGAGCTGACACAGAGACAAACAATTTAGAGCCACTAATTAGCCTAACCTGCATGTCTTTGGACTGTGGGGGAAACCGGAGCACCCGGAGGAAACCCACACAGACACGGGGAGAACATGCAAACTCCACACAGAAAGGCCCTTGCCGGCCGCTGGGTTCGAACCCATGTATGTCTGTATATATTTTCATTCCTTGATATGGATCTGCTCCAAAATTGTATAGTTTCTTCTTTGGCTCTTACACCACTTTTCTACCAATTTTTGTGTAAATCAGTTGAGTAGTTTACAAGAAACTGATAAACAAAAATCCGCAAATTTGCCCTAGCTTGCAATGTTAATCTCATCTCATTATCTCTAGCCGCTTTATCCTTCTACAGGGTTGCAGGCAAGCTGGAGCCTATCCCAGCTGACTACGGGCGAAAGGCGGGGCACACTCTGGACAAGTCGCCAGGTCATCACAGGGCCTGGATCCTGGATTTTGTGAAAATCCTTTGAGCTGTTTTTGCATAATCCAGCTGACAGACAGACAAACTGCCCCCAAAACATAACCGCTTTTGCGGCGGTAACAAGTACACTTGTGTACGGCTTCCAACTAAGCATGTACTATTATACACCTTGGGATATAATAACTGAATAATAAAATATATATAAGCAAATCAATATTTTGTTTGTAACTTAAACAGATCCAGTGCATAGGTGTTACCATGCTCAGTGTTTGCCCATGGACACCAAACAACTCCAAAAGGTAAAAAAAAAAAAAAAAAAGGCTATGTATTTTGTGTAAATAAACATTTGTTGTATGCTCAGTGTTGTGGGGGAAAAATTTCTTTGAAGCCACCCAGTGATAGTAGAAGAATGTTGTTTGTCTGAATTTTCATTAAAATATTCATATAAAACAGAAAGTGCACTAAAATCCCAAAACACGAGTTGTGTCTCGTTCTTTGAGGTCACTTCTCCATTTCGGCATTAGTTTGGCGTTACTGAGTCACATGACTTGAAGGATTTTGTTTTATTTGTCACTTGTACAGTAATTTATTGACGGTCCCTCAGTGAAACGGGTGTGTTTTAGAGCGAGGGTGAGCGAACCGTCCTCTCAATGTCCAATCTAAAACTGTTTTTACCTCGGTATCAGGTTTTACATATTTTCCAGATTATCTGTCCAAATAATAAAGAAAAAACGTGGCCCATCCTGTCTCTCAACTGAAAAGAGCGTTTAGCAAAACAAACTGTGGCAGTGGGGGCGTGGTCAAGCGTCGGTCTGTGACCGGAGGGCGGAGTCAGGGAAGGTAAGTGGCAGAATCACGACACCTGAGGTGAATTAACCTGCGTTCCCAGGAGCCGCGCCCTATTTAAGGAAGAGAGCGAGCGCAGAGCGGACTCTCTCCCGACCAGAACACGTGTGTGTGGCGTGTGCGCGCGTTTATGTCAAACGTGTAGAAGCTGAAAAGCTAATAATAAAAGAGTTAGTGAGAACTCAGTATACTGGCCTGCCGTGCTTCTGTGCTCCACCCACCTAAACACTTATACACAAACCCATAGCAATAAACTAAAATTAGAACCCAGTCACATAAACCTAAACAAGTGTACTGTTCTCTTCGCAACTCGAGGACGATTACTAAAACCCGGGACGGGACAGGACATATTATCGCTCACGGTCACCGTCCCGTCACGGACCGGAATCACCCACGTGCAATGAACCGGTGCTACAGGTGCTCTAGCCCCTGCCCCTTTTCTGTTTGCTGTCCAAAGTGCCCTTTTCATAGGGACTGTTTTTTTTTTTTTTTAATATTTGTAAAAGATAAGTTAGCTCCAACATCAATATTCTCTACAATTTGACAATAATATATGAAATTATAGATTTATAAAATAACGTTTTTATATGTAAATACGGACATCAATCCGTGACGTCATGCATTCAGTGCGCCTCCGTGCAGAAAGCGCATGCAGGCGGTTGGCAGTGGGAGACAGTGCGAGGAACGGCATGGTGAGGTCACACTGAAAGTCTCCTTTCATTTCTTATCTGAACATGCTGCAATATTGTGCAGCTTAGAACACAACAGTAAATGCGTAGGGTTGTTTATCATTGAATGAAGCCGCCTAGGCTATATTTAAACCGTTTGCTCCATCCATTTCATTAACTTGGAAGATTCGGAAACTTTAGTTTGAACGACGGCGTTAATAACATATTCTAGCAGCTTCGAAAACTTAAGGCTGAATGACGACGTCCACAACATATTCTAGGCTGTCAGACCTTCTTCTGCTGGCAATTGAGAAAGATATCCATATTGAATACAGTGTTGTCACAGACATTAGAACATGGCAAACCGAAGACTGCTGCTTTGAAGAATACTGCAAGCATTTAGACGGATCTCTCACACACACACACACACACACACACACACACACACAATGTTCAGTGGCAATTGAAATTTAGTTTTGAATAAAGTTAACTTGTGTGAAAAATTTGTTCCAAGTGCCCTTTTTTGAAGGTTGAGCCCCTGCCCCTCCAAAGGTCTTTGCACGGCCCTGACCGGAATAATTGTCACGGACATATTATCGCTCACGGACATTGAACTCTTGTCACGATCTTACCTTATCTGTCCTGTCTCGTCCCAGCTGGGATCTTACCTTATCTGTCCCGTCCCGTCCCGGGGGATCTTACCTTAGCTGTCCCGTCCCGTCCCGGGGGATCTTACCTTATCTGTCCCGTCCCGTCCCGGGGGATCTTACCTTAGCTGTCCTGTCCCGTCCCGTGGGATCTTACCTTATCTGTCCCGTCCCGTCCCGGGGGATCTTACCTTAGCTGTCCTGTCCCGTCCCGTGGGATCTTACCTTATCTGTCCCGTCCCGTCCCGGGGGATCTTACCTTAGCTGTCCTGTCCCGTCCCGTGGGATCTTACCTTATCTGTCCCGTCCCGGGGGATCTTACCTTAGTTGTCCTGTCCCGTCCCGGGGGATCTTACCTTAGCTGTCCTGTCCCGTCCCGTGGGATCTTACCTTATCTGTCCCGTCCCGGGGGATCTTACCTTAGTTGTCCTGTCCCGTCCCGGGGGATCTTACCTTAGTTGTCCTGTCCCGTCCCGGGGGATCTTACCTTATCTGTCCTGTCCCGTCCCGGGGGATCTTACCTTAGTTGTCCTGTCCTGTCCCGGGGGATCTTACCTTATCTGTCCTGTCCCGTCCCAGGGGATCTTACCTTAGTTGTCCTGTCCCGTCCTGGGGGATCTTACCTTAGTTGTCCTGTCCTGTCCCGGGGGAGTTGTCCTGTCCCGTCCTGGGGGATCTTACCTTAGTTGTCCTGTCCCGTCCCGGGGGATCTTACCTTAGTTGTCCTGTCCCGTCCCGGGGGATCTTACCTTAGCTGTCCTGTCACGTGTCATGGTGTAGTTTGGATAACATACTCTAGTTAGTTAAGAATAATCAAAAGAAATAAAAAAGAAGAAAGAAATAAACAAATTAGTGTGTATGTGTTAATATTTATTTCTTCTTTGGTCTTCCACATTTGCTCTGACATTTGATACATTTTAAATTCTTTGCTTTGTCAATTTCATCCTGGGTTTTATGCTCCAGTCCTTCACATGATGGATGATACCACTGTTTACATTTAGTACAACTGAAATACAATTCACTATCCTCTGGCATACGGACAATAAAGTAGGGTCCGTCCCGTCGCATCCCGGCCCGTGTCACGGGTTTTAGCAATAACCCAACTCGAGTTCAGGAACTGACGTCAAATCAAGATGGCTGCGCACATCAACATTAAACACAATCGCATTCCTTACCTTTCAGTGCATATATGTTTGCTTTAGCTCATTCAACACAGAGACATATTCTCTTGTTAAATCGACTACACAGTTCCCTATTTTTAAGGAGGAAAACATACATTATCATCACAGTTAGCTAACAGAAGACGAACATGGAGGCGTTTATGGTTTTTCGTCATTCCGAGCTCCGACTTCCAAGGAGTTCAGTCGAACACGGTAGAATGAGCGCCTGACAGTGTAAAGTTCGGGAAACATACAAGGTAGGTCAACCTGCTCATTGTTGAAAAATACCACTGCTGTTTTCCTTCCCTGTATCGACTTCCGCTGAGCAAACCCAGGCGTTTGAAAAGAATCTGATCACCAGCGAGCACCTGAGTTTCGGGGTAGTGACTGTAGTCCTCTGTCCTTGTAGTAGATTTCCCCAAAAGTGCCGGCGATCAAGAAAATACAAGACTGGGTTCATTTCAGCATCAGGTAACTTTTTAAACGTTTATCTTACATGACAAACAGTCTGGAGGATGATGGCTAAACCCTAAAGTTGACTAAACTTCACTTGTGAAAAGGGAAACCTTTATTGTCTTACTTTTTATAGCCTAATTAACAGTTCTGGTTTTAATATTGTTCACACAGTCCGGGGGAAAAAGAACATGGTGTTTTCGCTGAGTCATTTCGTGACGTTCACATTTATTTATTTACTTAAGGGTTGTTTTACAATCAGGGTACGCAAGCTAAAAATCACATTTAACACTTATTATCTTCAATATCAAAAGGCTTGACTAAATTAACTTGGTTGTTTATTGTAGCCCTGTGATAGCTCTATTTACCATGCAAAAAAAAAATTTGGTGATAACGTTATTTTTGGTGACTGTATGGCAATATATATCATATTTAGCGAAATTACTCGTGTCATTTAGAAAAAGTGCTTTTTTGACCACAGGTAGCTCCAAAAGGGATGCACTTCAATCATTCTTTATACCATAAAACATATTTGGTTCCATATAATTGGAAACATAGTTAAGTTTTAATGTTGAATGCCAGTAAGTTTTCAGACTATTTTGATCAAATTAGTATGTAATTGTGTCAAAATAATGTCCTCTCCGAGACAGCTAATTTTTCAATATAAAATAACATATCTAAAATGATTTTCATCCTAAAATGTGGTCATGATATTGGGACATAAATATTATAGACAACTAACACAAAGCTTACAGCCTTATATTTAAAAGCACTATGGAAGTAGTGGATCCTGAATTGTCAAAAAAAACATGTCCTCTCTGAGAATCACTTCATTTGTTTCTCCCGTCTTATAGCAGATTACACAAAACTACCATACACACGTCAAAAAATTACCTGAAATCTGTTCTTTAACTTGTCCTTCACTTAAAAACTGGTACAAGAACCAGTTTGAATCAATTTGAATTTTGGACCCCTGCGACACAAACTTTGTACCCTGATTGTAAAACCCTTTGATACAAAACACATGCGCACCCCTTCTAATGCACAACATGGGTCAAAAATGACCCGCATTCATTTTCCAGGTTATTTCATGCTGATTGAGTTTTTCTTTGCTCTATCTTTTGAAATCAGTTTATTTTATGGTTGAATATTCCAAGTATTCTTTAAATATCTTGTTTGAATTACCACATCATTAATTTAATTTTTTCTTTCCTACTTTATGAACAAAAATAATTTTTATATTACTACACGTGGGTCATCAAAGTGTGACTTAAAATTAAATGTCTTAATACTATAATAATAATTTGTTTCAAGTAATTACTTTAGCAGTGAATGGGGCCAGTTATTTATTTATTAACTATGTAGTTAGCTAAGCCAACTACAATAAAATTAGCTAACTAAAGTAGAATATGTCAACAGCTCGGTAGCTAATAGTAATTACTTGTAACTTTCTGACAAGTAATCTACTCACTCTCAAGGTAACCTAAACATCATCAATTTTTTTCTAAGGTAATGTTAGAACAATTTTAAAACATTACTTGCATGTATTAGATGGGCAAAGGGCGCTGTGCTGAGCTGTGAAATGTCTGACACAAGCACAATTCACAGTTCCCACCAAACGCTGTAGTAAATGCATGCGGGTCGTTTCTGACCCATGTGTGTAAACTTGATGTAGAATTACAAAAGCTGTGCTTGTTCATAACTTAAGAAAATAAAAATAAAAATGATGATTTGTGCTAAACAAAAACAAGATATTTACTGCATATTTACTGCATATCATATTACTCCTTTTCTATTTAGACTTCACTGGCTTCCGATTAGTTATCGCATCCAGTTTAAGATTTTATTACTAGTTTACAAAACTGCGAATGGTCTTTCTCCTTTGTCTCGTCTCGTCTCGTCTTCTTCCGCTTATCCAGGACCGGGTCGCGGAGGCAGCAGTCTAAGCATGGAAGCCCAAACTTCCCTTTCCCCAGACACCTCGGCCAGCTCCTCGGGAAGAACACCGAGGCGTTCCCAGGCCAGCCGAGAGACACAGTCCCTCCAGCGTGTCCTGGGTCTTCCCCGGGGCCTCCTCCCGGGGGGACATGCCTGGAACACCTCCCCAGGGAGGCGTCCAGGAGGCATCCGAAAAAGATGCCCGAGCCACCTCAGCTGGTTCCTCTCGATGTGGAGGAGCAGCGGCTCTACTCCGAGCTCCTCCCGAGTGACTGTGCTTCTCACCCTATCTCTAAGGGAGCGCCCAGCCACCCTGCGAAGGAAACTCATTTCAGCCGCTTGTATCCGCGATCTTGTTCTTTCTGTCATTACCCAAAGCTCATGACCATAGTAAACTTAAACTCCTCCACTTGAGGCAGGACTTCTCCACCAACCTGGAGAGGGCAAGCCACCCTTTTCCGGTCGAGAACCATGGCCTCGGACTTGGAGGTGCTGATTCTCATCCCAGCCGCTTCACACTCGACTGCAAACCGCCCCAGTGCATGCTGAAGGTCCTGGTTTGAAGAAGCCAACAGGACAACATCATCCGCAAAAAGCAGAGATGAAATCCTGTGGTTCCCAAACAGGATTCCTTCCGGCCCCTGGCTGCGCCTAGAAATTCTGTCCATAAAAATTATGAACAGAACCGGTGACAAAGGGCAGCCCTGACGGAGTCCAACATGCACTGGGAACAGGTCTGACTTACTGCCGGCAATGCGAACCAGACTCCTGCTCCGTTCGTACAGGGACCGGACAGCCCTTAGCAAAGAGCCCTGAACCCCATACTCCCGAAGCACCCCCCACAGAATACCACGGGGGACACGGTCGAATGCCTTCTCCAGATCCACAAAGCACATGTGGACTGGTTGGGCAAACTCCCATGAACCCTCGAGCACCCTATGAAGGGTATAGAGCTGGTCCAGTGTTCCGCGACCAGGACGAAAACCGCATTGTTCCTCCTGGATCCGAGGTTCGACTATCGGTCGAATTCTCCTCTCCAGTACCCTGGAGTAAACTTTCCCTGGGAGGCTGAGAAGTGTGATTCCCCTATAATTGGAGCACACTCTCCGGTCCCCTTTCTTAAAAAGAGGGACCACCACCCCAGTCTGCCACTCCAGAGGCACTGTCCCCGACCGCCACGCGATGTTGCAGAGGCGTGTCAACCAAGACAGCCCCACAACATCCAGAGACTTGAGATACTCAGGGCGGATCTCATCCACCCCCGGTGCCTTGCCACCGAGGAGCTTGCAAACCACCTCAGTGACTTCGGCTTGGGTAATGGACGAGTCCACCTCTGAGTCATCAGCCTCAGTCTCCTCAGTGGAAGACATGACGGTGGGATTGAGGAGATCCTCAAAGTATTCCTTCCACCGCCCGACAATGTCCCCAGTCGAGGTCAACAGCTCCCCACCCGCACTGTAAACAGTGTTGGCAGAGTACTGCTTCCCCCTCCTGAGGCGCCGGACGGTTTGCCAGAATTTCTTCGAGGCCGACCGATAGTCCTTCTCCATGGCCTCCCCGAACTCCTCCCAGTTCCGAGTTTTTGCCTCCGCAACTGCCCGAGCTGCAGCACGCCTGGCCTGCCGATACCCGTCGGCTGCCTCAGGAGTCCCGGAGGTCAACATGGCCCGATAGGACTCCTTCTTCAGCTTGACGGCATAGACCTTTGTATTTATCTGAACTTATAGAATTTAAGATAATTACTAGATATAATTTGAGATCTACTTCAGATACGCTTCTGCTAAAGCAACCTAGTTTTAAAAGTCTGAAAACTCTAGGTGACCGCACATTTATAATTGCGGCACCAAAACTTTGGAACACTCTTCCAATAGAAATAAGAGCTACAGACAATCTAAATACATTTAAACGCCTCCTGAAAACCCATCTGTTTAAAGAGGCGTATAACTGCTAAGCGATAGAATATTATAGAGCTTTTGTCTTCATTTAGGTTTTAAATTATAATTAGTTATTTTTCGTTTTATTATCAAATATAGTGATGATTTCGTAATTTATTATCAGTTAGTTATTGTTCACTAAGAATGTAAGATTTATAAATATTCATAGAATGTAATTAGATTTTCATACTTGACATTTTTCCGATATTGTAATGCGCCTGTGAGCATTTTTTATGTAACAGGCGCAATATAAGTAGTTAAATTATTATTATTATTATTATTTATTATTATTATTATTATAATATTTGGAAAAGTAAATGGCAAAATGAATTTATTTCAAAAGTATATCATAGAAACACTCAGCCATACATGAAATAACCTGGAAAATGAATGCAGGTCGTTTTTGACCCATGTTGTGCATTAGAAGGGTAGTGATACAAAAAGGGTTTTTATTCAAAAAGTAAGAAAGGAAAAAATAAAATAAGGATGTATGATGATCAAAAACAAGTTAATTGAGGAATACCTTGAATGCTGAATGATGGAATTAATTTATTGCAAAGATATAGAAGATAAAAACTCAGCCGGGTAACTTTTGCCCCATGTTTTGCATCAAAGGGTTAAATAAACGTAATGCGGTGTGTGATCTAATCTGAGATGCTGTGTGATGTATTGTTGCTCCCAGGGATGTCAGAAGCATTTTTAATGTGGGGGGGACACACTGGGGGGGTCCTCTCCCAGAAAATTTTTAATTAATTAGATGCCATTTCCTGCATTCTGGTGTGTTTTTAACAGGTTGTTAAACACCTAATTTTACCTACAAAAGTCACTTAATTCAATGACTATTTTAGAGACTCAACAATAAATCCTCATTCAACTAGTCCATATATTCATCAGCCTGTTTTTAAACCCACTGCTACGCCTAAGATAATGAGATGAATGTGACACAATTTATCACCAACAATGACTTTATGGGTGCATTTTATTTTTTATTTTGTGTTTCCTTTTTTATTTAGTTTTAGATGTAACACAACATGCCACTGGGCCAAGCAATAGTGACACAACTGTATGTTTAAAAATAAGAATATTCATAATTTCACACAATGAACAGGCATGACATGGCATCATGCAAACTTCATAACAAAATCACACTGTGTCAAGCAACGGTGACACATAAAAAATAACTTCACACAATGAACAGGTGCAATTTTGTTAACCACCAACAGTGACTTTAGTGGGTGCATTTGACTTTTTTCCGATTTAGCGATGTAACAAAAATGACATGGCATCATGCAGTCTTCATAACACAAAATTACACAGTGTCAAGAAATGACATATATAAAAGAGAACTTCACACAATGAACAAGTGCAGTTTTGTCAACCTACATGCAATGGTGGTACTACAGTAACATTTACAGATTAGTATAACAAAGAGATTTATAGATATAACTCCTTCTTACATTGGTGCCACCACAATTTCTACCACTTCATAACTTTTATCCCCCTTTCCTTCACAATCCACCTGGAATAATATCCGTCTCTCTCCATTGCTTTCCTTTCTACTATTCCTTCCCCATACACTGATTTCCCATGTTACTTTCCAGAAAACTGGCAAAGACCAGACAAAACAAGTTCTTCAAATCACAACAGGGAATCAATAAATATTATCAGAGCAGACTTGACCTCATTCTTGGCATTACAATAAGGCAGGCCTACTGGGTTTGAATTAAATGATGGCTAATATTAAGCTAGCTGATACATCTCCTAACATTGACTAGCCAGCTAACTGCACTAACATTTCTATTGGGACAAAAACAAAACCCTGTCCTGTGGGGAAATTTTGACTTACTTTCTGCTTCTTTGTAAAGAATTTCCTTATGTCCATTGTGTCTGGGCAAGGCAAGTTTATTTATATAGCACATTTCATACACAGTGGCAGTTCAATGTGCTTTACAGAAGTAAAAGCAAAACAGTAAACAATAGAAAATAAAATTACATAAAATAAATGGGGGAAAAAATAAGAATTAAACAATAGTAGCAATAAAATAATAAAATGAAGTAAAAATTCAGTAAAAAAAACAGCAGAATAAAATAGAATAAAAGTTAAGTAAAGTTTAAAACATGCAGAGACTGTAAAAGTTAAGAAAGTTCAAAACATGTAAAGATGACAATATTAATCAGTTAGCAGAAAGCATCTGAAAACAGCTTGGTCTTTAGTCTAGATTTATAGACTGGGGAGGGAGCAAATATTGCAAACAATTCATCATCAACCAAGAATACCCCATTAGGCTAAACTTATTTCATTGTTTAGTTGAACATTAATTTAACGTGTCCTAAGGTTAATTTTGAGGGCATATAACAAAAGAATAAGATTTTAGCAAAAGCTAGACATTGTGAGGTGGCAATGGGGCTGATGTTACCTCCTCCACTTTCGAGCAGCTGCACCTTGCACCAAAATGTCTCTGCTTGCACTGAGATTCACTTCACTTGCATGCAGCGAGTTGTTGTAGGTCATGCCCGGAAAACCCAGAGTGGATTTTCAGTGGTATGTGTATTCTCTTATCGATCAAGTGGAATGGATTCTTTCACGAAGCAATAGAAACGGTGCTCGGTGAACTAATATTTTATGTTAAATGTGTGTGTGGGGGGGGGGGGGGGGGGGTCCAAACGAAGAATTGTGAAGGGTGGCGACGCCCATGGTTGCTCCCAAACTGTAATCATTACTGTCTGGAAAGACAGGTTTAACAGGTCTATATGAACCCAGCGCTGTATCTTTTTACAAATGAGATAAACAAACAACCTAAACTCAAGTACAACATGTCACATTTAGGCCTAATTGACATCATCCAAAGCAGTGCAAGATTAGGTTTTGCTCTCTGGAATAATTAGGCTCAATAACAGTTGTAGAAAAGGTTTGACTGATTTACTCGTACAACATAAAACATGACAGCATAATACATGCAGCTGATGTTGATGAGAGGAGACCAGGTTGTGTTAGCCAGTACGTGTTTAAATGAATGAATCATGTCTTCATTCATTCATTCATTCATTCATTCATTCATCTTTGGTCAGGGTGATAGTGGATCCAGAGCTAATAGTGCAGAGTGTTAAAACACGTGTTCATTGCAGGGAAAATTTATCATAGCCTTAGGCCCAATTCTAATTTCTACCCCTACCCCTCCCCCTCCGCCTTCCCCTTGGCCCTTCCCCTTGAAACTGAGCTACAAGGGATAGGGCTTGAAATTCAACCCTTACGTATTGGGATAGCCCTTCAACGATCGCATACGTCATCGGGTACCTCCGTCAGCGTTTACGTTAGCAAAACGCAACCAAATGCGTCATTGGCTGCGACCAGCCGCTACAGTCAGAGCCAGAAATCTCTGCTGGCAGGGTGTGATTTGTTAACTAACACCACTGAATGGGAGATCTTTGGCGCTTCGTGCACCACATCCGACAGAATGAGGTGTCAGAACACTCATGTAAACAATAAAAGCGAGAATAACAGAACAAAACGTACGCAGTAAAGCAACCGAAAACAATACTCACTCCCAAAGCTTTTTAGCAGCAGCTTGGATTTCAGAAATCGCTGCTCATTCTCAGCTCGAAAGCGAATCAAGCGGCGTGTTTCCTCTGGATAACAACTTAAAACACGTAAATAATGGAGAAAATACATTTATGACAATCTTTCGCCGCGGGAACCGCCATCTTTCTGAAATCCGCATGAAATCTCGCTGAAATCCGCATGGCATTGTGGGAAATCACTCAAACCCCTTCGTTCGGAGTCTGCTCCAGGAAAATCTCCGTTTGGAGGGGTACAGAAGCCCTCCCCCTTCCCCTACCCCTCCGCGTTAACTGGGATTGGGATACCCCTACCCCTTCACGTGAACGCGCAAAATGGAGGGGAAGGGCCAAGGGGTTGGTCCAAGGGGTGAAATGGGATTCGGCCTTAGAATATGGGAAGAAACCAGAGAACTGGGGGGGGCAAAACATATGGGCACAGGGGGAACATGTGAAACTGCACAGGCAGTAACTCGTACTCAGGATTGAAGCACCAACAATATCTGTTGTGCCAAAATGCTTATAATCCCATATATTCAAACCTCAAAATGACACCAAAAAGTGTGGCCCGGATAATACTGGCACTATATGACACGATTACCGTACACCAAGCAGCCTTAAAAACAAGTAAATTATGGTCAGTGTTTGATCAGGGATGCATTGATCAATCAATTATCATAAATAACCTGGTTTAATATGGCTCAATCTCAATATATTTGATGTTGTGTAATAACTCTGTTTTCTTGTGATGATAGAAAATCACGTTGGGCAAATTTGAGGAAGTGGAACCAGCCAACGTTTGCTTAAATGGGAAATTTAGTAGGGCAGAACAGCTTGGGAATTCCTCGAGGAAAAGGACCACACCAGGTTGGATGCACAGACTTAATGGTGGGACACACAATACAGGTACGTAAGTAAGTGAATAACTCTCTCACTTCCTCCTTTAAAATGCAAATGAGTTCTGAATAGGGTTGGACAAGCAGGTATAATAGTTTCATTTAGGAAGCAACCCATTCATTCAGTTGCTCGCGCTCTCATTTGTTCCTTTGTGAGATTTTTGGCTGACCTCACTAATGCTGTTTTGGCTATGGGCCCGGTCCCACAACACTGATAACTATACCTATAACTACAGCTATGACTATACCTATGCCTGAATTTAGTTCCAGTCTGGAGCGGTCACACCACAACTATAATCCTGACTATAATATCGGTTAGTCCTGCCACTCAGGTAAATACTGTAAATGCATGCAACTTAGGAATAGTCATGGACGTTTTTTTCCAAGTAGTAGCACATTATTCTGGATCATACTGTACAGCTTGGACTTCAAAACAACCCATGCACATACTCTGGGGGTTGACAAAACACGCATAGGTCATAGACTATAGATCACGAAAATATAATAATAAAAAAGGATATAAAATACAGAGTGGTTAAGGATTTTAATACAGATGCATCACTGATGCTAATAATTTACAGATTGGTCACAGATGTTTCAGAATATTACAGATCAGTTACCGATTTCATACAGATGATACATCACGGATAAAAAAAAAATTAAGAAGTCTAAAACAATTGAATGTTTGGACTGCTGAAGTTCATTATTAAAATATCTTACCTGCATTTCTATGTTTACTTTATAAATTTATTGGTATTTCATGGAAAATCAGATCCATGAATAAAAAAACCTGTGCTTTGTATTATCTCATCATCTCTAGCCACTTTATCCTGTTCTACAGGGTCGCAGGCAAGCTGGAGCCTATCCCAGCTGACTACGGGCGAAAGGTGGGGTACACCCTGGACAAGTCGCCAGGTCATCACAGAGCTGACACATACAGTGTGTTTACATGCACATAGAGAAAATCGAATTTCTGCCGTAGCTCGACTGAAATCGAAGTTCTAAATGCCATGGAAACACCTTAGCTCGGCTGAAATCGAACCGAACTGGATTTCTCGTAATCGAGCTACGCGACCTAGATTATGCGATTGTAGCAGATCTACTTGGTGCATGTAAACCCTATCGAGCTACGTAGTCAAGCTACTTACTTCAGCACTGCCCCTTCCGGAAGTGACGAGTGACGAGACCACAAGCGGGAAACACAACAGCCTCGGTCGGCATGACAACAGTAGTAGAAATGTGCACTTCTGGAGCAATGAGGAGATAGAGTTCATGCTCATTCAGCTTAAGGAGTTGAAATAATATATATATATATATATATATATATATATATATATATATATATATATATATATATATATATCTTGATGTTGCTGTCCTCGTCATCATTCTTCTTGTCAACACGGAACTCAAGTGGTTAATGGATCCAGTTACGGTAGAATCTGCCATATGATAAACACACACAAATACAGGTTACTGACATGAGAAAAGACATAAACAAGATCCTCCATGGCTTGTCCCCAGAATGTGACTCAGACAGTGCAAGCTCTACTTCTGCCAGTACTGACTTGTATGCCGTTGTGCATCCTGACCCTGACTCTAGTGTGGTTGCTAGTAGTGATGATGATTCAGACTCAGCTGTGAGTGATGAGGCAGAGTAAACTAAATGATAGTTTGGCATGACCCTGACACATTGGTGCAGTTAGGTTTCTGACATTCAGATGTTCTCTGTTGTTCAGTTTTTGATTAAGGATTGAAATTGAGTGATGAGTTTGTTATTGTGAATAACTCTGTGTATTGTAATGTTCACTGTAACAGTTACTGTATTTGCGGCAGGCTTTTGAAGACGTTGTCCTCGGCTCCATTCTTCAGTTGTTGACTTGATTAAGGAGTGAAATAAAGTGATAATGAGTTTGATGGTGTGTGTAAGTATGTGTATTTTAATTACTGTAACTGGTACTGTATTTGTGGTTTGAGGGCTGAGTTGGAGGCCAATTGACTGCCTGTGAAAATTCAAACTCATACACACAGTCACAACAAACGCAAAAGTTGTTGAAATAATTTTATTGGATTCTCAGGATTCTCGCAAAACGGTTTTGCGAGAATCCAAACAGATTCCTGCAAATTTTCACGAAATTCTAGCCCTGGGGGTGATCTTTACATTGTGTCTTCTTCCAAGTTTCAAAATCAGCAGGGTTATCAGTGTTTCTGCTCTCGATATACTCATCATATGCACTGCAAAGAAAGGCATATAAAGCACACTCACTCACTTGATGGGCATAACGAGTGCTAGTGATGTGGGAAGCTTTAAAGTGCCATTCCACCATTGGATGTATTTTTTGGCATAAAATACAATATATTTTATGACAACATGACTAAACAGAGAAATCTTTTAGCTTCAAAATGATATATCAAACATAATTTTTTGACAACGACAAGCATATTAATTTTGCCACCAAAGTCACCTACCCTTTTAATTTCCGCGCGGTAGTGAAACGTGATGTCATCGGCAGGTTCCCCTTCTTGTGTACCACGTGTCGGTCTATTTTTAGACCAGGAAACCCCCAAAGTGAGAGAGTCATTTCTCCTCGTATATGGGGGCCAAAAAAATTGCGAAAAATTTTGAGTTAATCTTTCAGTTAGCTAGATTTATTGGTATTATTTTTATCGCGTTCTATCCACCATTGCTGATAATATGTGCCACGTCACACGTCACGTGGTACACAAGAAGGGGAACCTGCCGATGACATCACGCGCGAAAATTAAAAGGGTAGGTGACTTTGGTCGCAAAATTAATATACTTGTCGTTGTCAAATTATATTTGATATATCATTTTGAAGCTAAAAGATTTCTCTATCTAGTGATACCATTTATATATGTTGTCAAAATATATTGTATTTTATGCCAAAGAATACATCCAATGGTGGAATGGCACTTTAAGAATACCATCAGCTCTTCCGTCTCTTGTAACGTCTCCTTGAACCAGTGCATTGTCCCATCCACTATTGTTCAGCCATTGTCTGATCATGTTGAATAACGCCATTTCTGTGTGCAAACCACCCATCATAACCACATATTTGTCTTCTCCATACAAATCTGCTGTATGCCGTTGTGTTTGCTTGGCAAGTGCAAATAACGGCTGATCCGTCACAATCACCGGTGCTTGTTCAGGGTTGAGATGTGCGGTTGACTGCTTGGCTATTTTCATTGAGTGTTGAATCATTGCCATTGTATGAACATTTTCATCAAAAAGTGGTAAGAGTGAAGTAATAGCTTGGGCTCTCAGTGCTTGGGTCTGCAGCAATGCGAAATGAGCAGACCAAAATGGGTATTCAGCTTCTTCTAGTTTTTCTTTTTCTCACAGCCTTTCAACTTTATCAAGCCATTGATACTCAGACATCATGCTTCCACTGATAAGTTTAGATAAAAGATTAAAAACAAAGAAAATATCTAAGGTACGGGGAGGAAAGAAGGAAAAAAGATACATTTAGATTTCCTTCAAATTCTAATTGTGAGCCTGCAGTACAAGACTGCTGAGCATCTAGAAAATCACTTTCTTTATAGCGTTAGAGGTAAGATTCCAAAGGGGTCTTGCTTTTATATGCATCTAGTAATTAAAAGCTTTATTTACTGAAAATTTCATGCTTGTATCACAAATTACACAATATTGTGTGGGTTTTTTTTTTTTTGGTCTCTTAACCACCGGACTATTTTTGGGAGGTGGGAGGAAAATGGAGAACCCATCTGTAATTACAGATGATATAACTGTAGGTGCTGCTGTTATTGGTTTACTGGTAATTTAACTTTTTACCTGTTACACAATCATTTATTTTGCTTGCTTTCCTTTGCTTCATACTAGCAAAGAAAATTTAGCTCTTATTGTTTTATGTACATTGTGTAAAGCATGTATAAATATGTATTGCATGTGCCACAGTGTTACTTCATATTTATATATCATGTCATCAGTTATGTTTACCAAAGACCTAAGAGTACAAAGCAGTTGTGAGTGGGTGGGGGTGTTTTGGTCTTGTAGAGCAGTCTTTATTATGCTGAGCTAGTGTGAACATGAACCATTTGGTCCAGTACAGCCTCGAGTCAGATTAGTAATCATTCATACACCTCTGTTACAAGTGGGAACATGTGCTAACATTGCTTTCTTTGTGAGAGTCCTAGTTTCTCTCACACAGGGATGAGAGTTTTCCGCTTTTCGGCGGATTTCCGCTTTTTCTGAGCGAAAATCAATATTATGCCAAATCCGTTGAGATTTTTTTTCATTGAGGGGGGTTGGGGTATGTTCCTTCGTGATGCTCAAGCGTACGACGATGTTACATGTTTACATTTTCGCCATCTTTAGTCTCGCTAAGTCTCGCGGTAGAATACGTGTTATCTACAATGTAATTGGCCAAAACATCGCTGGCGAGAGCATGATAGCCAATCATAACAGTTGTTACAAGAGCGTGAGAGAGAACAAAAGCCAATCATAACAGTTCTTACAAAAGTACCCGCATCTGCTCTATTTTATCGAAACTTGCACATGTTCATCGTCGCTGCGCTTCAAAAATACGTTTCTCTTTCGTATCGTTTTTTTTACTCAAAATGCCAAATACAATTGACAAGCAAGACGAAGCGAAGGTACGTGAAATCAATGCTGGTATAAAAAACAGAGAGGACTGACAAGCTTTTGTCTTTGGCCAAAAGGCTGAAGAAGTCGAAATGATTAAATGAAAATGAGAAGTGACTGTGAACTATAAATAATTGTATAAAGTGTACACAGACATTATCCCATAAACTTGGCATTCGTTTGATTTAATACATTGAACATGTATATGATGGTCAGTAAATCTGAATTTAATGCTGACCATTTTGAAAACTTAAATATTTCAAAAGACTTTTTGAAATCATATGCAACTAATGAGGACATAGGGTGACTGACCTTTTCTCCCTAAGAAATTTTATTTAATATATGAACATTTTGATAATTAATAAAACTTACGTTTAATGTGAATTTAGTTTGTCATTTTTGTTGATCATAAATTATAACCATACCCTTGAATGTAGAATGTGATTTTATTTTGAATTCAAACAATACTCCTATTGATTTGAAACATATTTTCATGTAAATATATAAAAAAGACAACAGATTTTTTTTATCTACTACAGCTCAGATTGCAGGAAAAGTGGTTTGTAAGGCCTTATTTTTCAAAATTTTCCTGGGGAGGGGGGTATCCCTCCCAGACCCCCGGCTTCGGGCGCCATCTTGTTTTCTACTTTTTTGGTGACCACCCACTCTCATCCCTGCTCACACCAAATGGGCAGTGGTAGCTCAATGGTTAAGGCTGAGTGTTCGTTAATAGATCACTAACCCCCACGTGGGGTTGCTTGATTTACAAATGGGGTCTTGAGAGGGGAAAAAACACACATTCTTCTCTTTTGTTTTATTCATTTGTTTGACTTTTTATTATTAGAAATATTAATAATTTAACATTAGTTGTAAAGCATTAGATTTGGCACTTCTAGATTAGTAAATGCATTTCAATGTAAAATTGTAAAAGTTTAGATTTGAGATGCAGCTCATGACAACCTTAGGCTTTAAAGACAGCTTTAAACAGAGCTTGTTGCTGTCCTTGTTACTTGGCTCTAACATGCCATCAATAGAGATCTTGCAGTCACGTGACCGGAAAGTACACAACCGCCATCATGTCGGTCAAAAACACCGCTGAATACTGCTGCACTCGTGTACAGAATGGATCAATTTCAACCGACGGACTACACGGCTCATTTTTCTAATGAACAGATAACTAGATATATGTCTAAAATAAACGATCTACAGATTTGTGACCCTTATGGCTTTCCGGATGGAGTTTTCACGACCGGATTTTGAACTGCCAGCGGAATACCTGGACGGAATACCTGAATCAACTTTTTCTCGCTGTTCAGTGGTGAAGCACTGCGTGCTTATAAATCTCTGGACAGTTTTCTTTACAGAAATTCAGGATTTGTCAGCGACTCAGATGTGGCATCTTGTAAACAAGAAAATGATCCTCACTGGATGGGTAAGTCACTTAAGTATTGAGTATAGCACTGACCAGCCGATTATAGAATAAGGTAATTCCAAATTGTCCGTGTTGTTTACATGGGTCTGGCGTTGGAGAGGTAGAGGCTTGGCAGTGGAGGTTTGAGTAGCTGTTTTCTGAGCTTAGTCAACAGGCCGGCTCTGCCTGTAGCCTCGCTTTTGCTTCGGCTCCCGGCGCTGCCCCCTTCGCTTTGCTTCCAATAACAATCCACGGAGACCCCGCTGGTCTCGCAATCTGGTCTCGTCCGGAATGTTTTTTTTTTTTCTCGTCCAGAATGTTGTGCATGCGATGGAAATCGCTACAAACCGTCATTTTCTGCTGGAAACCAATGTCCAGTAAGTCCATACGGTTGTAGTGGATATTGAAGTCCGGTACAGACGAACAACACGCAAAAATACACACAAAAAACATAAAAAAATGTGCACAGGTAGGGAGAGCTTGTAGCCGCAGCCGTTGTAGTAGAATTGCATATAGTAGGGTTTTCCAGAAGAAAAGGTAGAAGTAAAAGTAGAAGTAGAAGGCGGAATATGGCGTTTGACCGACACGACGGCGTCTGTCACAATCTGGATCGGCTGTGACGTCACATGCAAGATCTCTATAGTGTGTGAATTTTTAATCTTCCAGAGGTTGATAAAGTACACAGAGTATGTGAACCTTGCAATGCTCTTATTTCTGGCCCATGTCACACCATCCCAGCATGAATTATTACCTCCGCCAAGGAGGTTATGTTTTCGGTAGCATTGGTTTGTTTGTTTGTTTGTTGGTTCGTCTGTTAGCAACATTACGGAAAAAGTTATGAACGGATTGCTCTGAAATTTTTTCCAGAGGTGTGACTGGGCACAAGTAACAAGCCATTAAATTTTGGCGGTGATCCAGATCACCTTCTGGATCCCGGATTTATTTAAAGGATTCTTGGCGGAGGTCTGTGCTCTCCGAGTGCTTTTCTAGTTCCTTATATATTGGTTGAAATGGATTGTGACGAGTGGAAAGAGATGTGCCCTTATCAAAGCTATGTCAAGACATGTAAGCTCACCTTTCGCACTAGACAGTAAGCCTGAGCAAGGACCATTCCTTTTGGCTTTTGTCTCTCACATTACTGACACAATAAAATCTACAAATGTTACAGCAAATATGAAATTATAAATAAAGCAGAATGTAGGGTGGTCAAGGTTTGGGGTCGTAGAAAATTCATAATATGCATTTGGGGTTGTTTGGGAACCCTTTAATGAAATGTTGAGTTCAAACTCCAGAGAGCTATTGTTGAACAATTCCCCTAAACCCTCAACTATATCTGGGTCACCATATATGGCAAAAGTACATGGACAACTGGCCATCATTATGTGGGCCTCAAATTGTTAATTGTCTAGAATGTTTTGTATGCTGTAAGATTTCCCTTCACTGAAACTAAGGCCAAAAGCTGTTCCAGCATGACAATACCCCTATGCACAAAGGTGGTGTTTACATTAGACCGTATCCGTCTCGTTTTCGTCGCGGATGCACTGTCCATGCGCATTAAAATGCCGGGAAATGACTCCACAGGCGGAACAACTTGAATCCACCAGGGCCCATGTATTCAACCCAGTTCGTATCTGATCCGGTGCTGTGTAAACATTGAGGAACGAGGAAACGCTGTGCTGAGCTCTAGCTGACGTCGTCATTGGACAACGTCACTGTGACATCCACCTTCCTGATTCGCTGGCGTTGGGATCACACACACACAGCAGCTCAGTCCCGAATCACTGCTCGTGCGCTTCACTCACGTGCTCTGTGAGCTGTGCAGGGCCGGAGTGCGCACCCTCCAGAGGGCACTCGCTGTTCAGGGCGGAGTGATTTGGAGCGCAGGAGGAAGCGCTGAGCTGCACTGAGGTTTATTTACACATTTCAACTTATTTACCTCCTTCAGGCGCTTAAACTCAGTGAGAACATGAACATCACAGCCAGGTGTGTTTATCTGCTGGAGAAGGTGTTCGCTTGCCATCCTTCCACTTGCAAGTGGTGAGTGACTTGCGCATGCCCGATATGCACTGAGATCATGTGACGTGCCGTCTAATTAGTCATGTGATTAGCGTATCTGTGTATTGGCGTTGCTGTGTGCACGCGAATCGTGTATTGGCGTTGCTGTGTGCACGCGAATCGTTTTAAAAACGTTAATCTGATGATCCGCTGATACGGTCTAATGTAAACACCACCAAAGTGAGCTCCATGAAGACATGATGTGTTAATGCTGGAGTGGAAGAACTTGAGTGTCCTGCACAGAGCCCTGACTGAACTCAACCCCACTGAACACCTTTGGGATGAACTGGAGCCTCCTCACCACATCAGTGCCTGATCCCACTATTGCTGTTGTAGCTGAATGAACACGCACCTCTATAGCCACACCCCAAAATCTAGTGGAAAGCCTTCACAGAGGAGTGGAACTTTTATTATAATATCAAATTGGGGTTACAAGTTTGGAATGACTCGAGTTCAACAAGCACTTGTTGGCATGATGGTCAGGTGTCCACATACTTTTGGCTATATAGTGTATGTGACTGGATTGCTGTTCAAAACAGAAATTCATGCATTTACAGGGAATCTTCTTCAGACTTTACTATCCATGCCAAGCACCAGAGGGTTCTGATGAGCCACACTGGATCCCATGCAGAGAATACTTCAATGGCCTTGCTGACTTCATGAAAATGAGCCGAGCACTGAGTGAAAGAATTTTTAACTACCTCTTTGGTAAGCTCTTTGTTCAGACACCAATAATGAATATCTTTAGCCTCTTTATGTATTGAAAAGACTTGTTACTGTGAAGTAACACCTACTGAATGTTGAGTATATATTCAGCAGCTGTTCTATTGTACTTAAGTGATAGGTGTGTGTGTGTACACAGTATTTATAAGCTTATACTCTATGTATTCAACATTTAACCGATATACCTAGATTGTGAGACAGAGATTTTGACATTGCTGGTTAAAAGTTTGGACACCACTGCTTATAAAAGGCGTTTCTTCATTCTTACTATTTTTTTTTTCGTTTTCTAATGGAATTATGCTGTAGCCATGGATAAGAATTATTTTTGATTTTAAAGACTATCTATTATGCACTGCAGTTCTTTCATGAGCGCTTATATACCAGCCACTTTAAGAAGAACACCCCTGCACGTTCAGTGCAGTTATCTTATCAACACACGTATTTTCACACAACACTTTAGAGTTTGCACAGAATGGTATGCATCCTGTGAGCAGCAAAGACTTAATGAGCAGCATGTAGAAATGCCTTACTGATCAGAGAGTTCAGTAGATAAGAGTGGTTTAAAGCTAACAGGAAGGCTACAGTAACTTAAAGGAGATACGCAGAACCATGGCCTCACTTTTTGTTTATAAATGCCTTGAGACCTCAAGAATGGCATAGGAATAGTTTTAAGCATTAACAATAAATCTGATATAGTAATTTTTACGATTAAAGTGGTTTTATATAGGTAGCAGTCTGAGTGAATGACCTTTGACATCTGTGACGTCACAGCAGGAAGGCTATCGGTCTCATCACCATTTTCACTATACTAAAACACAGAGCTAACTGCAACTTCGATCCTACATATTGAGCTAATTTATCACCATGCCGCGTAGATGTGTTGCTGGCGGGTGCAGCAACACAACAGAAGGTGGATTTACGGTGCCTTCATGGCCCAAGAATGTTCAAACTGCAAAGATTTGGATGCGTTTTGCGAGAAATTCATGGATTGAGCACCTATGAAGTGGTCTGTCTGCTCTGCACATTTTACTGAGGACCCATACGAAACCTCTGATCTGTTGAGGAGCGTTGGCTATAAGCCCGTGTTGAAAGAGGGTGCAGTACCAACAATTAAAGGAAAAGAAAACTACAAGAAAGGGAAAGTAAGTTCAGTTGCACCAGTTCTCCCGGTGTGTGAGCCGGGCAGTAATGGCGGAGTACTCAGTATGGAGAAAATGGAGAATGAGTGGACCAGTCGTCAGATTTCTCTGCTGGATATGCTTGCCTCAGCAGCAATATCTCACCCTTACATGGAAGAAGCGGATGAACGAAGAACTGAAAGTCAGATTGTTTCAAAACAATCGGCCACAAGCTCAGCCTTCAGGAAGTGAGAACGCAGACTGGTAAGATGAGACTCTCATTTGGTTACATAACAAAAACAACATTTGTTGTTTACCTGCATTTAGATTAATACATGTAACTTGTATTGTGTGTTTAAGTTACCGGTATAAGATTATTTAATTTGCTTCAGAATGTGATTGTCTCAGTTCATCGGATTTATTTAATTAGCCTTTTATGTTTTATCAGTGAAAACGCATGCATGTACATGTATGTTGCATAAGTTATAACACCTATCCTGTTTTAATGAGAGTCACATGAGACTGTCAGTTCAATTCCATCCAATTCTCTAGGCGGCTTTGTTCTCTGGCTTTATTTCATAAGGTGGGGGCCTCCATGGCCGATGTGTTACTATTCGCTTTCCGATGGTTCAAACTGATACAGTTCTATGTGTATAGCAGTAGCATGTGTACACACTCTAATTTCAGGACTATCACAGTCAGATGTATTACTATCCGAGGAATCTGAAGAATCTCCAATAAATCCAAACGAAGAGACCATTGCAATCACTCTCGCCTGCCAAGTCTGGCTTTGGTCTATAGCACCAGTTCCCGCTGTGACGTCACCCACCCAGGGCTGGCTGGCTTAGCGGGGCAGCTTGAATGCCAACTTTGCGGTTGATTTTAACGCTCATATACAACCTCGATTCCAAAAAAGTTGGGACAAAGTACAAATTGTAAATAAAAACGGAATGCAATAATTTACAAATCTCAAAAACTGATATTGTATTCACAAAAGAACATAGACAACATATCAAATGTCGAAAGTGAGACATTTTGAAATTTTATGACAGCTCATAATTTTATGACAGCTCAATTTTATTTGGCTCATTTTGAAATTTCATGACAGCAACACATCTCAAAAAAGTTGGGACAGGGGCAATAAGAGGCTGGAAAAGTTAAAGGTACAAAAAAGGAACAGCTGGAGGACCAAATTGCAACTCATTAGGTCAATTGGCAATAGGTCATTAACATGACTGGGTATAAAAAGAGCATCTTGGAGTGGCAGCGGCTCTTAGAATTAAAGACGGGAAGAGGATCACCAATCCCCCTAATTCTGTGCTGACAAATAGTGGAGCAATATCAGAAAGGAGTTCGATAGTGTAAAATTGCAAAGAGTTTGAACATATCATCTACAGTGCATAATATCATCAAAAGATTCAGAGAATCTGGAAGAATCTCTGTGCATAAGGGTCAAGGCCGGAAAACCGTACTGGGTGCCCGTGATCTTCGGGCCCTTAGACAGCACTGCATCACATACAGGCATGCTTCTGGATTGGAAATCACAAAATGGGCTCAGGAATATTTCCAGAGAACATTATCTGTGAACACAATTCACCGTGCCATCCGCCGTTGCCAGCTAAAACTCCTATAGTTCAAAGAAGAATCCGTATCTAAACATGATCCAGAAGCGCAGACGTCTTCTCTGGGCCAAGGCTCATTTAAAATGGACTGTGGTAAAGTGGAAAACTGTTCTGTGGTCAGACGAATCAAAATTTGAAGTTCTTTATGGAAATCGGGGACGCCGTGTCATTCGGACTAAAGAGGAGAAGGACGATCCAAGTTGTTATCAGCGCTCAGTTCAGAAGCCTGCATCTCTGATGGTATGGGGTTGCATTAGTGTGTGTGGCATGGGCAGCTTACACATCTGGAACGACACCATCAATGCTGAAAGGTATATCCAGGTTCTAGAGCAACATATGCTCCCATCCAGACCACGTCTCTTTCAGGGAAGACCTTGCATTTTCCAACATGACAATGCCAAACCACATACTGCATCAATTACAGCATCATGGCTGCGTAGAAGAAGGGTCCGGGTACTGAACTGGCCAGCCTGCAGTCCAGATCTTTCACCCATAGAAAACATTTGGCGCATCATAAAATGGAAGATACAACAAAAAAGACCTAAGACAGTTGAGCATCTAGAATCCTACATTAGACAAGAATGGGTTAACATTCCTATCCCTAAACTTGAGCAACTTGTCTCCTCAGTCCCCAGACGTTTACAGACTGTTGTAAAGAGAAAAGGGGATGTCTCACAGTGGTAAACAATGTCTTGTCCCAACTTTTTTGAGATGTGGTGTTGTCATGAAATTTAAAATCACCTAATTTTTCTCTTTAAATGATGATACATTTTCTCAGTTTAAACATTTGATATGTCATCTATGTTCTATTCTGAATAAAATGTAGAATTTTGAAACTTCCACATCATTGCATTCCGTTTTTATTCACAATTTGTACTTTGTCCCAACTTTTTTGGAATCGGGGTTGTGTGTGTGTGTGTGTGTGTGTGTGTGTGTGTGTGTGTGTGTGTGTGTGTGTGTGTGTTTAAAAATAAAGGTTCTGTGTATCTCCTTTTAAAGAACCACTCTTTATAGCTGTGGTGAGCAGAAAAGCATCTTTGAGACATTGAAAACCTGATCAGGTTTCACTCCTGTCAGTGAAAAGCAGGACTCTAAGGCTACATTGGGTACAGACTTACCCAAACTGGACAACGTTCAGGGTTCTGCATGTTGTTCATTCTGAGATGTTTTTCTGCTAACCATGGTTTTAAAGAGCGGTTATTTGACTTGCCATAGCATTCCAAATGCTTATTTCTGGATGGTTAACATAACACAAATACAGTCCAGCTGACCTGTATTCAGTATACCTTTTACAAACATTACTGTAATGCAATAATTGTGTTATTCCGATGCTCATAAAGGACAGTCATCATTGATTCCATATTTAACCACCTCAAACACCAAAGTACAGGTTTACATCAGCAGAAGGAAAAAAGCTTTATTAGATGATAAATTATTTTCCTGTATTACTTGTGTAACACTATATAACAACCATTTATCAGTAGAAATGTCATAAAGGTATTTTATTAAAATTTTATGATGCTATGACTTCGGCCTTAAAAAATGAAATGGCAGATTTGTGCCATCCCTGCTCCTTGTATTGTCTATCCACCTTAAAATGGATATTTTATTTTATGTAGTATATTTCCTTATCTGCCTCTGAAAAATTCCTGGCTATGCCACTGTGTACATGTATAATGAGTTCTTTAAAATGTTTTAACAACTTTTTGTTTTCTTCTTTGTTGTCAAAAGGCTCTTACAAAATCCCAGCAGCATGGAATGCCTCTTTTAAAACCGATGGAAAATACCCAGTAATTATTTTCTCTCATGGTCTGGGAGCATTCAGGTACATTTAATTCACAGTAGCCAAAGGTAGGCATGTGCAGGTATAGTAATTATTATAATTGCTTTGCATAAACTTATAGTATTGTGTTTAAAAATTGTCATTAAGAATGCCTCTGTCCACAGTCCTATCCAAAAGTATTGGACTGTTAAGGTTTGACACCTCTGGATGTAACGATCAGAAAATGAAAGCTGAAATTATGATCTGTTGACACATTCATGTATTGATCTCAATCCCAAATGTTTTCAGTGCATAATGAAAACAAAAGAACTGGTTTTGCCATGCCAATACTTCCAGAGAAGACTGTATATGCCTGTACCTGTCTTTTTGGGCAGCATGTTACCTGGGAAATGTAACTGTAGTATACCTTGGTTGCATCATCCTGAAGCCTTATAATTTTATATGAGGCTTTCTCTTAAAACAGGCACAGGCTTTCTCTTAAAAACATATACTAGTGCATCTCAGAAAATTAGAATACCATGAAAAAGTTCCTTTTTTTCATAATTTAATTCAAAAAGGTAAACTTTCATATATTCTATATTCATTACATGTTAGTGAAATATTTAAAGCCTTTTTTTGTTTTAATTTTGATGATTATGGCTTATAGCTCATGAAAATCAGAAATCCAGTATCTCAAATTATTAGAATATTCCCTAAGATCAATCAAAAAAAGGATTTACAATACAGAAATGTCCAACTTCTGAAAAGTATATTCATTTATACACCCAATACTTGGTTGGGGCTCCTTTACCATGAATTACTGTATCAATGCGGTGTGGCATGGAGATGATCAGTCTGTGGCACTGCTGAGGTGTTATTGAAGCCCAGGTTGCTTTGATGGTGGCCTTCAGCGTATCTGTATTTTTGGGTCGGGTGTTTCTCATCTTCTTCTTGACAATATCCCATAGATTCTCTATGGGGTTCAGGTCAGGCAAGTTGGCTGGCCAATCAAACACAGTAATATCATGGTCAGCAAACCATTTGGTAGTAGTTTTGGCACTGTGGGTAGGTGCTAAGTCCTGCTGGAAAAGGAAATCGGCATTTCCAAATAGCTCGTCAGCAGATGGAAGCATGAAGTGCTCTAAAATCTCCTGGTAGATGGCTGTGTTGACTTTGGACTTGATAAAATACAGTGGACCAACACCAGCAGATGACATGGCACCCCAAATCATCACAGACTGTGGAAACTTCACACTGGGCTTCAAACACCTTGGATTCTGTGGCTCTCCAGTCTTCCTCCAGACTCTAGAACCGTGATTTCCAAATTAAATGCAAAATGTACTTTCATCTGAAAAGAGGACTTTGGACCACTGAGCAACAGTCCATTTCTTTCTCTCCTTAGCCCAGATAAGACACTTCTGACATTGTCTCTGGCTCAGGAGTAGCTTGATATTAGGAATGTGAAAGTTGTATCCCCTTTCTTGAAGATGTCTGTTCGTGATTGGTCTTGATACACTGACACCAGCCTCAGTCCACTCCTTGTGAAGCTCTCCCAAGTTCTTGAATCAACTTTTCTTGACAATCCTCTCAAGACTGCGGCCATCCCTGTTGCTTCTGCACCTTTTCCAGCCACCCTTTTCAGCAATGACCTTTTGTGGCTTACCCTCCTTGTGGAGGGCATCAGTGATCATCTTCTGGACAACAGTCAAGTCAGCAGTCTTCCCCATGATTGTGGTTGTGTGTACTGAACTAGACTGAGAGATGCACTGTGTTCATACTGTTTTACTCAAACTCGAAATGAAATATTCTAATATTTTGAGATGGTTTTTTTGTTTGTTTGTTTTTGTACTGTATGCCATACTGATTAAAATTAAAATAGAAAAATGCTTGAAACATTTTAGTTTGTGTAATGTCTATGACATTTTCACTTTCTTAAATAACTGATGGAAAATATTGAACTTTTTCACAATATTCTAATTTTTTGAGATGCACTAGTATTTAGTGTAAAAATGCTGTGTACCAAGACAGCTGTCAGTGTCTGAACTGTGGGCTGCAGTTCCTTGTGATTTACTGTTGTGCGTTTCACAGGACACTGTATTCAGCAATATGTGTCGAGTTGGCCTCACAGGGCTTTATTGTTGCTGCAGTGGAACACAGGTAGGGTTTTTTTTTTTAAACTAGGATTGAAACACATAGACATTCTCTCCGTGGCATGCTGTTTACACCACAAAGTGTTGGGGGTTCGTGGTTTTTGTTTTTTTTTTCTGTCTGTCTCTTTTTTTTGTGTGTTCAGCGGTTTCACTGGATGTCAGGTGTAAGTGTTTCGGTCTTTTTGGGTGTGGGTTTCAGACTTGCTTTGTAAAATGTTAGTATGTTAAACCTATTTCTTGAATTTTGCATACTTTGAAACACACTTTTTTGAGAAGAAATGGATCTCTTCCAGGTTTTCTCGTACATCAAAGTGTATAAAAAAAAATTAAAAAGGGGGGGGTGGTGGATTTCAGATAGATCAGGCGCTGCAACCGGCTCTGTTCATTTAAGGTGTCTTTACATGTTTGCCAGTTGACTTAATTTATCCAGCTTCAGTATCCACTTTTATCCTGGTCAGGGTCCTGGGAATACAGGGCAAGAGGCAAGAATACACACTGGCTGAGGCACCAGTCCTTCATAGGGCACAATGCACACACTCATTTACACCTAGGGGAAATTTTAATGGTCAATCCACCTACTAGCATATTTTTGGGAGGTGGGAGGAAACCCACAGAGAGAGCATGCACAGAAATGACACACCAAATAGCCGAAACATCTGCAAGAATACTATCAGTTGCTCTTTGGCCTCCTACTTTCACCAAGGAATATTAGAATTTAAGTCCGTCCCCCCCCCCCCCCCCCCCCCCACTGAAATTTAATTAAAAACCAAATTAATTGTTTATATTCATTACACAAAGCAAAAGTTCATCCTTTTCAATTTCCCATTTTGTCAGAGACGAATCAGGTTCAGCAACCTTCTACTACAAAGAGAAGAGTGAAGGGAAACAAAGCAGTCAGGCATCATGGGAAACATTCCGGCCTGTGTCGGATAATTTGGTGGAAGAGTGGATGTACTACAGACCACCAAAAACAGGCGAGAGTGAATTTCTTCTAAGAAACAATCAAGTGAGCGACTCTCCACATTATTGCTAGTGTAAAAACCACTCTTCCCTCAACCATAATGTCCAAGCTGGTACAAGGGAAATGGTAGTTTCAGTTATAAAATGTATGATAAGTCATCAGAAAAAAAAGTACAGATGTAGACATTTTATAACAATATATTGGGTTATTTTTCTTCAGGTGAAACAAAGGGCAGATGAGTGCATTAAAGCTTTGGATCTTCTTATCAACATAAATTCAGGAAAACATGTAGAAAATGTCTTACTATCTGAATTTGACTGGTCAAAATTGAAGGTCAGTACAAATAAAGCCAGTTACCTACAGATATTAGAGCTTCATTTGACATGTTTAAGTAATGAAAGCATAAATGATGGGGGGCAGCTTGACTGGAAAGTAAAGGTCTTTTTGTACAGCACTTTGTATGCTTCTTTACAGAACTCTATGGACTTGTGTAGAATAGCAGTCATGGGCCATTCCTTTGGTGGGGCCACAGTGATCGAGTGTTTGTGTAAAGAAGTCAAATTCAAGTAAGTATTTATAATGTAAGAATATCATACAGTTGTGGTCAGAAGTTTGCATACAGTGACATGAATGTCATCTTGGATATGAATGTCATGGTAATATTTGGGCTTTCAGTCATTTCTCTGAACTGCTCTTTTTTTCTATGGCAGAATGTACAACATGCATCTTTTCATTTAAAAAAACACTAGAATTTGGTGTACAAGTTTTCTTTTTTGGGGGGTTTTCTGACAACACAGGGTCAAAAATATAAATACAGTACACCTAATATTTGGGTAAAATGTCTCTTCGCAAGATTCACCTTGACCAAACATTTGTGTTTACCATGAACAAGCTTCTGGCAGAATTCTGGTTGGATATTTCATGACTCATGGTAGAATTGGTAGAGTTCAATTTATTTTTTTCTTTTTCCTTGGCATAGTCCATATATTTTCAATAGGGTTGAAGTCATGACTTGTTTTGAGCTTAATGTTAGCCTGCTTTATCCTCCACAACCAGCTCTGATGTGTGTTTGGTTTCATTGTCCTGTTGTAAGTCCCAAGTCATGTTCAAGTTTCTGATTGTTTATGCTGAAGAATTCTAAGGTAGTCCTCCTTCATTATTCCATCCACTTTGTGCAATGAACTAGTTCCACTGGCAGCAAAACAGCCCCAGAGCATGATGATCCTACCACCACCACCAGCTGGTACAGTGTCCTTCTGTATATGGTGGTCATTGTGGCCAAACAGCTCAATCTTTGTCTCATCTGATCATACAGCTTTCCTCCAGAAGGCTTTTTCTTTGTCCGTGTGGTCAGCTTCAAACTTCAGTTAAGCTTGAAGGTGTCAATTTTGGAGCAGGGGGTTATTTCTTGGATAGCTGCTTCTTAGTGCATGGTGATCTTGAACTGTAGACAGTGATCCATCAGCTTCCAGTTCATGGCAGGGCTGTGCCATGGTGGTTCCTGACCATCCAAACCAATTTCCTTTCAGCTGAGGGTGACAGTTTGGGCTTTCCTGAAGCAAAGTGGCTTGGCAAAGTGACTACATCTCACAAAGTCTAAAGTCCTTCCCGCACTGTATGGCGCATTAGGCAGCGCTGATCTCCGTTTCTGTACCCCTCAGCCTCTCACCTATTACATAGCTAGGGTTACAGTGGGGGGCTGGTCCTCTGGTAACCAGAAGAGTTTGACTTCCCACTCACATCTGTATTGCAGCATGCCTTGCCAGACGGTAGTAGGTACTATTTTTATCATGGTCTTTGGTATGACCCGACCACGAGTAGAACTCGCGATCTCCCGATCGAGAGGCAGACACACTAACCACTAGGCCAATTCGCGGTTATCTCACAATAACTTGGATACAATTGTTTGAACTGATCTTGGAGTTGTTTAAAAATGGCTCCAAGAGACATTCTAGAGTTGTGTATATCTGCAGTCCTCTTTCTCAGATCTGCACTGAATTCCTTGGACTTTTCCATTTTACTGTGTGTTGGTCAATCCAATGAGTGCTGTAAACAAACCCTTTTTATGAAGGCACAGAGAAGCTACCAGCTGTAGTCAAGCATGATCACTAACAGAAAGTTAAGAGACCTTGGCCTTGGCAAGATAAGAGACGTTTTGGAAGTTTCAGCACTTCTGAATTAATAATCATAAGTGAGCGTATGTAAATTTTTGACCTTGTATGTAGAATTTTGATCCTGTGTTGATTTCAGAAAACTCAAAGAAAATTAAAACTTGTGCACCAAATTCTAGTGTTGTGGGGTTTTTTTTTTTTGTTTTTTGTTTTTTTTTAATTAAAGGTGTATGCTGTACAATCATTCTGCCACAGAAAAAAAAAAACAGTTCAAAGAAATGACTGAAGGCCTAAATATTGCCATGACATTCATGTCACTGTATGTAAACTTCTGACCACAACTAAGTGTTAATCAGATCATCACCATGTCATAAAATTCATAAGATGATTTTGAATGCCAGTCAAATCTCGATCATACACTTCTAGATTCTCGATGTCTGGTTTTGAAAACTGCAAAAGAAGCCCTGCCTACTTTTACAGTCCAGTCCATCAATATTTAAATATTGAACTTCTTCATTTCAACTCCAATATATTGTTATATAGCTAAAATAACTATATACCTTTTTGTTAAAATGAAGATTTTCAGCTTTAATTCTGGAATATTTATGTTGGAGCTCGGAGCGCACAGCCATAGACTGCAATTAAGCCATTAGGACTAATTACCACACACCTGTAACCAATTAGAGCTCAATCATATGTCAGGGTGGGGATTGATGAAGAGACCTGCCACTGGGGGACTGACTGTTGAAGGAAGATTTTGGTGAGGTTTAAAGGAACAGTCCACCGTACTTCCATAATGAAATATGCTCTTATCTGAATTGAGACGAGCTGCTCCGTACCTCTCCGAGCTTTGCGCGACCTCCCAGTCAGTCAGACGCAGTCAGACGTGCTGTCACTCCTGTTAGCAATGTAGCTAGGCTCAGTATGGCCAACGGTATTTTTTGGGGCTGTAGTTAGATGCGACCAAACTCCTCCGCGTTTTTCCTGTTTACATAGGTTTATATGACCAGTGATATGAAACAAGTTCAGTTACACAAATTGAAACGTAGCGATTTTCTATGCTATGGAAAGTCCACACTATAATGACAGGCGTACTAACACCTTCTGCGCGCTTCGGCAGCGCATTGATACTCCGGGAGCAAGCCGGAGCGCGCTGCTTAATTTGAGGGGGAGCAAGCCGGAGCGCGCTCCGGAACCTCGGCCGGAGCACTCCGGGAGCAAGCCGGAGTGCGCTCCGGAACCTCGGCCGGAGCACTCCGGGAGCAAGCCGGAGCGTGCTGCTTAATTTGAGGGGGAGCAAGCCGGAGCGTGCGCCGAAACCTCGGCCGGAGCACTCCGGGAGCAAGCTGGAGCGTGCTGCTTAATTTGAGGGGGAGCAAGCCGGAGCGCGCTCCGGAACCTCGGCCGGAGCAATCCGGGAGCAAGCCGGAGCGCGCTGCTTAATTTGAGGGGGAGCAAGCTGGAGTGCACTCCGGCAGCTATTTACACTGGATCCGGTGTAAATAGCTGCCAGATCATAATTACAGTAAACTAGTAAATACAGTAAAGGAAAAACTTGAGACTGAAAGGTTTTAACAGTCATCCAAATGACTGAACGTAAACATTGCTACAATAACATACTAGCTACTGTTGTTGACATTAGCTAGCTTGACCTTCAAAATGGCGGACACCGGGGCGTCACGTGACCCTGTGACGTCAGGTGAAAAACCTCAATTGCAGTGGTTTTCACTTCCTGTTTGTTCTTGGGAAGTTTTGTCTTTGGGAAGTGAACTGCAGCACCAGCAGATTCAGAGAATTCATTAGAGTAGCCAATACCGTAAGTCCTGTGTGATAGCCTTTCAACTTCATTTTGTTTGGGGATATGTCCTTACTAATGTTGGCCTGTCCCACCAAAATTTCTGGTCACAAGTAGGCTGCTGATTATCCGTATCTTCCAGAATAAATTTTTTAAAATTCTTTTACGTTTTTCAAGCTGTAAATGGCTTAGGACGCGTGTACCTCAGCACGTGACCAGAGAACTGCAAATGTCGGCCTCCTTAAAATTCCCTCTGTAAACTACACATAGTGGAGAGGCCCCCCTTTTGTTATTACTTTTGTTCAAAACTGTGGAACTCAGCAATGTTTTGAATCAAGCTCAGTAGCTTTAATTTTTTTTTTTTAAAGTGGCTAAAAATCTTTTTAATGTGGCATTTAATTGAAAGGACATACTCTGGTATTCATGGTTTCATTTATTTGTTTAATCTATTCAATTCTTATGTGTATATGTAGTTCATTTTCATTTGTGTACTTACCTATTTTTATATAAAATGTCAATTAATATTAGGTCCTGACCATCACACTGATATGAGTATGTTTTTGATATACCATTCCAAAACCATGGGTATTAATATGGAGCTGGCCCATGTTAATGTCATAAACAGCCTCCACTCTGAAATACCTGAACTCAATAATTAGGAGGGGTGTCCATATACTTTTGGTCTTGTACTGTACATTACTTGCAGAAATGCTTATATTTTCATCTTTTTAGGCTGTTTTCCAGAATTTAGATGCAGCTACATCTGCAGGTTTCCCCAGGCCACATGCACAGTTGGAGTCTGAAGTTTACATACATTCATCATGAACATTAATGTCATGGCAATATTGGGTTTTCAGTGCGTTCTTTAAATTGTTCCTTTTATATGGCAGAATGATTGTACAACATAGTGTACATCTTTTACATACACCGTGGGCGGCATGGTGGTTAGCACGGTCGACTCACAGCAAGAAGGTTCCGGGTTCGAACCCAGTGGCCGGCGAGGGCCTTTCTGTGTGGAGTTTGCATGTTCTCCCCGTGTCTGCGTGGGTTTCCTCCGGGTGCTCTGGTTTCCCCCACAGTCCAAAGACATGCAGGTTAGGTTAATATGGGACGGCCTTGGGCTGAGGTGCCCTTGAGTGAGGCACCTAACTGCTCCCCGGGTGCTGTTAGCATGGCTGCCTACTGCTCTGGGTGCGTGTGTGTTCACTGCTTCAAATGGGTTAAATGCAGAGAGGAATTTCACAAGTGTGAGATGAATAAAGTTGTGTTTACTTTTCTTTCTTTCTAATAAAAAAAAAACCTTGGTGGACAAGTTTTAATTTACTTTGGGATTTCTGAAAATCAACAAAGGATCAAAACTACAACCCCAGTTCCAAAAAAGTTGGGACAAAGTACAAATTGTAAATAAAAATGGAATGCAATAATTTACAAATCTCAAAAACTGACATTGTATTCAGAATAGAACATAGACAACATATCGAATGTCAAAAGTGAGACATTTTGAAATTTCATGCCAAATATTGGCTCATTTGAAATTTCATGACAGCAACACATCTCAAAAAAGTTGGGACAGGGGCAATAAGAGGCTCATCTCATCTCATTATCTGTAGCTGCTTTATCCTTCTACAGGGTCGCAGGCAAGCTGGAGCCTATCCCAGCTGACTACAGGCGAAAGGCGGGGTACACCCTGGACAAGTCACCAGGTCATCACAGGGCTGACACAGACAACCATTCACACTCTCATTCACACCTACGGTCAATTTAGAGTCACCAGCTAACCTAACCTGCATGTCTTTGGACTGTGGGGGAAACCGGAGCACCCGGAGGAAACCCACGCGGACACGGGGAGAACATGCAAACTCCGCACAGAAAGGCCCTCGCCGGCCACGGGGCTCGAACCCGGACCTTCTTGCTGTGAGGCGACAGCGCTAACCACTACACCACCGTGCCGCCCGCAATAAGAGGCTGGAAAAGTTAAAGGTACAAAAAAGGAACAGCTGGAGGACCAAATTGCAACTCATTAGGTCAATTGGCAATAGGTCATTAACATGACTGGGTATAAAAAGAGCATCTTGGAGTGGCAGCGGCTCTCAGAAGTAAAGATGGGAAGAGGATCACCAATCCCCCTAATTCTGCGCCGACAAATAGTGGAGCAATATCAGAAAGGAGTTCGACAGTGTAAAATTGCAAAGAGTTTGAACATATCATCATCTACAGTGCAGAATATCATCAAAAGATTCAGAGAATCTGGAAGAATCTCTGTGCGTAAGGGTCAAGGCCGGAAAACCATACTGGGTGCCCGTGATCTTCGGGCCCTTAGACGGCACTGCATCACATACAGGCATGCTTCTGTATTGGAAATCACAAAATGGGCTCAGGAATATGTCCAGAGAACATTATCTGTGAACACAATTCACCGTGCCATCCGCCGTTGCCAGCTAAAACTCTATAGTTCAAAGAAGAATCCGTATCTAAACATGATCCAGAAGCGCAGACGTCTTCTCTGGGCCAAGGCTCATTTAAAATGGACTGTGGCAAAGTGGAAAACCTGTTCTGTGGTCAGAGGAATCAAAATTTGAAGTTCTTTATGGAAATCAGGGACGCCGTGTCATTCGGACTAAAGAGGAGAAGGACGACCCAAGTTGTTATCAGCGCTCAGTTCAGAAGCCTGCATCTCTGATGGTATGGGGTTGCATTAATGCGTGTGGCGTGGGCAGCTTACACATCTGGAAAGACACCATCAATGCTGAAAGGTATATCCAGGTTCTAGAGCAACATATGCTCCCATCCAGACCACGTCTCTTTCAGGGAAGACCTTGCATTTTCCAACATGACAATGCCAAACTGCATCAATTACAGCATCATGGCTGCGTAGAAGAAGGGTCCGGGTACTGAACTGGCCAGCCTGCAGTCCAGATCTTTCACCCATAGAAAACATTTGGTGCATCATAAAACGGAAGATACGACAAAAAACACCTAAGACAGTTGAGCAACTAGAATCCTACATTAAAAAATCTATGCCAAAGCAAAGGGGTTGAAAAGCAATTGGGGTTTTGCCTTGTATTCTTCCCCTGTCACAGACTATCGCTACGTTCACACTGCAAGGCTTAATGCTCAATTCCGATTTTTTTTGTGAAATCCGATTTTTTTGTGAGGTCGTTCACATTAACAAATATATGCGACTTGTATGTGATCCTCAGTATGAACGAAAAGCGACCTAAAAGTGTTCCGCATGCGCACTGCAGGATACGACGACGTCACACGCAGTGAGCATGGCCAGTGTTTACGGAAGTAAAACCGCCCGGTTGCGGTATGACTCATCCAATCTAGCTTGAATAGCTGCATCCCCCCAAATGGAAATCAGCTCCCTAACCTCTGCGTCCCTCCATTGAGAAGATTCAGAACCTTCACAGCCCGAAGCGTCCCTCGCATTGATGTCATGCGCAGGGGCGCAGATACGTTTTTTGAACTGGGGGGGGGGGACAAAAAACTGGGGGGACAAAGCTGCCAGCAAACCAACCCCAACCCCGATATGCCTGTCAAACTTGTTGTTAGTAACCATAGCAACCAAGCTCGAGCTCGCAACCTGTGCAGTCTGCGCAGCTCAACCAACCGAATATCAGTCTTTGTTTTGTTTTATGTGATTTGTTGCAACTATGTATACACTGCTGTGCACCTCAATAAACCGAATGGTAATTAGTCTTTTGATTTTTCCGTGAGGTTTGCCTTATGCAAAGAAAGACAGCATAGACGTTTTTTCCTCCCTATAAGTAGGGGGGACCGAACGAGGTGAATTTAAATATGACTCGTCCCACCCTCTATCTGCGCCCGTGATTATGCGCCATGTTGTTGTAACTTTTTTGAGAGACCCGCCGCCTACTTCAGCGCAGAATAGTGACGTTTGTGGCTTGTTGATGACGTGTAAGTCGGATGAATGCGACCTGGCGGTTCAGACTGAAGTCGCATATGAAAAGAGCGGATAGGAATCGGAATTAGCACCACATATCCAAACGGCCTGGGTCGGATTTGAAAAAATCGGATCTGTGTCGTTCATATTGTCAATAAAAGATCGGATACAGGTCACATATGGGCGAAAAGATCGGATTTGAGTCACTTCAGCCTGCAGTGTGAACGTAGCCTAAGTGATCTATGTGACAAATTAAATACATTTAATTTTAAATTAGACAAGAATGGGTTAACATTCCTATCCCTAAACTTGAGCAACTTGTCTCCTCAGTCCCCAGACGTTTACAGACTGTTGTAAAGAGAAAAGGGGATGTCTCACAGTGGTAAACATGGCCTTGTCCCAACTTTGAGATGTGGTGTTGTCATGAAATTTAAAATCACCTAATTTTTCTCTTTAAATGATACATTTTCTCAGTTTAAACATTTGATATGTCATCTATGTTCTATTCTGAATAAAATATGGACTTTTGAAATTTCCACATCATTGCATTCTGTTTTTATTTACTTTTTTGGAATCGGGGTTGTATACACAGCACACCTAATATTTGGTTAAATGTCCTGGAGCAAGTTTCACCTTGAGCAGACGCTTTTAGTAGCCGTCAACAGAATTCAAGCAAAATTCTGGTTGGATATTTGACTGCTGTTCTTGAGAGTATTGGTAGAATTCAACAAAATGTGTCTCTCTCCTGGCATGGACTTGACTTTGAAGCACAGTCCACATATTTCCGTGAGGGTTGAGGTCAGGACTTGTTTCAAGTTTACTGCTAGCCTCCTTGATCCATTCCACAAACAGCATTGTGTGTTTAGGGTCATTGTTCTGTTGGAACACTCAATTGTGTCCAAGTTTCTGATGGTTTGAGGGAAACTTGAGAAATAAAGAATACCATGATTGAAGGAAAACAAAAGGATGAAATTATACAGAAAGTAAACCAAAAGGCCCTGTTTAGATTCCACTGCAGCAGGACAAACTGAAATAAATGCTGAAGATTTGCTTGAACAGCCTTAACGCTGCCATAAAAAAGGGCAAAATTCATTTCACTGGCTATGGATGAATCTACAGACAATGCGCAGATGATAGTCTTTGTTAGATTTTTTTTTTTTTTTTTGGATGAAGCAAAAGGAGAATTTTTTTTGAAGATGTGTTGGGTCTCACAAACGTGCATGGACACACGAGGGGAGGACATTTATGAAGCGATAATGCAGATGCTGAGTGACAGAGGGACAGACCTGTTGTGTCTATTGTTACTAATGGAGCTCCAGCCATGATTAGTGATTTAAAAATGAGAGAGGGGAGTAGTGCCGTGCTTGAAAGCTCTCATCACCCTGACCTGATAGCTTACCACTGCGTAATCCACCAGACAGTTTTGTGTGCCACTCTTGGAGAAAGGTAAGAAGTCTCATCACTGTTGTCATGACTTCTGAGCACATATTTGAAAGAATTACCTGCACTACAGCATTGCTTGCTATGTTTATTTCTGACCGACATCAGTACAACTTTTGATGAGTTGCTCCTTCACACCAATGTCAGGTGGCTCAGTTTTGGGGCCATTCAGAAAGCGCTAGAAACTTTTCTGTTGGCTCAAAAGAGCCCAAAATCTAGTTTGTGGATTTCATGCAGAACAAAGAGAAAATGGAAGTAGTTGCATTTCTAACAGATAACCGCCCATGTCGGTGATTTAAATGTTAAGCTCCAGGGCAGAGGCTACACAACGTGTGACTTTTTATATCTCAAGTCCATGCTTTCCAGAGGAAGCTGGAGGTATTCAGATGTGATCTACAGGAGAGCCTACTTCACTTCCCAAAGCTTTTGGAACAAACCAAAAGAAACATCACCATAATAATCATGTTGAATTCTTGGAGAAGTTGATTTGAAAATTTGGGAAAACAAGTTCTACTGTGCATTTGAAAATCCATTTCTAGTCAGAAATGTTGCAGAATTCTCAATGGAGGCCCAGAATATTTGTCCATTGGTTAGCGGTGCTTGTCTTCAAATGGAGCTGATTGAGCTCCAATAAAACCTTGTTTTGCAGGAAGCTCACTGTGACCGTCACTTCCTGGATTAAGATGGTGACTGCAGCAGGTTTTCCTGTCCTTCAGAAGATGGCCCTTCAAATTTTCACAATGTTTCACTTAATGTACTGTTGTGAATTGGCTCCTTCCATTATGAATATTGTGAAGGACTCGTACTGCAGTAGGACTCACTAATAAACACCTTGCATCAGTGTCTCTGCCTGGCCCTCACACCTTTTGTGCCCAAGTTCAAACAGCTGGTTACAGGAAAAAGGTGTCACTTCTCCCATTAAATCTCCAACACTTTTTGTACATAGTTTGAGAATTTGAGACTTTTAGTTCTGTTCTTGGTGGGGCTTTGATTGACTTTTCATTTTTCTGGACCTTTGACTGAATGGATATTTGGTAAGTGGAACCCTAAGACTTGCATCTGAATACCCCTGCTGTAAACAGTGTTCTAGCAGTTGCCAGTTCATGGCAGGTCTATGCCTTGGTAGTTCTTGACCATCCAAACTAATTTCCTCTCAGCTGAGGTTGACATTTTGAGTCTTCTTCCAGAAATTGTCAAGGTGGTTTCACCTCCGAATAACTTGTACTTCTGTACAATTGTTTGAATTGATTATCTTGGAATCTGTAGTGGGGGCGGCGTGGTGGTGTAGTGGTTAGCACTTTTTCCTCACAGCAAGAAGGACCTGGGTTCGAGCCCAGCGGCTGGCGAGGGCCTTTCTGTGTGGAGTTTGCATGTTCTCCCCGTGTCTGCATGGGTTTCCTCCGGGTGCTCCGGTTTCTCCCACAGTCCAAAGACCTGTAGGTTAGGTTAATTGGTGGCTCTAAATTGACAGTGTGAATGGTGGTTTGTCTCTGTGTCAGCCCTGCGACAACCTGGCAACTTGTCCAAGGTGTACCCTGCCTCTCACCCATAGTCAGCTGAGATGGGCTCCAGCTTGCCTGCGACCCTGTAGAACAGGATAAGCAGCTAGAGATAATGGATGGAATCTGTAGTTGTTTAGAAATGACTCCAAGAGACATGCCTGAGTTGTCAAT
Organism: Neoarius graeffei; assembly: GCF_027579695.1. Classification (NCBI taxonomy): domain Eukaryota; kingdom Metazoa; phylum Chordata; class Actinopteri; order Siluriformes; family Ariidae; genus Neoarius; species Neoarius graeffei. The sequence goes on from NC_083571.1 coordinate 77,385,587, forward strand.
CTATTATCCTTTTTCTCAGCTCAACACTGCGTTCCTTGGACTTTCTTATTGTACTGTGGGTTGGTCAATTCAGTGAGTGCTGTCAAACAACCCCTGATGTTGATTTCAGAAAACTCTAAATAAATTAAAACTTGGGCACCCTATTTTTATGCCTCCGCCACCGTAAGGTGCAGGAGGCATTATGTTTTCGGGTTGTCCATCTGTGCGTCCGTCTCGAAACCTTGTGAACGCGATATCTCAAAGGCTAATGAAAGGAATTTCACCAGACTTTCACCGTTTGTACATTTGGGGACAAAGATAAACTGATTAGATTTTGAGATCAAAAGGTCTAAGGTCACTGTGAGGTCAAATGTCTGTCCAAAAACCTTGTGAACACAATGTCTCCAAGGCTGATACAAGTAATTTCACCAGGTCACGATTACTGTGAGGTCAAATGTCCATCCCCAAATCACAACTTAAGGCGTGTAGTCTACTGGGCGGAGGCATCCCCATCGACGCCGTTGGCGTCGAGTTCTATCTAGTTGTTTTTTGTTCCCCATTAAATATGTATTTTGTGCAATAATTCTGCCACAGAAAAATAACTGTTCAAAGAAGCCACTGAAAGTCTAATATTACTATGACATTGATGTCCATGACTGGTGTATGTAAACTTCTGACCAGAACTGTAACAATGTCGTAGAGACCACATAGTCTGGAAGATTAGTTGAAGACAAACAACTGGCAAAAACATGAACGAATAAAATCCTCAAGGGTTTAGCCTTAACCATCTGAACTTGTTTCCTCTACAGGTGTGGCATTGCATTGGACACATGGATGTTTCCCCTTGAAGAGGAAATTTTTCCAAGTGTGAAACAGCCCATTTTTTTCATTAACTCTGAAAAGTTCCAGTGGGCTGGGAACATTATTCGCATGAAGAAGTTGGATTCTGCTCTCATTCCAAGAAAAATGATCACCATCATGTCAGTAATATGATTTGAATAATATATGCTCCAATATAATTTGTAGCTAGCTATACCAACTGCTACAGTATCCAAGAAAAAAAATTCTCAAATGTATAGATAAGATTTATAAATCCCCCCCGGTTTCCTCTCTGTAGGGGAGCTGTGCATCAGAGCTTCCCAGATTTCACCTTTCTCACAGGTAACTGCATTGGGAAGATCCTGGCGCTGAAGGGAGAAATTGATCCTCACATAGCAATGGATTTATGCAACAAAGCCTCATTAGCATTCCTTCAACAACACTTATGTAAGTTAGAAATGCTATCATAGAGTATACCTTTTGGCAGTTTAGCATCTTGTGCTTTTTACCTCTATGTAGCTTATCATTTAAGAAGGCGGAAAATAATTATACTTTAAGGGCACATGAACTTAATTATTCTAATGTATCACTACAACAAATCATGCTACACCATGTTGTTCATGGGTACAGAGCTTCAAATTGGATTTGGTAGATAAACAGGAGAAGAACTTGATTTTATATTTCATACACATGATCTACATTGAAAGCCATCTTCAAGTTAAGCTGAAACACAAGTAGCTTACGTGTGTGTGCACTGTGCTCACTATATAGAGTGGTGCTTTAAAATGTCTATACTGCATTAACCAGTAAAATTGAAATATGTGATCAATGTTTTCTGAGTGAGGTGTCACTGTGGGGTCAGTCACACCACCTGGTTGCAGAAACATAGTGGGATTTGAGAGTGATTTAAGTCAGAGTACCAGAGAACGCTAGCTTTGACCGAGCGGTCACTAATGTTGAGGTCATAGTCTCCAGCAGTGATGTTAGCCGCAGATCCTTCTAAATTGTGCTGTTGGGTGTTAGAAAAGTATTTAAAAAAAAAGCGCGTCCATTTTTACTGCGTAAACTAGTCAGATACTTTTCTAAGCCAAAAGAAGACAGTTATGGCTACAGGAAATTGGGGGGGGGGGGGGGGATAACTGGTCTGAAGAGCTCTGCCTTAAAGGGGCTGCCTCACCCTTCCTAGAATCCAACATGGTGTTTGTTTACATATACCGTCGGCCACTGTGTTTTGAAAGTACATGACCATTACTCTGGTCTTGCTGTAAAACCTCTGCAAATACAATGAACTTTTTAATTTGCGTAAGTGTCATATGGAAGCTCTAAACAAAATATACTTTTCTTTCCTTCATGGCTGTCTATAAGACAGCCGAGGCCGGTTCTGGTCAGTGGAATAACTATACAGAATGGTTTGCACAGCCCAGTGGTTGAGAAACACTCAGTACGTTTACATGCACATCCAAATCGAACTGCTGTCGGTAATCGAGCAAAGGGTCCCAGCAGGGGTGCCAGAGAAATCCAATCCTACATGCACACAAGGAAATCGAGCTATTGTGTGAGGTGCATTGTGCACCCAAGCCACAGGTGGCGCTACACGCCCCATCGTGTTGGTACACTTCCGGTTGTCGTCATGAAGAAGAGCTATTGCAGTGTTGCCAGATACTGCTGACGTTTTCCAGCCCAAAATATGTTCAAAACCCGCCAATCTGGCAACACTGTGAGTATAAACAAAGTTATCAGTTCCGTGTTCACAAGAAGTGTGTTTGTAGTTTGTATGTATGAACAGAAGTGTTCCTAATAAAATGGCCACTAAGTTGAAGTTGATCTGTAATGGTGAACATATTAACTGTTAGCCTGTTAACATGCTAATAACTTACCAACTAATTGGAAATGGGTGCGTACATGCCCAGACACAAGTGTTCCTAATAAAGTGGCGGCTAAGGTGAAGTGTCATGCCGACCGAGGCTGTTTTTTTTTTTTTTTTTTTTCGACCGAGGCTGTTGTGTTTCCCGCTTGTGGTCTCGTCACTCGTCACTTCCGGAAGGGGCAGTGCTGAAGTAAGCAGCTCCGAACTGCCAGCTCAATTACGTATCTCGATAGGGTATACATGCACTAAGTAGCTCGGCAAAAATTGCATAATCTAGGTCGTGTAGCCCGATTGCGAGAAATCAAGTTCGGTTCAATTTCAGCCTAGCTAAGGTGTTTCCATGCCATTTAGAGCTTCGATTTCAGTCGAGCAATGTCAGAAATTCGATTTTCTCTATGTGCATGTAAACGCACTGACTGGCCGACAGGATGCGTTTAGCTAGCAAGCATTCAGCTTGTGTTTATTGCATTTTGTTGTGATCATGACCACACCCACAAACGATGTTGGACTATTTAATAGAAAGATTGAGAGTTAAAATCCCAAAACCACCAAGCTGCCAGTGCTGAACCCTTGAGCTAGACCCATAAACCTCAACTGTTCAGTCTAAAAAAAAAAAAACACAAGTCACTCTGGATTGGATTGAGGCCAAATACCATTAACGTAATCATCCTGAATATGCCCACAATGTTATACATATCAAAAGACTTGAATGCCTTAAACCTCTCTCTAGCACGAATGCTCAGCTTTTCTCAGAGATCTGTATACAGTATACACTCCCCGTCTACTTTATTGGGAACACCTTTATGCAGTTATCCAATCAGCCAATCATGTGGCAGTATTATATCACGCAGAAACAGGACAAGAGGTTCAGGCAGCACTACAACTTTAACCTACTCTAAAGAACATTGACTAACTGGTGGGCACACACAAACACAGAGCTAACACTTAGGCTACATCCACACGACAACGGCAACGAGATTTTTTTTTTTTGCGGGTAAAATAAAATCGCGTCCACATGGGCAACGGATCAGTAAAATATCAGGTACATATGGCAACGCAACGCTTGCTGAAAACGATGCAATACACATGCCACACCTCTACGTGCGCTGTAAGACGGTCCCATCGGAGACACCAGAACAATAGAAGTAGACGCATGCGCATAAACCCCTTCTACCCGGCGTGATGACTTGTTCTAGTCATGTGGTTGTGACGTCATCGTAAACAAATCCGTTCTACTCATCCAGACGACTTCGCAACGGCGCCGTTGCCAGATTTTTCCACTCTGGAAACCGTTCTCAAAAAAATATCGTTTTGGGGCACCCAAAACGCCGGTGCCGTGTGGACGCCAGGCCGAAACGATAAATTTTATCGGATTCACCTGAATCCGTTGCCGTGTGGACAGGGCCTTAACTGATCAGGTTATGTGCTGTTTGTATTCTGCCTTATTTGCAAGTCAGTTTTATCCAAAGCCAAAAAAACACAATGTAACCAGATGTATTGTTTCACAGCTCTGGAGAGAGACTTCAATCAGTGGGCTCATTTAATTGATGGAAAAGATGACCACCTGATTCCAGGCACTAACATCACTCTGCTTCAATCCTCGATCTAATAATTTGTTAAAAAAGAAACGTCCAATGACTGGTTGTAATCTTCATATTTTTTGTTGCTATGCAGCAAACAAATGGAGAAAAGTATATTCCCAACGTATTACATTGTTGAAGTAAATTGAATTTAATTTGTATAGCTGAATTTTGACTGCATTGCATGAAAATCCACCAGGTTGGACCAAGTGAATCAAATATTTTAAAATTATTTAAATTGAGTGAATTACAGATTCTTATACAGTACATGATTAGTGTGTTTAAGTCAACCACGGAGTTATTCTGTTCAGAGCCACATACCGTCTGAGGTTCTACATTTTTCTGGCCCAGCTGGTCTTGTGCTTTGTTTCTACAGCCATGATACACAGCATTTAATTTGTTATAACAAGCCTCATATTTTCACGTTCAATATTAATTTGTGATGCTGCTGTTACTGCGAAATAAACAGTTCACAGTTTGACTGGTTGGGACTGAAGAAGTCATCGGACAGTCTGAAGATTCAGCTTTAAATGAGCTACAATGTCATCTGTGTAAAGCTTTTACACTATAAAATGCTTAATCAGAATAAAAATGTCAACTGGTTATATTTTAAATGATTTATAAAGAAACTCATTTTATTTGAAGTGTTGTCACTTGTATGAGAAGCTAAACATTGTAACACTAACACATGAAACAGCTGCATAATAATAGGGCCATTTCATGCTTGAATTTTTTTGTACAATTTATATTAAATTTTACATTAATGTCCATTTGGCGTATGGTTTACATTTACTTTTTTCTTCATTTTTACTCATGTCTTTGAAAAGGAAATAGCTGGGCAATTAAAAAAGGGGGGGAATAAAAAGTTCTTTTGTGTGCATTGTAAATCTCAAACAGCTGTGAAACTCACCTTTGTTTATTTTACTGAAACTGACGTGGCACTGTAAAAAATGAGAATCAAGTCAACATGTACAAATTTGTGCTGTAAAAAATTGAGGGAAAGTGTGAGACAGTCAACAAAAAGTGCAGCACATACAATTTTAACATTTTTTAACAAGGAAACAATACTTTAGAAGTGACACTAGTGGATCAAAACAAATTGCTCCAAATATGTCTAAATAACAGGAATACAGAACAATGAAAGGGAAGAGTAAATCTTGCAGAGAATAAAAATTTCAGGCAGAACTCAAAACCTTAAATTAGATGTTTGTGTGCAAAAATGCAACTAGAGGCACAGCAAGTGAAATGGTGCATTTAATCAAGCTGCAGCTACTGTATTCTTTACTACTGGGCTCATTCACCTTGGATGGGGAAACCTACCACTCTCTTTCACAAAGAGATTGTCAGATGTGTCCTCAATTCTAAGGGACAGATGTGTGACTGTTGAAGCTCTAAGCTCCTCTGCATCCAATGGTTTATGCAAGTCTGCACAGCACATGACAGTCATCTGCACACATTCAGAAACTGGTCATACATGTCTGCTGATGGCTTTGCAATTCATGACTGTTGAAGGAAGTTTTTGGTGGTGTGAGTCACACTCGCTCTTAAAGGAACAGTCCACCGTACTTCCATAATGAAATATGCTCTTATCTGAATTGAGACGAGCTGCTCCGTACCTCTCCGAGTTTTGCGCGACCTCCCAGTCAGTCAGACGCAGTCAGACGTGCTGTCACTCCTGTTAGCAATGTAGCTAGGCTCAGCATGGCCAATGGTATTTTTTGGGGCTGTAGTTAGATGCGACCAAACTCTTCCGCGTTTTTCCTGTTTACATAGGTTTATATGACTAGTGATATGAAAAAAGTTCAGTTACACAAATTGAAACGTGGCGATTTTCTATGCTATGGAAAGTCCGCACTATAATGACAGGCGTACTAACACCTTCTGTGCGCTTCGGCAGTGCATTGATATCTGAGCTCCGTATCAATGCGCTGCCGAAGCGCGCAGAAGGTGTTAGTACGCCTGTCATTATAGTGCGGACTTTCCATAGCACAGAAAATCGCCACGTTTCAATTTGTGTAACTGAACTTTTTTCATATCACTGGTCATATAAACCTATGTAAACAGGAAAAACGTGGAAGAGTTTGGTCGCATCTAACTACAGCCCCAAAAAATACCATTGGCCATGCTGAGCCTAGCTACATTGCTAACAGGAGTGACAGCGCGTCTGACTGACTGGGAGGTCGCGCAAAGCTCGGAGAGGTACGGAGCAGCTCGTCTCAATTCAGGTAAGAGCATATTTCATTATGGAAGTACGGTGGACTGTTCCTTTAAACCTCACCAAAATCTTCCTTCAACAGTCAGTCCCCCAGTGGCAGGTCTCTTCATCAATCCCCACCCTGACATATGATTGAGCTCTAATTGGTTACAGGTGTGTGGTAATTAGTCCTAATGGCGTAATTGCAGTCTATGGCTGTGCGCTCCAAGCTCCAACATGTGTGGACATGGAAGACGTAACCAGACAACTGTTTGCCATATCCAGTTTGATATTCAATGCTAACTCTATTGTAATTATGTAAAATGAAAGTGCTGGTTCACTACTGTCCACCAGACACCCAGCAGAGTCCCATCATAAAAGTTGTGATGGTTCTGGTGCATGGCATGCAGTGTCAAAGAAAAGAAGTATGTATTCGTAACTGTGATGCAGCTCATTATTGGTATCACTATCACGAGACAATGCATATTAATGTGAAACACACTACACAATTTGATGGTTTGTATACTATGACATTATTTTCAGGGATTTTCAGCTAGGATTTTTTTGTTGTTGTTGTTCTGGTCAAGGGACACACCTGACTTGCCATATTGGGGTCCCAAATAAATAAAATATATATCATATCTCACACCCAGAGAGTCAGAGAAGTATTTGTATGTTTTTTTTTAAACTAAAATGGTGCAAAAATGCAACCGGAGACACTGCGAGTAGAATGGTGTGTTTAATCAAGCTCTGGTATAATAGGCTGTCATCCTGTGCAATATCTTATCCTGTGCAATAATTCAATGCCATCACTATGCATTTTATCATCACCCACCAGTGTTATGGTTCTTATCCGTTTTGTGTGCAGCATGTTCTCTTGTGCAATGTTGGTTTGTGGCCTCACTGTCTATTGAGCCACATCTGTGTTTATAGTGCAATATGCATGTCCTGTCTAGCTGTCCAGTATGTTTACCTATTGTTGTCGTGTGCATTTACTGTAACATGTTTGTTTATTGTACATACCAGCACATTGGAGTGTGGGGAAACGTAATTTCTTTCAGTCGTGCACTGCTTGTTGTATGGTCTAAATGACAAAGTTTGACTTTCACTTTGAAAATGCAGTGCGAAGGTACATTCCAACATCTATGTAGGTAACCCTAGGCCACAAATCTACATCATTCCAGTCGTTTCGAGGAATTTTGTACGGATCATAACCACTAATAAACTCTAATTTCTGCATATATCTATCCTTTGCTTCTTTCTGACTTAGATTATCCAAGTAATCTGGTAGTAAAGCTTTTTTAGCTGTAGTTTTCTTTGAACTACAGACATTTGACATCTTCAGTGTCACTTGTCTTCAGTATGTAAACAAAATTAACTTGGCCCCCAGGACAGGGGTAGGCATAGTGGTGTGGCATAGCAAGACAGTTCCAGGTTCGAATCAGGTTTGCACATTCTCCCCCTGTCTGCATGGATTTCCTCCGGTTTCCCCCACGGATCAAAGACATGCAGTTTAGGTAAAAAAATGCCCACCTACTGGAGTTGCACAAGCCAGCATATACTTAGCGCAGGTCCCAAGCCTAGAAAGATTGGGGAGGGTTGCATCAGGAAGGGCATCTGGTGTAAAAAATCTATGCCAAAGCAAAGGGGTTGAAAAGCAATTGGGGCTTTGCCTTGTATTCTTCCCCTGTCACAGACTATGTGATCTATGTGGCAAATTAAATAAACTTAAAACAAACAGTTGCTAATGCAAGTGTAATGTCAGTGCAAGGGGTCTATAGAGGACTTTCACTGACGTCAGAGGTTTTTTTTTTTTAATGCAGCACCCGCCATATTTCTGGGCAAACAAAGAAACAGCTGCAACAGTTAATAATGAAAATCGAGATGACTGCAGTCAGTACAATCTCTCTGAAACGATTATAATCTTTTATACCAGCAGACTGCGTTACATCCAAAAGCTGAAACATGCAGGCATCACAGATGCATATAATTTACCCACAAATGTATTATTTATTCTGTTCACTATACACTCTCGCTCACTCTGTGTGCACGTGCGCTCACAGCTTCAGATGGTTTAAATTGCAGAGGAGGAATTTCGCTGTGCTTGGATTAACACATGACAAAAAAATAAATAAATAAAGGTGGCTTCTTAATTTACCCATAAATCTATTTATTCTACTTGAAAAGTGTTTGGCAAACCAGCTACTGGATTTGGGACATAAAGACATCCTGAACTATTTAGCATTTGGGACTTCTAACTACACCAGAGATGCTGAAGGCTTTCAAAAGTACCAATATTTAGAGGCAGGTTTCGTGCCAGAATGTTATGGGAAATTCACGATAAAGAAAAATACCTTATTGTGACAAAGGTAAGCTCAAACATATACTTTGAACAGTAATAAACAAGCCAGGGTGTAGATCTAGCATATTTTATGGTGTTTAGCCGAATCTACACGATCAGAGTACATAAACATGCTGCTAGTCTAGCCAAGCATTAGGTCGAATAAAATATCTCGCATCCAAAGCCCACATCCAGATACACATTTTAACATTGCACATAGCTTTCATACTAACCTGATAGAAAACGTTCTCCCCACACACACACAGTTTTATCATCCAGTCTTCCTGTTTAACTGCAGCTCACCATTTTTCCTCATCTTCCTGGGTTTGCCAGGAAGCAGTAAAAAGTTAAACCAGGCTTTTATCCATGTCTGTTATTACATCCAAAAACACTACAGGTCCTTGGCATTGTTCTTTTAGATGTAACTTCTACAAGTTTATCTGTAGCTGCTTACTGAATTGGGCTCACAAATCACTCACCTACACTTGTACCTGTTGTTGTCCAACATAAGGCTTGCCCAACAACATAGCCGCATAATCAAATCCGCAGTTACGATGACGTCACGTGAACGTCCTTCGTTGTGACCTTTTCTTTCTGTTCACTTTTGCTTTGTTTGTTAAACAACCTAATCTAACAGATTTGCCAAGGCAATCAGGAAAAATTCTTCAAGTAGGAGCCCTGCATCCCAGGATGCATTAAAATCCTGAACATACTTTTTTTTTTTTTTTGCCATTTTTGTGCGGCAAAATGCATGATTTCTGCATTAACACGATCCCTGATTTTATTCAGCTTGATTTTGTGCCCTTGTAAACATTTTGCCTTATGCACACATCAGGTGCTCTGCATTTAGGCAGTGCCTAAATATCTATACTAAGGAAATTAATTTACTGGTTTTGGTCAGTAACTTGCAAAATACTCATGTTAAAAACAAACCTGAAAAAAATTGTGAGCCTCACCCTGTAGAGTGGGGAAAACACAGACAGACACCAAACCCAATTCTTAGTTTTAAAAAAAAATCCAGTGAAATTTAAAAGTAAACAATTAATTGTAGGGGAAGTGAGCAGAGGTGTAGAGACAGTGGTGCAGCCTGTGCAGGGGGTGGGCAGCCCAAGTCAGCCTAGAGTGGAGTCGCTGGCCACCACCGACTGCACTGGAGATTGTCGGCTTCCCAGAGGCAGGGAGATTGGGGTCGTTTGCTGTGAAGCACGCAACAGGCTCAAGCTTGGCCTCTTCTTCCTCATTGTTGGCTAGCTTTCCTGTCACAAAACAGAGATGTATGAGCCACACTATACTTCTATGAATCAAGTAACCTCTAACAACCTCAGATACAGTGCCTTAATTAATACTGCCCTGGCTGCAAGAGGAGGGTCAATTAAGGCACCAACTATGCTGCTTTAGGCATGTGTGATCAGTGGGCCCTACCCCTTGGCTATGCTGCTTCTGGTTGTACAAAACAATTGTGCTGAAGCACCGCCGTTTCTTCAGCACAGCGGGAGTGGTTGGGCAAAGAGTGAAGTACTACTTTGATGGTGGTTTTCTGGAGCAGCTGTCACATTCCCCCCCTTCACTCCGAGCCGACAGTTCTCCAAGGCTCGGGCCAGAGGCTGTAGCTTCTGGAGAGGCCATCGGCGTTCCCATGCTAGGTCCCTGTTGTAGTGGACGTGGAAAGAGAAGTCCTGTAATGACAAGAACCAGAACATAACATGAGCGCTGGTGTCCTTGATGGCTGAGGTCCACTGGAGTCGGGCATGGTCGGTGACCAATGTGAAGTGAGGACCAACCAAGTACAACCCCGATTCCAAAAAAGTTGGGACAAAGTACAAATTGTAAATAAAAATGGAATGCAATAATTTACAAATCTCAAAAACTGATATTGTATTCACAATAGAATGTAGACAACATATCAAATGTCAAAAGTGAGACATTTTGAAATTTCATGTCAAATATTGGCTCATTTTAAATTTCATGACAGCAACACATCTCAAAAAAGTTGGGACAGGGGCAATAAGAGGCTGGAAAAGTTAAAGGTACAAAAAAGGAACAGCTGGAGGACCAAATTGCAACTCATTAGGTCAATTGGCAATAGGTCATTAACATGACTTGGTATAAAAAGAGCATCTTGGAGTGGCAGCGGCTCTCAGAAATAAAGATGGGAAGAGGATCACCAATCCCCCTAATTCTGTGCTGACAAATAGTGGAGCAATATCAGAAAGGAGTTCGATAGTGTAAAATTGCAAAGGAGTCCGTAGTCAGCTGGGATAGGCTCCAGCTTGCCTGCGACCCTGTAGAAGGATAAAGCGGCTAGAGATGATGAGATGAGATGAGTTTGAACATATCATCATCTACAGTGCATAATATCATCAAAAGATTCAGAGAATCTGGAAGAATCTCTGTGCGTAAGGGTCAAGGCCAGAAAACCATACTGGGTGCCCGTGATCTTCGGGCCCTTAGACGGCACTGCATCACATACAGGCATGCTTCTGTATTGGAAATCACAAAATGGGCTCAGGAATATTTCCAGAGAACATTATCTGTGAACACAATTCACCGTGCCATCCGCCGTTGCCAGCTAAAACTCTATAGTTCAAAGAAGAAGCCATATCTAAACATGATCCAGAAGTGCAGACGTCTTCTCTGGGCCAAGGCTCATTTAAAATGGACTGTGGCAAAGTGGAAAACTGTTCTGTGGTCAGACGAATCAAAATTTGAAGTTCTTTATGGAAATCAAGGACGCCGTGTCATTCGGACTAAAGAGGAGAAGGACAACCCAAGTTGTTATCAGCGCTCAGTTCAGAAGCCTGCATCTCTGATGGTATGGGGTTGCATTAGTGCATGTGGCATGGGCAGCTTACACATATGGAAAGACACCATCAATGCTGAAAGGTATATCCAGGTTCTAGAGCAACATATGCTCCCATTCAGACCACGTCTCTTTCAGGAAAGACCTTGCATTTTCCAACATGACAATGCCAAACCACATACTGCATCAATTACAGCATCATGGCTGCATAGAAGAAGGGTCCGGGTACTGAACTGGCCAGCCTGCAGTCCAGATCTTTCACCCATAGAAAACATTTGGCGTATCATAAAACGGAAGATACGACAAAAAAGACCTAAGACAGTTGAGCAACTAGAATCCTACATTAGACAAGAATGGGCTAACATTCCTATCCCTAAACTTGAGCAACTTGTCTCCTCAGTCCCCAGACGTTTACAGACTGTTGTAAAGAGAAAAGGGGATGTCTCACAGTGGTAAACATGGCCTTGTCCCAACTTTTTTGAGATGTGTTGTTGTCATGAAATTTAAAATCACCTAATTTTTCTCTTTAAATGATACATTTTTTCAGTTTAAACATTTGATATGTCATCTATGTTCTCTTCTGAATAAAATATGGAATTTTGAAACTTCCATATCATTGCATTCTGTTTTTATTCACAATTTGTACTTTGTCCCAACTTTTTTGGAATTGGGGTTGTACTACCTCAGCTCGGTTACTGCCCAATTGATGGTGAGGGCTTCTCTCTCCACAGCCACATACTTCCTCTCAGCTGGAAGTAGCTTGCAGCTGATATACAGCACTGGATGCTCTTCACCCTTTACGACCTGTGACAACTTTGCTCCCAGTCCCATCACTGAGGGATCCGTCTGGACAATGAAGGAGAGATCAAAATCCAGGGGCAGTGGTGAGGGCCTTCTTCAGGGCCTGGATTGCCTGCTCTGTCTGGCTGGTCCACTTGACCTTGTCTGGCTCGCCCTTCTTGGTCAGGTCTGAGAGGGGAGGGGTTATAGAAGAGATGTTAGGCATGAACCTATCGTAGTAACTGTCTAACCCCAAAAAAGGCACGCATCTGTTGCTGGGTGGTGGGCTGGGGGCAACTATGTACAGCCTTTATCTTCTTGGCCTGGGGCTTCAGCAGGCCTCGGCAGATAGGGTAGTCCAGGTACTGTGCCTCACTCAGCACCAGATGGCACTTCTGGGGGTTGGCTATTCCTCAGCCTTCCTCAGCTCCCCCAGGACAGCTTTGAAGTGGTGTGGGTGATTATTCCAGGTGGAAGAATAAATGATCACATCGTTAAGATAAGCTGTGGCAAAGCTCTAGTGAGGATGGAGGACAATGTCCATGAGACATTGAAAGGTGGCTAGTGCCCCATGGAGGCTGAAGAGGAAAACCTGGTACTGCCAGTGACCTGACGTGGTGATGAAGGCAGTTTTAGGGTGGACCTGGGAGCATCAGGGCCACTTGCCAATAACCCTTAGTCAAGTCCAGCATAGATATGAAGCAGGCTCTCCCTAGCCAGTCAGCCAGGTCATCCACAATGGGCAGGGGGTAGCTGTCGGAGTCCAAGACTGTGTTGAGTTTTCTGAAGTTGTTGTAGAGTCTCAGGCTTCAATCAGGCTTGGGCACCGCCACAATGGGCCTGGAGGCCAGTGTTATTGAGAAGTCCTATAGCATTCGTGACACTTTCTCCTCAACTGCATGATGGCAGGCCTTTGGGACGCAATAGGGGCATTGCCGGACCACAACCTGGGGGGGGTCCTGCTGCAAAGATGTTCTGGAATTGGTCCAGTAGTTCTCCCAGCTCTTGTCCCTGGGGGCCAGAGAGGTCTTCTCTGAGGTAGATCAAGGTATGCACGGGCAGGTATGAAGAGGAGAGAGAGAGAGAGCTCACATGCTGAGAGTAGTGGTAGTGATTCAATCCATTGTTTTAACAAATTAAAAAGTGTGATAAACTTGTGTTTCTTTGCACTTACCTGGCTGTTGCAAGTGATAGTTTACTGGTTCCACATACTCGGCCACGGTGAAGGGGCCCTGCCAGCAGGCCAGGAACTTGCAGTTAACAGCAGGGACGAGGAGGAGAATGCATTTGCCAACTTGGAACTCCCGGGGCTGGGCCACCTGGTTGTAGAGACAGCTTTGTACGACCTGAGCCAAGAGCAGGTGCTGGTGCACGATGGGAGCCACCCTTTCCATATGTTCTTGCATCTCTCTTACGTGCTCAATAGTCATGCAGAAAGAGGATGGCTGCTTTTCCCAGGCCTCCTAAGCGATGTCCAAGAGGCCCCAGGGCCTTCTCCTGAACAGGAGCTCAAAGGGCGTGAAGCCCGTCGATGCCTGTGGAGTGTCCCAGATCACAAACAGGACATATGGGAAAAGAAAATCCCAGTTTCGGCCACCCTCATCCACAACGGACTTCAGCACATGCTTCAAGGTTTGGTTAAACCTCTCCACCAGTCTGTCCCTTTGGGAGCGATACATGGAGGTGTGGAGCTGCTTCACCTGCAACAACCGGCACATGTCAGCCATGGAGTTTGGAGACAAACTGAACACCTTGGTCAGTGAGGAGGTCTTTAGGGAACCACATGTAGGAGAAAAGCAGAACCAGCTCTCAGGCGATGTTCTTTAAGGTGGCCATTCGGAGGGGCACCGCCTCAGGGTAGCAGGTCCATGATGAGGATGTACTCATGACTGCAGGTGGACTTTGAGAGGGGAGCCACCAGATCTATCCCTACTCTTTCAAAGGAAACACTGATGATAGGTAGCAGCACTAGTAGGGTAAGAACAGGCAGGAGACAGAGGGACACAGAGAGAGAGAGAGAGAGCACATGCAAGCATAAGCCTCAGTATACTTCTGTGAATCAACTAACCTCTGAGAGCTGTGGGCATGGCGCTTATTTATACTCTCCTGGCTGCATGAGGAGGGTGACTTAAAGTGCAGATTATGCCGCTCCAGGTGTGTGTGATAAGAGGGCCCGGTGCTTCTGGCTGTCAAACAATTGTGCTGAAGTGCCACTGTTTCTTCAGCACAGTAAGAGTAGTTGAGCGAGGAGCGGAGATGGTTTTCTGGAGCCGCTGTCTCTCTCACGTACGCACGCGCACACAATGAGAGAGGATATTACACAGTTGAAAAAGATATGAAGTTTATTTTCAAGTGGTGAATACATTTACGAATGAGCAACGCAAACAAGTGAAAATATTTTCAACTCGAGAAGATAAACTTCATATCTTCGCACAACCATGTAATGTTCTTTATATTATATGGACACATCCACAAAAAAAGGCAAGTTAATCAGAAGAATTTTAATTTTAAACCGGTGTGTCATTTTGACACTGCACGTCTAGTCAGCAGGGAAACACTGGGAGTGACGTCATTGGAGTGAAATATCGGAAAATGTGTCACTCAGATCAGCGATGCATTTTGTATTAAAAATAAACAACAACAACAACAAAAAAAAAAACACAAGCTTTTCAACACAAGAAGATATTGGATCTCCATGTCCCAGATGCAGCTCGTATGAAAAATACGAGTGGTATATTTCCCAGTAAAACACTTGTCATTTTATATATAAATCACACCAAATACAATATATTTTTGATCTAGAAAAAAGGACACTTACTGATGAGGTTTTAGATAGACTGACTAATGTCCACACTAAATTTTAAATTTTAAATTTTTTTTACTTTTTGTTAAACTGGCTCATTACCCAACATGATCTCTGCAGGAATATGGCACAGCCAATATTAAATAGCAAATAAAAAACATTTCTACATTGTGTTGGCGAAACATTTATTACAGTTAACATTTATTCAAGTTAACACAACATATCGCATCATTTCATTTGCGATGAGGCTCTTGATTTCTAAGCAGCATACCAGCAACACTTACAGAGTCTTGCAAAAGTACTTATCCCCCTTGGTGCTTGTCTTGTTTTGCTGCATTCCAAGTTGGAATTAAAATGGATTTTGGGGGGTTAGCACCATTTGATTTACACAACATGCCTACCACTTTAAAGGTGCAAACTGTTTTTTTTTTTTTGTATTGTGACAAACAAAAATTAAGATGGAAAAAAACAACAGAAATCTGGAGTGTGCATTAGGTATTCACCCCCCAAAGTCAATACTTTGTAGAGCCACCTTTTGCTGCAATTACAGCTGCAAGTCTCTTGGAGTATGTATCTATTAGCTTAGCACATCTAACCACTGGGATTTTTGCCCATTCCTCAAGGCAAAACTGCTCCAACTCCTTCAAGTTAGATGGGTTGCGTTGGTGTACAGCAATCTTCAAGTTATGCCACAGATTCTCAATTGGATTGAGGTCTGGGCTTTGACTAGGCCATTCCAAGACAGTTAAATGTTTCCCTTTAAACCACTCCAATGTAGCTTTAGCAGTATGTTTAGGGTCATTGTTCTACTGGAATGTGAACCTTCGTCCCAGTCTCAAACCTCTGGCCGGCTCAAACATGTTTTCCTCCAGAACATTTCGTTCCATCCTCCAATCCTGACCAACTTTCCTGTCCCTACAGATGAAAAATATCCCCACAGCATGATGCTACCACCACCATGCATCACTGTTAGAATGGAAATTCACCATTGTCAGGGTGATGGGAAGTGTTGGATTTGCGTCACACATGGCGTTTCCCATGATAACCAAGAAGTTCAATTTTAGTCTCATCTAACCACCGAATCTTCTTCCATGTGTTTGGGCAGTCTGCCACATGCTGTTGGGCAAACTCCAAATGTGGTTTCTTATTGTTTTCTTAAGCAATTACTTTTTTCTGGCCATTCTTCCATAAAGCCCCCTTCTGTGGCATGTACGGCTCAAAGTGGTCCTACGGAAAGATACTCCCATCTCCGCTGTGGATCTTTGCAGCTCCTTCAGTGTTATCTTTGGTGTCTCTGCTGCATCTCTGATTAATGCCCTCCTTGCCCGGTCTGTGAGTTTTGGTGGGCAGCCTTCTCTTGTCAGGTTTGTAATGGTGCCATATTCTTTCCATTTTGCTATAATGGCTTTAATGGTGCTCTGTGGGATATTTAAAAAGTTTTTTTTTTTAAATAACCCAACCCTGATCTATACTTCTCCGCAACTTTGTCTCTGACCTGTTTGGATTGCTCCTTGGTTTTTATGTTGCTTGCTTTGTAGTGTTGCAGAGACAGGGTCCTTTCAGAACAAGTTGATTTATATAGACATCAGGTGACAGATCATGTAACACTTTGATTGCACTTATGAAATGAATTGGTTGGACCAGCTCTTATTTAGGGGTTTCATACCTATGCACACTCCAGATTTCTGTTTTTACCATCTTATTGTTTGTGCCACAATAAACAATTTGCACCTTTAAAGTGGCAGGCATGTTGTGTAAATCAAATAGTGCTAACCCCCCAGAAATCAATTTTAATTCCAGCTTGTAATGCAACAAAACTGGACAAAAACCAAGGGGGATGAATACTTTTGCAAGACAGTGTATGAGTTGAAAGAGCAGGTTCACTCCACTCACCATTAGTGTGTAAAGCCTGACTGACTGTCTTGTCCCAGCCCCTGAGTCATTGACCACCACCATTTGTCCTGACCCCCAGTCACTGGTCACCACCATTTTTCATGACCTCACACATTATTCTTCATTTTAATTTCTCTCCTTGGAGATGTTTTTAAGTAATATAAGTGAGTAATCAATTACTTCACGACTACTCACAATCATCGCTTGTTTTTGTCTGCACCCTTGATTGAAACTGTAGTATTTTGTAAATGCTTCAAAGTTTAGTTTGTGCACAGTGCCATCACCAAAGATGACTACTTTCAAGAATAAATAAATACTCAATAAATTAAGATATGGGTTCATTTATACTCTGATAAAACTTTTAAAAACAGAACTGAATGTTGTATTCTGAGTGAATCTTCATGTTCCCTAATTAAATATGCAAACGATCATGATGTACTCATTTGCATAATAATTATTTGTGACGTTACTTAGCAACTTCTAGAGCATATTTTAGCGACTTTCCTCTGAAAAGAGTTGGTAACAATGGTTATGATTTTGATTCCTATATACAGTCAGTGAGCTAGATCCATCATTGCATTACATTATTAAACTAATGTTACATTCACATGTCCAACAGGTGGTCTCAGTGTTTGTAAACTTACATCGTCATATCCATTGCTCCAGAACTGGCTACAGCAGCCTTTCTCAACTGGGGTGCCGTCAAAAAACTATATATTCTAACATTTAAATAAATAAAATGAATTAAAATTCCAAAAAATAATAGTTACACTAATGCAGATCATCGCTGCCTCATGCATCATCAAAATTTGTCTCATGGCCCCCTTTCCCATGTCACAACGTCACTGCCGGGGTCAGCGTATGGTCAGCGTGACTGCATATATTTTATATGGGGGTGCCTTGAGAATTTGCATACTTCTGAAGGGTGCCATGACTGAAAAAAGGTTGAGAAACGCTGGTCTACAGGATCCTCATCAACTCTCATCTCATCTCATTATCTCTAGCCGCTTTATCCTTCTACAGGGTTGCAGGCAAGCTGGAGCCTATCCCAGCTGACTACGGGCGAAAGGCGGGGTACACCCTGGACAAGTCGCCAGGTCATCACAGGGCTGACACATAGACACAGACAACCATTCACATTCACACCTACGGTTAATTTAGAGTCACCAGTTAACCTAACCTGCATGTCTTTGGACTGTGGGGGAAACCGGAGCACCCGGAGGAAACCCACGCGGACACGGGGAGAACATGCAAACTCCGCACAGAAAGGCCCTCGCCGGCCACGGGGCTCGAACCCGGACCTTCTTACTGTGAGGCAACAGTGCTAACCACTACACCACCGTGCCGCCCCTCATCAACTCTAAACAGCAAAAACAAAAAAATGTCATACAACAATAAATATTTTGTGTTCATTGAGCATTTTATTTTATTTAAAAAATAAATAAAAAAAAATAACTGAATGAGTGAATTGTCTCGAAGCTCAGAAACAGTCCATGTATAATTACTACAAATCCTCTCACTGAACAAAATGATAGTTTTCACTGGCATGTACTGACTAGTTTATCAATTTCAGTGTATGAAAATAAGACGTCTTGTGAGGTTTATGATGCTTTGTTAATAAAAATTAACTGTGATGTACATTTACAGCTAAAACTGCACATAAATCTCAGACTCTGATCACTGGTCAATTGCAGTTCTCTTGCTCACTATTGTTCATACTGTATGGGGCCTCCACTAAAGTAAAGTATTCTTTTTAGTGGACAATAATTGTACACCAAACTAGTAAAGTCTGTATTAACATTAAACAACCCAAATCATTGGTCATCCTCACTTAAACTGCACAATTACAAAAGTCAAGTTTCCCCCAAACCTGTAGTTTTGTGTTTGGCAGCTCGTGTAAACCAACTATCCAACTAATTGTGTTTCTCTACTATCGGATTACCAAACAGCATGACATTTTAACAACCAGTAACTAGTCGTTAACCTGGCTGTTAAAAAGCAGAGCTCAAAATAAGCCAGTGAACATAAAACACGACTTTTTTTTTGGGAAACATTTTACCTCAGGTTTTCTCTACAGAAGGACTAGCTTTCGGTTTATAGGTTTTTTTTTTCCTCCGTGCTCTCACGGAAGGCGGTCGCATCTCTGCTCTCCTCTCCTCTTTTTTCCTACTTGTGCTCTTTGTTCGTCTCGTCTGCTTTTTTTTTTTGAGAGACTCTCTCCGCATTGAATTTCTAAACTAAAAAAGCATGGATTTGATAAACTGGTCTCCTAACGAAATTGACACAGTTTCTGGGTTCAGGGGAACCCACCTGTCCTGCCGGAACGTCTGTGGAGGACATTGAAGATATCTACCTATTTGGAACCATGATTACAGGACTTTTGCTGATTGGATTAGGCATTGCCCTGGTATATTGAGGAAATCAGACAACGGTGACAGCTGTTCAAAGCCCCACAAAGCTGCCCGATATGATTGGAGTGGTGGGCAAAGCTGTTGGCACTTGGACTGTGGACATTCAGAACTTTAACCACAAAATGGTTGTTATCTCGGAGCAGCTTTCAGCTTTGCAAGGAATACATATTTCGGAGATCAAATGGAATTGAATTGAACAGAAATGGACAGATATGGATGAGTGGTGTGGATGTGACTGCATCTGTTTGAAAGACAAACAATCTCTATCTTATCGACATTCGGCTCCCTGAACAGCACTGGCCTTGATCAAGGCCGTTGCTGTGGTTACATTCCCCCAGAAGGTCACTGCTGGGAGACCAATTTTCCGGGGTCGCCGTTTTTCACCCCCAGTGTGACAAGTGGGTGCGTGACCAACGCCGTTTGCATGGCTGCAGGAGCGGACGGCTGCTTGCTTGCGCTGGGTTACCGCTACCTCCTACCCTCCCCTCCTACCCCCTCAAGTCCCATGTTTCAAAGTGTACTTGTGTTATTGTGTGCTTTTGTGGAGGTTTTTAAATGTTCCCACACTGTACTCCTGATAGGAGCATAGTGAGGGGGTGTTCTTTTTTCCTCATCTTTCCTTTTTTTCTTTTCTTTTTCTTTTATCCCTGTCTTCCTGTCCTGTTCCCCCTCTGTAAGGACAGGCTGATGGTCAATTTCACTGGTAACAGTGACAATAAAGGGTTCATTCATTCATTCATTCATTCATTCATTCATAAAGACTGCAATTATTTTTCCACTTCTGGCCTTTGACAATATATAACTAGTCAGTTTTAAGGATTAATCACTTGATAAAACACAGGTTATCGTTATTGCCCTTATTATTAAATCTCTGTTGGAGAAATATCGTCAGTTATTAGGTGATAAACTAAAGCTTTCCTTGGCGCCCCTCAGTCTGCCATTTTGTGAAAACTAACAGCTACTGATTACTGGCTTTTTTCCTTAACACAGGGCCGTATTTCTGAAGTGCTATTGGCCAGTTCGTTGCTTGGTTACAGTTACAAAAATTAGCAAGTTTTGTCAACAAAATGGCTGACTCTGCTGACTCAGCAATGCTGCGTTTCGCTATATTTGACGAAGAAATTATAAACCAATTGAAAGCTGCAAGCGAAAATGAAAATGCCACCCCAAAAAAGTACGAAATTTTTGGCTTTCCGTGTTTAAGAAATGGGCCGCAGAAAGACAAATAAACGACTCTCTAGGGGCATAGGAATGCTGTGAGTTAGACAAGGTGCTATAGCAGTTTAATGCAGAAGTGAGGAAAGAAAATGGAGAAAACTACAAACCGGACTCTCTTAAAGTAATGCAGGCAGCATTGGATCGGCATCTGAGACAAGAGAAATATCCGGGATCAATCCTGAAAGATGTTAAAATCCTGTCCAAAATTCTCGTGTCGTGATGAAAGACTCTTTAGAAACTGATTCAAATAAGCAAGATAGTCTTGCGCCCTGATTGGTTCAGAAAACGTCAGTGACAAATGTTGTGAACTTGAATGGCTTCCGAAGTATGAATTTGGCCCTATATATTATAAACAAGTAATCGTATGGTTCCTCATAAAATTAAGGATCAATTTCACTCGGCCCCATATGATTACCTATACTAATAGAATAGACTTTTATTGTCCTTGCACAATGGGATACAATGAAATTGTGGGAAATTAATTCCAATATAATTGTGGGTGCAATCAGTTAATTATTGATATTAAGTGATCAATCTCGTTAAATCAGTCTCATTAAATTTTGAAGGTCAATAATTAAAATGAATCAATCCCATTGAATCATTTAATTTGACTCGTTTGAATTGAATCATACCATAGAATCACTCTCATTTGAAGTGAATCGTTCAATGAATCATTTAGTGAATCATTTAGGGAATCATACCATTAATCCTGGTGCTTAATAATAAATTACCAAACAGCTAAATTATGGTACATTTCCAAATTATTAAGATCACTTACCATATTATATAACATTTGCACCCTTTTTGAATTCTTTGAGAAAATTGGGGACTTCAGATGTTGTTCACACAAATAAACACAGTTTGTTTAATAAATGAATTTATTATACAAAGATAAAAAGATAAATCAATATATACAAGCAGTGAAGTGTGTGTGTGTGTGTGTGTGAGAGAGAGAGAGAGAGGGAGTGTGAAGGACTTGACCATGTGTTTAGCCTCGTGTAGCTAACTACACGTGGTGGAGGCCTAGCTTGTTGGTAGCTAAACAAAAGAATGTTATCTAAACAGAACAAAGGATTAGCTCTGTGTTTAGCCTCGTGTAGCTAACTACACGTGGTGGAGGCCTAGATTAGCCTTGTGTTGCTAGTATGTGTTTGTGAAAGGCCCTATAGCCTAGCTAAAGTGTGTTTGTTAGGCCTGATGGCTTGCTGAGCACATGGTAGGCCTTGATTAGCTTTGTGTTGCTAAGCAGACAAAAGCGAAGCTGTAGCTAACCCACTAGCTCATAACCATACTGAATCCACTGAAATCTTAATGACATCAAGATGTATAATAATGAGAACTATATGTTAGTAGTAAAGAATAAAAGAGAGAAGCATGCGCAGCCTATCTATTAAACAATTGAGAGAACATAGAACCAAAATAAATCAACACGCTGCGTGTTCAATAAACCTGGGTTTAAATTCACACTATTTCAAATAAAAGCAAATTCCTAAGACTATCCTAATTATGCCCAAATGCCAAAATCTTACTTAATCCTGCCTTTAGCAAGATATGAAGAACTATTCGCCGGTGTAGTCTCGGGCCTCGCCGTGGGAGCACGTGAGCCGCTCGTGATGGAGGCGGAGAAACTTTCGGGTCGAACGGAGCACTTGGGTGGTTCCCGTGGAAAGCAGAGGGTTCTTGGTCCGAACCTCAGCGTTCGTGAGGAAAAGTCTCTGATCAGAATAAGATGCACAGCGCTTTGAGTTAAAAAGGATTCAATCGCTTCTTAACTTTTAACTGCCTGGGCTGCAGTCGTGACGTCACTTCTAATGCAAGTAAACCGGTTGTAACTCAGGTTGAGTTTAAAGATCGCGCGACTCTAGAGTTTACCTTTGCCAAGGGTAAGAAGGAAAATCGCGCTGAGTGATGGATCTTGCAAGAAAGAAGACGTCTTTTTGGGGTGGAGAGCGCGCCTCTTTATACATCCAGATCCATCGGAAGCCAGACGTGAGAGAGCAAAGATGGAAGCGTTGTCCCATTGTTTTATGTTTCCTTGTATGATGACGTAGATGATCCCGCCCACGCGTGACGTAGGTCACACGGAAGTGGACTGGGAATTGTAGTTCTGACACAAGATGGCGGCATGATACCTACAGTCCCCCTTTTGGTCTCAGGGGTATGACGGAGTCGTAGCACTGAGAGCACCGTATCGTATCATCGCCGTGTCCATAGTCCTTGAGGTAGAGTTGCTCTGCACAGTCCATGGTGTCCTGTGAAGACTGTGTAAACTTGTGAGTTCCAGTAAGACAGTTGGAGACAGAGGCATTTTGGGCATATAATCACTATGGGCATTTTGGGCATATAATCACTAACTAACTAGATCAAAACCACATCAAAAAAATTAAACATTGAACATGAAACATGTAGTATTCAATTTCTTATGCATAAAAAAAAACAAGAAAAGAGAAGAAATGAAGGAAGGAAAGAAGTATTAGTGTTTGGGTTGGCAAACCTAATCTTCTGGGAAGGTGATAGCAGTGGGGGGTCTGGCTAGAAAGCGTGCGCTACTGCGGCTAGCTGTCGGGGACACAGACCATCTTTATCTAGCTAGGTGTGTAGTGTTATGTATGGGTTGCCTGGGCAGACCCAGTGGATGTCTTTCGTGAAGGTGCACATCTCTAAGTTTTGTGGATTCACAAAAGTGAGGATAGCACTGCCAAGACTATACGCCAGGTGTATTTGCGATGACTACACACTAGTAATAATAGCGGATTTTAGTATTTTATCTACCATGTTATACTGAAGGGTTACTTCTTTGTGTTGGTGAAGTCTGACCGGGAATGTTAGTGTACGCTTATGGTTGAGTGATGCGTACAAGCTAAGTGGACAGGATGGGCCTAGCTGTCGTCCACCCCCTTTTGGAGTGAGGACTGTTCAAAAGGTTTGATTCGATTATCATGGAAATCGATATGAAAGCATTTGATTAGGCCTAGATATCCTAATGTGATACGCGACGGGGAACGGTTTTCCCACGATCGAAAGGTCTCGACCAGGGTGGTAGGAACTTCTCTGAGATTCGGGCGTAGTAGGCTTTGTGTCCTTCTACTCTCGAATCGAGATTCTTTTGGGCACCTGTAAAGATTGACTGTAGGTGGCGTTGTAGGTCGGCGACATGTTGATGTGCAGTGTATGCAATCGCGACGCTCATGGCCTCTGGTTTGTATAGGAGATGCGGGGGAAGAACCGACTCTCGCCCAGTCATCATCCCAAAGGGTGTGACTTCAGTGGCGCAATGAGGGGTGGACCGAATGGCCCTTAGCACCAAGGGAAGTTTCACATCACAAATTTTACCATGGTTTGTGATATACTTTTGCAGCATGCTCACAATGGTTTGAATGGCTCGTTCAGCCTGACCAGAGAATTGAGGGTGGTACGCGATATGGAATTTCGCCTTGACGCCTAACATGTTCCACAGCGCAGCCATTACACCAGCGGTGAAATGGGTGTCTGTGTCTGAGTCGATGGATAGAGGGAGATTTTTGCCACTAGGGGGAGTCGCGATGTCAGGTGTTTCGACACCGGACTCGGTGTGCAAAGACATGAACTGAAGTTCTTCAGAAATTTGATCTCGCGTGGCGCTCGGTTGATCGGTGTTCGCACTGATCTCGTCGCAACGGGTTTGTGCATATTTTGTGGGATTCAACGACTGTGGGGTTTTGTTTTGTGTGAAGTTGACTAAGTTTATGTCGCAGGGCTTGGTTGGGATTGGGTCGCCTTGTGAGAGCCGTGTGTCTGAGAGATGATGGTGAAGACTTTAGCGCACATGAAGTGCGTTTTGTGTGTTTGCCTTCGCCACCAGGGGGGGCCCTACATCCTGACCCTCGCCTGCTGTTTCAGAGGGATCTCCTCCCCCTTTCACGAGATATACCCGTGGTTCCTGGCCTAGTCATGCCAGTGAATGGCCTTTTGCCATTTTTCTTGGGCTCTTTTGTTTTATCTGTTGAGGGGTCTGACGTCTCCTGTAACAGTTCTTTAATCTCAGCCAACTGGGCTTTTAAAGAGTCCAGCTCTGAGTGGAACTCACCAGGTTGGTCTGAGTCACTGTGTTGGTCGTCTCTACCCTTGCTTTTAGAGCTACGGTCGGAACACTTCTGCCGTTTCTGGTCAGAGCGGGGATGACGGTTTTGCTGCCAACCGTTTTGTTCCCTACGACCCTTTTCATGTGATGGGCGATTGCCATCGTCACTGTGGACTCGCCCTCGGTCCCTCCTGGCCTTACCTTGTCGATTTTTCCACTCACCCTTGTGATGGCTCGGCAAGGATCGGGCTGGACCGGAATTTTTCCAGGTGGGTCCCCCTTTCGGTGCTTCACCTCCTTCTAAGGCTAGCGGGGGCTTGTCCTCACCCTGGAGGCTAAGGACTCTGGGGTCATCATCGTTTCCGTTTGCGGTTTTGACGATGGTCTCCCAGGTCATTTGGGCTAGTCGCCTAATTTCCCTCATCGAATAGTGACCTTGTCGACACGTCAGTGTGACATGGGTCCGCACGCTTGGGTGGAGGTTATGTAAGAAGAGAGATATGAAACCTCTATCTTCTTCCAAACCTGGTGCGCTACTACCTTGGAAATAGGCAGTACGTAGCCGTCTGTAATATTCACGAGGCGCCTCAGACCGTTTTTGTTTGACTTGTAATGCACACAATATCGCGGAGGTTTCGTCCGTGTATGGCGCATATTCTTCCCTCATGTAATTGCGAAGTTTCAAATAACTATCGCGAATGTTTGGGGGTAGTGTCTCTAAAAAGGCACGAACGCTACTACTGGAGGTCTTCCAAATTAGTCTAAGTTTTTCACGTGTTGTGGCGTTCGGCAGGTCCATCAGGCATCGATCAATTTCTCGTAAATAGTTATTTACATTAGTTCTTTGATTGTCGGGATCGAATTGTTCGACATCTTTGGCAAGTAGGTCAATTTGCCGTAAGCGAAGGGTTTGGTGCACGTCCTTGTGCGACCTTCTCGGCTCTTCTGAGCACTCACTATCTAAGCTACTCTGGTGTTGTTCCCGTTTCGCACTAGATTCATAGTCTGATTCATCTGAAGATGGATCAGGGAGACTGAAGCGCACTGACCTAGGTGTGCTACAGGCCTGGGCTCGGGATGAGCGCAGGGCGGCTCCATCCTGGCTAGACGACAACGGAGTCGAGTAGCAAGTTGATGGAGTTTGGCGGGGTGTCTGGTCCTCGACCAGATCATTTACGGTGTCCGGTTCGGACGCCTCTTCCCGCTCTGAGCTTTGGCGCATTGTTGGGGGTCTTTCACGCCCCTTGCGCTGCTCTGGGGGGGTCTGCTCCTGGGCAGCCCTCTTAGCAACCATTTCGGCTTTCTCTAGCCGTTTGGTGCAATCATCAAGGGAGGTCTTCAAGAGCTCACACTCCCTATGTAAATCATTATTATCGGCTGTCAGCTTGGCGTTGCTGGTGGTCAGCCTTTCAACCTCTCCGCAAAGGCATCTGATTTCTGAATCAGCATTTTGGAAGTATGATAGGAATAGCTTACCTAGTGCCGCTTGGACACTAATAGTTGTTCTTTTTGGATCTCTCATATGTTTGTTTGAATTGTCTATGTTGTTTTGGCATTCACTCTCACTCGTATACTTAATGTTTGCCGTTTCGGAGGCAGAGCAGTGAATAAGGTCTGCCATGACCTCAAGGAGAGACACGTCTTGAGCGTTGTCTTCCATTTTTGAGACATGAGGGGATGCCATTTTACTTAGGCTGGATGCTAGATAATTAATCAAGTTAATTATTAATTTAATCATTATTAATTAACTATGTAATTAATTATGAAGGTTTATATGGAAATGCTCTCTTATTCTAATTTGAATAGGTTATGAGTATTGGTGATATGGTTATCACACTACTGTTATCCGTTTTAACACACCTGGGGATATACCTTAGCAGTTGCTGAATTAAACTGATAGTTTATTTGTTGTTGAACAATAATCCAGAAGTCAACAAACCAATCGCCTCACACGGGGCACCAATTTAACTGTGGGTGCAATCAGTTAATTATTGATATTAAGTGATCAATCTCGTTAAATCAGTCTCATTAAATTTTGAAGGTCAATAATTAAAATGAATCAATCCCATTGAATCATTTAATTTGACTCGTTTGAATTGAATCATACCATAGAATCACTCTCATTTGAAGTGAATCGTTCAATGAATCATTTAGTGAATCATTTAGGGAATCATACCATTAATCCTGGTGCTTAATAATAAATTACCAAACAGCTAAATTATGGTACATTTCCAAATTATTAAGATCACTTACCATATTATATAACATTTGCACCCTTTTTGAATTCTTTGAGAAAATTGGGGACTTCAGATGTTGTTCACACAAATAAACACAGTTTGTTTAATAAATGAATTTATTATACAAAGATAAAAAGATAAATCAATATATACAAGCAGTGAAGTGTGTGTGTGTGTGTGAGAGAGAGAGAGAGGGAGTGTGAAGGACTTGACCATGTGTTTAGCCTCGTGTAGCTAACTACACGTGGTGGAGGCCTAGCTTGTTGGTAGCTAAACAAAAGAATGTTATCTAAACAGAACAAAGGATTAGCTCTGTGTTTAGCCTCGTGTAGCTAACTACACGTGGTGGAGGCCTAGATTAGCCTTGTGTTGCTAGTATGTGTTTGTGAAAGGCCCTATAGCCTAGCTAAAGTGTGTTTGTTAGGCCTGATGGCTTGCTGAGCACATGGTAGGCCTTGATTAGCTTTGTGTTGCTAAGCAGACAAAAGCGAAGCTGTAGCTAACCCACTAGCTCATAACCATACTGAATCCACTGAAATCTTAATGACATCAAGATGTATAATAATGAGAACTATATGTTAGTAGTAAAGAATAAAAGAGAGAAGCATGCGCAGCCTATCTATTAAACAATTGAGAGAACATAGAACCAAAATAAATCAACACGCTGCGTGTTCAATAAACCTGGGTTTAAATTCACACTATTTCAAATAAAAGCAAATTCCTAAGACTATCCTAATTATGCCCAAATGCCAAAATCTTACTTAATCCTGCCTTTAGCAAGATATGAAGAACTATTCGCCGGTGTAGTCTCGGGCCTCGCCGTGGGAGCACGTGAGCCGCTCGTGATGGAGGCGGAGAAACTTTCGGGTCGAACGGAGCACTTGGGTGGTTCCCGTGGAAAGCAGAGGGTTCTTGGTCCGAACCTCAGCGTTCGTGAGGAAAAGTCTCTGATCAGAATAAGATGCACAGCGCTTTGAGTTAAAAAGGATTCAATCGCTTCTTAACTTTTAACTGCCTGGGCTGCAGTCGTGACGTCACTTCTAATGCAAGTAAACCGGTTGTAACTCAGGTTGAGTTTAAAGATCGCGCGACTCTAGAGTTTACCTTTGCCAAGGGTAAGAAGGAAAATCGCGCTGAGTGATGGATCTTGCAAGAAAGAAGACGTCTTTTTGGGGTGGAGAGCGCGCCTCTTTATACATCCAGATCCATCGGAAGCCAGACGTGAGAGAGC
Source organism: Neoarius graeffei (assembly GCF_027579695.1). Classification (NCBI taxonomy): domain Eukaryota; kingdom Metazoa; phylum Chordata; class Actinopteri; order Siluriformes; family Ariidae; genus Neoarius; species Neoarius graeffei. The sequence goes on from NC_083571.1 coordinate 77,413,800, forward strand.
AAAGATGGAAGCGTTGTCCCATTGTTTTATGTTTCCTTGTATGATGACGTAGATGATCCCGCCCACGCGTGACGTAGGTCACACGGAAGTGGACTGGGAATTGTAGTTCTGACACAAGATGGCGGCATGATACCTACAGTCCCCCTTTTGGTCTCAGGGGTATGACGGAGTCGTAGCACTGAGAGCACCGTATCGTATCATCGCCGTGTCCATAGTCCTTGAGGTAGAGTTGCTCTGCACAGTCCATGGTGTCCTGTGAAGACTGTGTAAACTTGTGAGTTCCAGTAAGACAGTTGGAGACAGAGGCATTTTGGGCATATAATCACTATGGGCATTTTGGGCATATAATCACTAACTAACTAGATCAAAACCACATCAAAAAAATTAAACATTGAACATGAAACATGTAGTATTCAATTTCTTATGCATAAAAAAAAACAAGAAAAGAGAAGAAATGAAGGAAGGAAAGAAGTATTAGTGTTTGGGTTGGCAAACCTAATCTTCTGGGAAGGTGATAGCAGTGGGGGGTCTGGCTAGAAAGCGTGCGCTACTGCGGCTAGCTGTCGGGGACACAGACCATCTTTATCTAGCTAGGTGTGTAGTGTTATGTATGGGTTGCCTGGGCAGACCCAGTGGATGTCTTTCGTGAAGGTGCACATCTCTAAGTTTTGTGGATTCACAAAAGTGAGGATAGCACTGCCAAGACTATACGCCAGGTGTATTTGCGATGACTACACACTAGTAATAATAGCGGATTTTAGTATTTTATCTACCATGTTATACTGAAGGGTTACTTCTTTGTGTTGGTGAAGTCTGACCGGGAATGTTAGTGTACGCTTATGGTTGAGTGATGCGTACAAGCTAAGTGGACAGGATGGGCCTAGCTGTCGTCCACCCCCTTTTGGAGTGAGGACTGTTCAAAAGGTTTGATTCGATTATCATGGAAATCGATATGAAAGCATTTGATTAGGCCTAGATATCCTAATGTGATACGCGACGGGGAACGGTTTTCCCACGATCGAAAGGTCTCGACCAGGGTGGTAGGAACTTCTCTGAGATTCGGGCGTAGTAGGCTTTGTGTCCTTCTACTCTCGAATCGAGATTCTTTTGGGCACCTGTAAAGATTGACTGTAGGTGGCGTTGTAGGTCGGCGACATGTTGATGTGCAGTGTATGCAATCGCGACGCTCATGGCCTCTGGTTTGTATAGGAGATGCGGGGGAAGAACCGACTCTCGCCCAGTCATCATCCCAAAGGGTGTGACTTCAGTGGCGCAATGAGGGGTGGACCGAATGGCCCTTAGCACCAAGGGAAGTTTCACATCACAAATTTTACCATGGTTTGTGATATACTTTTGCAGCATGCTCACAATGGTTTGAATGGCTCGTTCAGCCTGACCAGAGAATTGAGGGTGGTACGCGATATGGAATTTCGCCTTGACGCCTAACATGTTCCACAGCGCAGCCATTACACCAGCGGTGAAATGGGTGTCTGTGTCTGAGTCGATGGATAGAGGGAGATTTTTGCCACTAGGGGGAGTCGCGATGTCAGGTGTTTCGACACCGGACTCGGTGTGCAAAGACATGAACTGAAGTTCTTCAGAAATTTGATCTCGCGTGGCGCTCGGTTGATCGGTGTTCGCACTGATCTCGTCGCAACGGGTTTGTGCATATTTTGTGGGATTCAACGACTGTGGGGTTTTGTTTTGTGTGAAGTTGACTAAGTTTATGTCGCAGGGCTTGGTTGGGATTGGGTCGCCTTGTGAGAGCCGTGTGTCTGAGAGATGATGGTGAAGACTTTAGCGCACATGAAGTGCGTTTTGTGTGTTTGCCTTCGCCACCAGGGGGGGCCCTACATCCTGACCCTCGCCTGCTGTTTCAGAGGGATCTCCTCCCCCTTTCACGAGATATACCCGTGGTTCCTGGCCTAGTCATGCCAGTGAATGGCCTTTTGCCATTTTTCTTGGGCTCTTTTGTTTTATCTGTTGAGGGGTCTGACGTCTCCTGTAACAGTTCTTTAATCTCAGCCAACTGGGCTTTTAAAGAGTCCAGCTCTGAGTGGAACTCACCAGGTTGGTCTGAGTCACTGTGTTGGTCGTCTCTACCCTTGCTTTTAGAGCTACGGTCGGAACACTTCTGCCGTTTCTGGTCAGAGCGGGGATGACGGTTTTGCTGCCAACCGTTTTGTTCCCTACGACCCTTTTCATGTGATGGGCGATTGCCATCGTCACTGTGGACTCGCCCTCGGTCCCTCCTGGCCTTACCTTGTCGATTTTTCCACTCACCCTTGTGATGGCTCGGCAAGGATCGGGCTGGACCGGAATTTTTCCAGGTGGGTCCCCCTTTCGGTGCTTCACCTCCTTCTAAGGCTAGCGGGGGCTTGTCCTCACCCTGGAGGCTAAGGACTCTGGGGTCATCATCGTTTCCGTTTGCGGTTTTGACGATGGTCTCCCAGGTCATTTGGGCTAGTCGCCTAATTTCCCTCATCGAATAGTGACCTTGTCGACACGTCAGTGTGACATGGGTCCGCACGCTTGGGTGGAGGTTATGTAAGAAGAGAGATATGAAACCTCTATCTTCTTCCAAACCTGGTGCGCTACTACCTTGGAAATAGGCAGTACGTAGCCGTCTGTAATATTCACGAGGCGCCTCAGACCGTTTTTGTTTGACTTGTAATGCACACAATATCGCGGAGGTTTCGTCCGTGTATGGCGCATATTCTTCCCTCATGTAATTGCGAAGTTTATAAAATTTTTAGCCTGTATATTCATAAATAATATGAATTGTGTGTTTGTTTTATTACTTATTTATTTAAAATTATCCATCCATCCATCATCTACACTGTAGAATAGATTATCCATTAGGTTCATGGTGACTCGGGGTGAGGGGTTTGGGCAGGTTACTAATCTATCACAGGGCTAACAGAGAGAGGCATACAGCCATTCACACACCTTTGGGTAATTTAGAGTAGCCAGTTGATCTAACCCACATATCTTTTGGACTGTGGGAGGAAACTGAAGCACCCGGAGAAAACCCAAGTAGGCATGAGGAGAGCATGCAAACTCCACACAGAAAGGCCCCAGTTGGCCGTAAGGTTCAAACCCAGAACCTTCTTGATGTGAGGTGACAGTGCTAAGCACCGCACCACCATGGTTATCATGGGCACCTTACAGCAAGAAGGTTCCGGGTTCAAACCTCACGGGCGACGGGGGCCTTTTCTGTGTGGAATTTGCATGTTCTCTTTGTGTCTGTGTGGGTTTCATCCGGGTACTCCAGTTTCCCCCACAGTTCAGACAAGCAGATTAGGTAACAATACCCAGTCACTTGGGCTGTACAAGCAGGGATAGATTGGGGAGGGTTGCATCAGGAAGGGCATCCGGGGTAAAAACCTATACCAAATAAAATGTATTGCCAGTACGTGTGATTCAATTCTTGAAATGAACATTTCAGGTATTCACAGTGATGTTTTTCCTAGGACAAATGACATTACTTTTGCCATTCATGTTAATGGGATTTTTATTTCAAATATCCACAGTTACACATCCCCAGTCTGAGATCTAGAATAAACATCTGCAGGAGATATACGAATATCCATTCCACTATGAATAATAAAAATGCCATGATGGATATGTACCACTGCAGTTCTAAGAACAATACACATGTGAACATCTGTAGCCTATAAATATTGTGGATAGTCATAATTGTAATTCTTCCTATTCAAAATGTAGTTTTAGAGCTCTGAAATGTTAATTTTGACTATACGAGGAATTGAATTCCGGATATACAGTTGTGTTAAAAATACTTTTCATGGATTTAAAGATAAATTAAATTTTGACAAGGGGAAAAAGTTTGATATCTTGACATACAATTTCTCCTAGTAAGAAGATATCTCTAATTGTTATTCTGATTAATGAGAATATAATTTTAACCAGGCGAAAGGCTATTATGGATATTTAAAGTACAACCCCGATTCCAAAAAAGTTGGGACAAAGTACAAATTGTAAATAAAAACGGAATGCAATGATGTGGAAGTTTCAAAATTCCATATTTTATTCAGAATAGAACATAGATGACATATCAAATGTTTAAACTGAGAAAATGTATCATTTAAAAGAAAAATTAGGTGATTTTAAATTTCATGACAACAACACATCTCAAAAAAGTTGGGACAAGGCCATGTTTACCACTGTGAGGCATCCCCTTTTCTCTTTACAACAGTCTGTAAACGTCTGGGGACTGAGGAGACAAGTTGCTCAAGTTTAGGGATAGGAATGTTAACCCATTCTTGTCTAATGTAGGATTCTAGTTGCTCAGCTGTCTTAGGTCTTTTTTGTTGTATCTTCCGTTTTATGATGCGCCAAATGTTTTCTATGGGTGAAAGATCTGGACTGCAGGCTGGCCAGTTCAGTGCCCGGACCCTTCTTCTACGCAGCAATGCCAAATGTGGTTTGGCATTGTCATGTTGGAAAATGCAAGGTCTTCCCTGAAAGAGACGTCGTCTGGATGGGAGCATATGTTGCTCTAGAACCTGGATATACTTTTCAGCACTGATGGTGTCTTTCCAGATGTGTAAGCTGCCCATGCCACATGCACTAATGCAACCCCATACCATCAGAGATGCAGGCTTCTGAACTGAGCGCTGATAACAACTTGGGTCGTCCTTCTCCTCTTTAGTCTGAATGACACGGCGTCCCTGATTTCCATAAAGAACTTCAAATTTTGATTCGTCTGACCACAGAACAGTTTTCTACTTTGCCACAGTCCATTTTAAATGAGCCTTGGCCCAGAGAAGACATCTGCACTTCTGGATCATGTTTAGATACGGCTTCTTCTTTGAACTATAGAGTTTTAGCTGGCAACGCCGGATGGCACGGTGAATTGTGTTCACAGATAATGTTCTCTGGAAATATTCCTGAGCCCATTTTGTGATTTCCAATACAGAAGCATGCCTGTATGTGATGCAGTGCTGTCTAAGGGACCGAAGATCACGGGCACCCAGTATGGTTTTCCGGCCTTGACCCTTATGCACAGAGATTCTTCCAGATTCTCTGAATCTTTTGATGATATTATGCACTGTAGATGATGATATGTTCAAACTCTTTGCAATTTTACACTGTCGAACTCCTTTCTGATATTGCTCCACTATTTGTCGGCGCAGAATTAGGGGGATTGGTGATCCTCTTCCCATCTTTGCTTCTGAGGGCCGCTGCCACTCCAAGATGCTCTTTTTATACCCAGTCATGTTAATGACCTATTGCCAATTGACCTAATGAGTTGCAATTTGGTCCTCCAGCTGTTCCTTTTTTGTACCTTTAACTTTTCCAGCCTTTTATTGCCCCGTCCCAACTTTTTTGAGATGTGTTGCTGTCATGAAATTTCAAATGAGCCAATATTTGGCATGAAATTTCAAAACGTCTCACTTTCGACATTTGATATGTTGTCTATGTTCTATTGTGAATACAATATCAGTTTTTGAGATTTGTAAATTATTGCATTCCGTTTTTATTTACAATTTGTACTTTGTCCCAACTTTTTTGGAATTGGGGTTGTATAATTACAGAGAGGTTTTGATTCAACATTAACACTGCTTTTTTTTCTTTATTAAGTACGATTAAACAGAGCTAAATCAAGAGCAAACTACAGATAAACAAGACATTCCAAGAACAAACTTAAAAAAAAAACAGAATAGACAAGAGAGTAATTAAGTATGCGAGAGCATATTTCCTGTAAACAAATTTAACAATTTGCAAATGTTGTTAGTCTTTAAAGCCTTTGTATTTTTCGATGAAGAGATTGTCCTCATATATTGTTCAAGTTCTTTTTTAAGTACAAAGAGTTCAGGCTTTCTGTTGATGAATTTGCACTTGTGTATGTGAAACTTTGCTAAAAATAAAAACATGTTCATAAAAAAAGAATGCAACCTTATCTTTGTGATTAAAGTTATGAAAACCAAAAATGACATTCTTATAGTAAAGGTGAAAATCAGAAAAGACAGAATCAGCAACATAGCTGTGGAAGTCCCTCCAGAATTTATAAGTGAATTCACATGACCAAAACAAGTGAGTAGATGTTTCAGGTTGCTTTTGGCAGAAAGAACAGTTAACATCAATATCATTCTTAAATCTTGATAAATATTGTTTTGCAGGGTAGAATTTGTGTATCAATTTAAATGAGATCTCTTTAACTTTGTTTGATAGAAAAAAAAAAGGGCGGCATGGTGGTGTAGTGGTTAGCGCTGTCGCCTCACAGCAAGAAGGTCCAGGTTCGAGCCCCGTGGCCGGCGAGGGCCTTTCTGTGCGGAGTTTGCATGTTCTCCCCGTGTCCGCATGGGCTTCCTCCGGGTGCTCCGGTTTCCCCCACAGTCCAAAGACATGCAGGTTAGGTTAACCGGTGACTCTAAATTGACTGTGGGTGTGAATGTGAGTGTGAATGGTTGTCTGTGTCTATGTGTCAGCCCTGTGATGGCCTGGCGACTTGTCCAGGGTGTACCCCGCCTTTCGCCCATAGTCAGCTGGGATAGGCTCCAGCTTGCCTGCGACCCTGTAGAACAGGATAAAGCGGCTAGAGATAATGAGATGATAGAAAAAATCTTTGTGGTAATGTCCAAACTTTTTTCCAATCAATATCAGACACAAAATTGGCCCAATAAAATGATGCTGGTGGGACAGAGATTAGGCCATCCCGAAACATGGCTCTTACTTTGGAGTTAAAAAGTACGGAAGCCGAGAGAGGCCCTTCATATAATCCTTTTTTTATTCACCTTGTTATTCCGAGATAACGACATAATTAATTCAGGATGTCGAGAAAACAACACAACTAATTCGAGATCTCGAGAAAACAAAACCGTTATTCCGCAATAACGACATAATTAATTCAGGATCTCGAGAAAACAACACAACTAATTCGAGATCTCGAGAAAACAAAACCATTATTTCGAGATCTCGAGAAAACAAAACAATTATTTCATGATCTCGAGTAAACAGCTGAGAAATGGTTCATTCAGGTGCGCCAAGAGACTTGTGATATGATACACGGACCGATATGCTGACTTTGGGGCTATTTCTCATTCTGTATAAACGCAACTTTGGTCATTAGAATGTCCAAATGTCCGCCAATTTCTAAGTCTTCGTTGTCTGACCCACGGGGGGCGCAGCTCTGCTAGAAATCCCAGCTGTTTTCTCGAGATCAGGAAATAATTGTTTTGTTTTTTCGAGATCACGGAATAACGGTTTTGTTTTCTCGAGATCTCGAATTAGTTGTGTTGTTTTCTCGACATCCTGAATTAATTATGTTGTTGTCTCGGAATAACGGTTTTGTTTTCTCGAGATCTCGAATTAGTTGTGTTGTTTTCTCGACATCCTGAATTAATTATGTCGTTGTCTTGGAATAACGGTTTTGTTTTCTCGAGATCTCGAATTAGTTGTGTTGTTTTCTCGAGATCCTGAATTAATTATGTCGTTGTCTCGGAATAACGGTTTTGTTTTCTCGAGATCTCGAATTAGTTGTGTTGTTTTCTCGACATCCTGAATTAATTATGTCGTTGTCTCGGAATAACGGTTTTGTTTTCTCGAGATCTCGAATTAGTTGTGTTGTTTTCTCGACATCCTGAATTAATTATGTCGTTGTCTCGGAATAACGGTTTTGTTTTCTCGAGATCTCGAATTAGTTGTCTTGTTTTCTCGACATCCTGAATTAATTATGTCGTTGTCTCGGAATAACGGTTTTGTTTTCTCGAGATCTCGAATTAGTTGTGTTGTTTTCTCGACATCCTGAATTAATTATGTCGTTGTCTTGGAATAACGGTTTTGTTTTCTCGAGATCTCGAATTAGTTGTGTTGTTTTCTCGAGATCCTGAATTAATTATGTCGTTGTCTCGGAATAACGGTTTTGTTTTCTCGAGATCTCGAATTAGTTGTGTTGTTTTCTCGACATCCTGAATTAATTATGTCGTTGTCTCGGAATAACGGTTTTGTTTTCTCGAGATCTCGAATTAGTTGTGTTGTTTTCTCGACATCCTGAATTAATTATGTCGTTGTCTCGGAATAACGGTTTTGTTTTCTCGAGATCTCGAATTAGTTGTCTTGTTTTCTCGACATCCTGAATTAATTATGTCGTTGTCTCGGAATAACGGTTTTGTTTTCTCGAGATCTCGAATTAGTTGTGTTGTTTTCTCGACATCCTGAATTAATTATGTCGTTGTCTCGGAATAACGGTTTTGTTTTCTCGAGATCTCGAATTAGTTGTCTTGTTTTCTCGACATCCTGAATTAATTATGTCGTTGTCTCGGAATAACGGTTTTGTTTTCTCGAGATCTCGAATTAGTTGTGTTGTTTTCTCGACATCCTGAATTAATTATGTCGTTGTCTTGGAATAACGGTTTTGTTTTCTCGAGATCTCGAATTAGTTGTGTTGTTTTCTCGAGATCCTGAATTAATTATGTCGTTGTCTCGGAATAACGGTTTTGTTTTCTCGAGATCTCGAATTAGTTGTGTTGTTTTCTCGACATCCTGAATTAATTATGTCGTTGTCTCGGAATAACGGTTTTGTTTTCTCGAGATCTCGAATTAGTTGTGTTGTTTTCTCGACATCCTGAATTAATTATGTCGTTGTCTCGGAATAACGGTTTTGTTTTCTCGAGATCTCGAATTAGTTGTCTTGTTTTCTCGACATCCTGAATTAATTATGTCGTTGTCTCGGAATAACGGTTTTGTTTTCTCGAGATCTCGAATTAGTTGTGTTGTTTTCTCGACATCCTGAATTAATTATGTCATTATCTCGGAATAACGGTTTTGTTTTCTCGAGATCTCGAATTAGTTGTGTTGTTTTCTCGACATCCTGAATTAATTATGTCGTTATCTCGGAATAACGGTTTTGTTTTCTCGAGATCTCGAATTAGTTGTGTTGTTTTCTCGACATCCTCGTTATCTCGGAATAACGGTTTTGTTTTCTCGAGATCTCGAATTAGTTGTGTTGTTTTCTCGAGATCCTGAATTAATTATGTCGTTGTCTCGGAATAACGGTTTTGTTTTCTCGAGATCTCGAATTAGTTGTGTTGTTTTCTCGACATCCTGAATTAATTATGTCGTTATCTCGGAATAACGGTTTTGTTTTCTCGAGATCTCGAATTAGTTGTGTTGTTTTCTCGACATCCTCGTTATCTCGGAATAACGGTTTTGTTTTCTCGAGATCTCGAATTAGTTGTGTTGTTTTCTCGAGATCCTGAATTAATTATGTCGTTGTCTCGGAATAACGGTTTTGTTTTCTCGAGATCTCGAATTAGTTGTGTTGTTTTCTCGAGATCCTGAATTAATTATGTCGTTGTCTCGGAATAACGGTTTTGTTTTCTCGAGATCTCGAATTAGTTGTGTTGTTTTCTCGACATCCTGAATTAATTATGTCGTTATCTCGGAATAACGGTTTTGTTTTCTCGAGATCTCGAATTAGTTGTGTTGTTTTCTCGACATCCTGAATTAATTATGTCGTTATCTCGGAATAACGGTTTTGTTTTCTCGAGATCTCGAATTAGTTGTGTTGTTTTCTCGACATCCTCGTTATCTCGGAATAACGGTTTTGTTTTCTCGAGATCTCGAATTAGTTGTGTTGTTTTCTCGACATCCTGAATTAATTATGTCGTTGTCTCGGAATAACGGTTTTGTTTTCTCGAGATCTCGAATTAGTTGTGTTGTTTTCTCGACATCCTGAATTAATTATGTCGTTATCTCGGAATAACGGTTTTGTTTTCTCGAGATCTCGAATTAGTTGTCTTGTTTTCTCGACATCCTGAATTAATTATGTCGTTATCTCGGAATAACGGTTTTGTTTTCTCGAGATCTCGAATTAGTTGTGTTGTTTTCTCGACATCCTGAATTAATTATGTCGTTATCTCGGAATAACGGTTTTGTTTTCTCGAGATCTCGAATTAGTTGTCTTGTTTTCTCGACATCCTGAATTAATTATGTCGTTATCTCGGAATAACGGTTTTGTTTTCTCGAGATCTCGAATTAGTTGTGTTGTTTTCTCGACATCCTCGTTATCTCGGAATAACGGTTTTGTTTTCTCGAGATCTCGAATTAGTTGTGTTGTTTTCTCGACATCCTGAATTAATTATGTCGTTGTCTCGGAATAACGGTTTTGTTTTCTCGAGATCTCGAATTAGTTGTGTTGTTTTCTCGACATCCTGAATTAATTATGTCGTTATCTCGGAATAACGGTTTTGTTTTCTCGAGATCTCGAATTAGTTGTCTTGTTTTCTCGACATCCTGAATTAATTATGTCGTTATCTCGGAATAACGGTTTTGTTTTCTCGAGATCTCGAATTAGTTGTGTTGTTTTCTCGACATCCTGAATTAATTATGTCGTTATCTCGGGATAACAAGGTGAATAAAAAAAGATTATATGAAGGGCCTCTCTCGGCTTCCGTAGAAAAGCTTACCAGATGAAAAAACCACTGCTTTTTGCTTTTGGGTCGATTACCGCTAAGCGTCTAAAAGCCGCGCCCCTGAAACGTCCGTGCAGTTGTCGCTCCCATGGTTTCAAGAAGAGTAGCTGGTTTATGCTCAGTGGTGAGGAAGTATGTTCAATAAAATCAGCAGTAATTCCGTTGATTGGTTAATTTCACATTATAGTAGCTGATATAATGTGATTTCCATCATTATATTGGAATTAATGTGGATAATATGCACTTCTGGTTAGATGCAATCTGCATTTCGTTGCCTTGTACCTGTGACATGTGCAATGACAAAATTTAATCTAATCTAATCATACAGTGTGTGTTAATTAATCACCACCAGTGATTAAGTATCTCGATGAGATATTTCAAACTAGCTACAGCTCTGCTTATACTAGATTATATTCGCTACCTGCTTTTAAAACACTGAAATATAGTAAATAAACGAGTCCATAAGTAATCAGTAGCTGTTAGTTTTCACAAAATGGCGGACTGAGGGGCGCCAAGGAAAGCTTTAGTTTATCACCTAATAACTGACCGATATTTCTCCAACACAGATTTAATAATAAGGGCAATAACGATAACCTGTGTTTTATCAAGTGATTAATCCTTAAAACTGACTAGTTATATATAGTCAAAGGCCAGAAGTGGAAAAAGAATTGCAGTCTTTAACCTGTAAACCGAAAGCTCGTCCTTCTGTAGAGAAAACCTGAGGTAAAATGTTTCCCCAAAAAAGTCGTGTTTTATGTTCACTGGCTTATTTTGAGTTCTGCTTTTTAACAGTCGGGTTAACGAGTTGTTAAAATGTCCTGCTGTTTGGGAATCCGATAGTAGAGAAACACAATTAGGTGGATAGTTGGTTTACGGGTTGTTTTACAATCAGGGTACAGTAAGCAATGTTTTAAAATTGTTCTAACATTACCTTAGAAAAAAATTGATGATGTTTAGGTTACCTTGAGAGTGAGTAGATTACTTGTCAGAAAGTTACAAGTAATTACTATTAGCTACCGAGCTGTTGACATATTCTACTTTAGTTAGCTAATTTTATTGTAGTTGGCTTAGCTAACTACATAGTTAATAAATAAATAACTGGCCCCATTCACTGCTAAAGTAATTACTTGAAACAAATTATTATTATAGTATTAAGACATTTAATTTTAAGTCACACTTTGATGACCCACGTGTAGTAATATAAAAAGTATTTTTGTTCATAAAGTAGGAAAGAAAAAATTAAATTAATGATGTGGTAATTCAAACAAGATATTTAAAGAATACTTGGAATATTCAACCATAAAATAAACTGATTTCAAAAGATAGAGCAAAGAAAAACTCAATCAGCATGAAATAACCTGGAAAATGAATGCGGGTCATTTTTGACCCATGTTGTGCATTAGAAGGGGTGCGCATGTGTTTTGCATCAAAGGGTTTTACAATCGGGGTACAAAGTTTGTGTCGCAGGGGTCCAAAATTCAAATTGATTCAAACTGGTTCTTGTACCAGTTTTTAAGTGAAGGACAAGTTAAAGAACAGATTTCAGGTAATTTTTTGACGCGTGTATGGTAGTTTTGTGTAATCTGCTATAAGATGGGAGAAACAAATGAAGTGATTCTCGGAGAGGACATTTTTTTTTTTTGATAATTCAGGATCCATTACTTCCATAGTGCTTTTAAATATAAGGCTGTAAGTTTTGTGTTAGCTGTCTCTAATATTTATGTCCCAATATCTTGACCACATTTTAGTATGAAAATAATCATTTTAGATATGTTACTTTATATTGAAAAATTAGCTGTCTCGGAGAGGACATTTTTTGACACAATTACATACTAATTTGATCAAAATAGTCTGAAAACTTACTGGCATTCAACATTAAAGCTTAACTATGTTTCCAATGATATGGAACCAAATATTTGTTTTATGGTATAAAGAATGATTTAAGTGCATCCCTTTTGGAGCTACCTGTGGTCAAAAAAGCACTTTTTTCCTAAATGACACGAGTAATTTTGCTAAATATGATATATATTGCCATACATGCGTGACACGGTGGTGTAGTGGTTAGCGCTGTCGCCTCACAGCAAGAAGGTCCTGGGTTCGAGCCCCGTGGCCAGCGAGGGCCTTTCTGTGTGGAGTTTGCATGTTCTCCCCGTGTCCGCGTGGGTTTCCTCCGGGTGCTCCGGTTTCCCCCACAGTCCAAAGACATGCAGGTTAGGTTAACTGGTGACTCTAAATTGACCGTAGGTGTGAATGTGAGTGTGAATGGTTGTCTGTGTCTATGTGTCAGCCCTGTGATGACCTGGCGACTTGTCCAGGGTGTACCCCACCTTTCGCCCGTAGTCAGCTGGGATAGGCTCCAGCTTGCCTGCGACCCTGTAGAACAGGATAAAGCGGCTAGAGATAATGAGATGAGATTGCCATACATTCACCAAAAATAACGTTATCACCAATTTTTTTTTGCATGGTAAATAGAGCTATCACAGGGCTACAATAAACAACCAAGTTTATTTAGTCAAGCCTTTTAATATTGAAGATAATAAGTGTTAAATGTGATTTTTAGCTTGCGTACCCTGATTGTAAAACAACCCTTACACGAGCTGCCGAACACAAAACTACAGGTTTGGGGGAAACTTGACTCTTGTAAAGATGGATTTAAAATTGTAATCTTGTGGTAATTGTGCAGTTTAAGTGAGGATGACCAATGATTTGGGGTTGTTTAATGTCAATACAGACTTTACTAATTTTGTGTACAATTATTGTCCAGTAAAAAGAATACTTTAGTGGTTGTCAGTATGAACAATAGTGAGCAAGAGAACTGCAATTGACCAGTGATTAGAGTCTGAGATTTATGTGCAGTTTTAGCTGTAAACAGTGTTGCCAGATACTGCTGATGTTTTCCAGCCCAAAATGGCATGGTGGTGTAGTGGTTAGCACGGTCGCCTCACAGCAAGAAGGTTCCGGGTTCGAACCCAGCGGCCGGCGAGGGCCTTTCTGTGTGGAGTTTGCATGTTCTCCTCGTGTCTGCGTGGGTTTCCTCCGGGTGCTCCGGTTTCCCCCACAATCCAAGGACATGCAGTTAGGTTGACGTGGGGCGGCCTTGGGCTGAAGTGCCCTTGAGCAAGGTACCGAACCCCTGACTGCTCCCCGGGTGCTCTGGGCTGCCCACTGCTCTGAGTGTGTGCATGTGTTCACTGCTTCAGATGGGTTAAATGCAGAGGATGAATTTCACTGTGCTTGAAGTGTGCATGTGACGAATAAAGGTTTCTTCAAAATATGTTCAAAAACCACCTAAAATGTACTTGATGCCTATCTTGTAAAGTAAAACTAGATAGAACTCAACGCCAACGGCGTCGATGGGGATGCCTCCGCCTGGTAGACTACACACCTTATTAAGTTGTGATTTGGGGATGGACATTTGACCTCACAGTAATCTTGACCTGGTGAAATTACTTGTATTAGCCTTGGAGATATTGTGTTCACAAGGTTTTCAGACAGACATTTGACCTCACAGTGACCTTGACCTTAGACCATTTGATCTCAAAATCTAATGAGTTTATCTTTGTCCCCAAATGCACAAATGGTGAAAGTTTGGTGAAATTCCTTTCATTTGCCTTTGAGATATCGCGTTCACAAGGTTTCGGGACGGACGGGCGACCCGAAAACATAATGCCTCCTGCACCTTACGGTGGCGGAGGCATAAATATGCAGCTAAAGACCAGTATACTCATCTCATCTCATTATATGTAGCCGCTTTATCCTGTTCTACAGGGTCGCAGGCAAGCTGGAGCCTATCCCAGCTGACTACGGGCGAGAGGCGGGGTACACCCTGGACAAGTCGCCAGGTCATCACAGGGCTGACACATAGACACAGACAACCATTCACACTCACATTCACACCTACGCTCAATTTAGAGTCACCAGTTAACCTAACCTGCATGTCTTTGGACTGTGGGGGGAAACCGGAGCATCCGGAGGAAACCCACGCGGACACGGGGAGAACATGCAAACTCCGCACAGAAAGGCCCTCGCTGGCCACAGGGCTCGAACCCGGACCTTCTTACTGTGAGGCAACAGTGCTAACCACTACACCACCGTGCCGCCCACCAGTATACTATTTTTGTAAATCGAACAACAATGCAAACAACTTCTAAATGGCAACATGAGACTGTCAGTGCTGGAGGTGAAAAATCTTCTGTCTGGTACTTGGCTCCGTATGGTTGAATCAGATTATAACTTTACAATCATCTGCTGTGTTCTGAATCCTACATGCACCAGTAGGTGACGCACACGCATATTATTATGTAGGCTATGTTAGGCTACGATGCATATCTAACATCTGCATTGCTGAGGTTATTTATTTTTTTATTTATCCTGTTTTATTAACTTTATAGGCCTAGTTATTCTGCTTAATTTATTTGTCTACATCCATGTATTTTCTTCATCTGTTATCCTGATACTGGTTTTTTTTTTTTTTTTTTTGTATTTTGCCCACTTTGGCATCTTGACTAGCCATCGTTCACTAACTGCACTCTGTGTCATGTGATGCCCGCAATCTCTGATTGGGTCACAGAAATGTTTAATATGGATTGGATTGGATGTAGACTAGTGGATGTAGATAGTACATAGAATGTGCTGTATCAAAGTCCTTCTAAGGCTATATAAGTGTCTCTGGCTGCATTCTCTCACACAACATTGGTGCGAAATATTTATAAACATCTGATAACCTGCTGAACTAACGTCAAACCCGCCCAAGCCATTTTTGCTTGCAAAGTAGAATTCAAAACCGCCCAATCTGGCAACACTGGCTGTAAATGTACATCACAGTTAATTTTTATTAACAAAGCATCATAAACCTCACAAGACGTCTTATTTTCATACACTGAAATTGATAAACTATTCAGTACATGCCAGTGAAAACTATCATTTTGTTCAGTGAGAGGATTTGTAGTAATTATACATGGACTGTTTCTGAGCTTCTAGACAATTCACTCATTCAGTTATTCTTTTTTTTTTTTAATTTAATAACATGCTTGATGAGCATGACTTTTATTTATTGTTGTATGACTTTTTTTTTGTTTTTGCTATTTAGAGGTGACGAGGTCCTGAATTCTGTAGCCAGTTCTGGAGCAATGGATGTAACAACGTGAGTTTACGAACACTTAGACCACCTGTTGGACATGTGAATGTAACCCCAGTTTGATAATGTAATGATGGATCTGGATCACTGACTGTATATACGAGTCAAAATCATAACCACTGTTAGCAACTCTTTTTTCAGAGGAAAGTAGCTAAAACATGCTGAATAATGTCAAGTAATTATTATGCAAATGAGTACATCATGATCATTAGCATATCTGATTAGGTAACATGAAGATTCACTTAGAATACAATATTCAGTTCTGTTTTAAAAGTTTTATCAGAGTGTAAATGAACCCATAGCTTATAACTAATTTCTTGAGTTTATTTATTTATTATTGAAAGTAGTTATCTTTGGTGATGGCATTGTGCACAAACCACGCTTTGTAGTATTTACTAAATACAGTTTTAATCAAGGATTCAGACAAAAACAAGTGGCGATGGTGAGTAGTCATGAAGTAATTGGTTACTCACTTCTATTACTTAAAAGCATCTCTAAGGAGAGAGATTAAGGGCGTATTCACACCTACGTTGTTTGGTCTGGACCAAACGAACCAAATTTCCCTTGGTCCGGACCTTTTGGGTTGGTCTGAATACAAACCACCGAACTCTGGTCCGGACCAAACAAGCGGACCGAGACCGAGCTGCAAGGTCGGACTCTGTCTGGACCAAAGGAACCCTGGTGCGGACCTTTTGGAGGTGTGAAAACAGACCGGACCTAATCCGACAGTTTTGCTTTTTTGTACCTCGGGAGCTTCCGTCGTTTGTCGAGCATTATGGGAAACAGAGTCTTGACACTCCACCGCAAAGTGCAAACACTGTTTCGGTTGTCAAGGATCGTTCAGTCACCAGTGGTAGGCGAGTACAAAAAATGAGTAGGGGGCAAACGTGGGCCGAGGAAGAAACGCGCACCCTTGTGGATATCTGGGCAGATGTCCACATATCTGAGCTTTTGGAGAGAACACACAAAAATGCAGACGTGTTTGCTGTATTCAGTGAGAAAATGAAGGAGAAGGGGTTCACGCGCTCCCCAGAACAATGTCGGCTAAAAGTGAAGAAACTCCGTCAGACCTACATTAAAATCAGGGACATTCTTTCAAAAAGTGGCGGTACTAGCGACGCAAAAAAGAAATTCATCTATTGCCTGAAGAGCCAGAACTGTCACAACATGATGTGCGCTCATCAGCGCTATCCTCTGTAGCCGCCTTGCCCTTTGTCGTCGTCGTTGATAAATTACGTACAACAGCATAGTAATCGCACAATTGTGAAAACAGTAAAAACTGGAAAAAACATAGCTTTGATTATATTAAAAAGAATAACAGCACGGAAAGCCTCCATGACTACTTTTGAACTTAACGCTTTGTGCGCGTGTCGTCTCTGACCAGTAGCTGAACGACCTCAGGGCACATGGCTTTGTTGACAGATTTTGGTCCGCTTATTAAAATGTACAGTGTGAAAGCGAACCGCACCAAAATGAAAAAATAAAAAAAAAAACATTTGGTTCGGACCAAAGCAAGTGAACTATCCTGGTCTGAATACACCCTAAAATGAAGAATAAAGAAGTGCGAGGTTGGGACAAATGCTGGTGACCAGTGACTGGAGAGTTGGGACAAGACAGTCAGGCTTTACATACTGATAACTCGTACAACAGCAGTCACTAACGTGCTCAGGGGCTCTGTAAATTGTCATTAGACTCCTTTTGCATTAAATTCACTAAATGGATTTAAAATCAAAGTCTCTTAGTTGGCACCACTGAATGGATTTTGATCAGTGGCTATATAAATAGGTGGAGGATGTAACGGTTTTAAAAGTGAAGCCAGTCAGTCAATCATGTGGCAGCAGCATAGTGCATCAAATCATACAGATACAGGTCAAGAGGTTCAGTTAATGTTCACATCAAGCATCAAAATGGGAAAAATTGTGATCTCTGTGACTAATCCTGGCATGGATGTTGGTGCTAGGTGGGCTGGTTTGAGTATTTCAAAAACTGCTGAGTTCCTTTTCACACACAAGTCTCTAGAGTTTACATGAACACATTATTGCATTTAAATACTGAATACATTAGCTGAGGTTTGTTTTTTTGTATTTTTAATGATCATTAGTATAAATACACAGGTGATTGTGTTGATTGGCCGAGAAATTCGGACTATTTCTCGATCATCGCCTCGAGCGACTTGGCAAAATGACTGCCAATCATTTCATCACCGTAAATGAGGAAGAATTACAAATTAAAGCCGCAAGCGGCCTTGACGGGCCCTCGCGCCAGCGGCCAAGGGGGGCGGGGGCATGCGTCCCTGCGAAATACCTTCCACAGCTTCTTCGGCAAGAGACATTACTCCCACAATGGCGACAAAGCACAGAATTGGACACATGGCAACAATAGGGTCTCGCACTGTACGGTGCTCGGGGCCTAATAATAATAATAATAATAATAATAATAATCCTTCAAAAACAATAGGGTCTCGCACTGTACGGTGCTCGGGGCCTAATAATAATAATAATAATAATAATAATAATAATAATAATCCTTCAAAAACAATAGGGTCTCGCACTGTACGGTGCTCAGGCCCTAATAATAATAACTAGAAACTATATGCCAAGCAGGCACCTTAATGCGAGAGGCAAAAATCACAACACGTTAGGGGGCGCTATAGAGGCCCTGAGGCCCGCCTGCGGTGGCAGTCTAAGAAAAAGGAGCCAAATTTCGTGCGTTGTCGACCATGGCAAGTGCCCCAATAAGGGTCTTGTAAAGAGTTTGCTTGCCAAGTTTGACAAATCAGAAGCTGCAATATCATTTTTGCCATAACCAGCACCCCCAGGGGCGAAAGTGCACAAAATTTGGCGTATATGTCAGGTGAGCTATGAAGAGTTTAGTGAGATACATATGCGTACCAAATGGCATGCCACTACTACAAACTACATGGCAACCAGGCACCTTAATGCAGGAGGCCAAAATCACAACGACTTAGGGGGCGCTATAGAGGCCCTGAGCCCCGGCCAAGTTTGGGCTTCTGGTTCTGAGTAGCGGTGGCAATTCTCGGAACTGGTGCCAAATTTAGCGCGTTTTCGCCCATGGCAAGCGCCCCGAAAATGGCCCAACAGCGGAGAAAAATGAAGAAGAAGAAGAAGAATAGTGAACTCTTACAAGATCAATAGGGCCTTCGCCCATTCGGGCTCGGGCCCTAATTATGAAAGAAAATGCTGTTCCTAAAGGCACTGAAGATGCTACAAAGTTTGGTCTAAAACTGTTCAGAGGTAAGGTGGAATTGTGATTTTATTTTATCCATTTCAAAACAGTATTTTATGCGAGCCGGCATAGATAAGTGATGGGTCTGTGCTATGCCGTTATTATTAAATTTGCATGCCGCTTTCGAAGTTTGAAATAAATTTGAATACAATTTTTTTTTTTTTAAATCACCTGTGTATTTACACTGAAACAATTATCTGCCTCAGTCTCCGTGAATACCGACTAGTGGCCTAGTGGTAGCGTGTCCGCCTCTCGATCGGGAGATCGTGAGTTCTATTCACGGTCGGGTCATACCAAAGACCATCATAAAAATGGTACCTACTGCCATCTGGCAAGGCACGCTGCAATACAGATGTGCATGGGGAGTTAAACTCTCGTGGTTACCAGAGGACTAGCCCCCCACTGTAACCCTAGCTATGTAATAGGCGAGAGGCCGAGGGCTACGGAAATGGAGATCGGCGCCGCCCGATGCGCCACCATCAGAGTCGGGCCTGGTTAGTACTTGAGTGGGAGACTGCCCAGGAATACCAGGTACTGTAAGGCACGGGAAGGACTTTAAGTTAAGCTTTAAGCTCAAGTCTCCGTGAATATTGGTGAAAAAATAGCCGACACTTCGTCTCGGTTATTATTCACCGATATTCACTTTGCCATTGGTGAATAATTGTTAATTATAAGGTTTTGGATTTTTATAGCATTTCTCTGCATTTTGCGTACAGCTGAAGAACAGCAGTGTTAGGAAAAATATTTGTGACTTGGTAAGTGGTAACAAGGATCAGCTATTTTTAGAAGCCACTTGAAACCTGTTTGATTATTTTGATGGGTATTATTACCTGCTGAAGGGTATGTGTCACTACATAAGTGATGTCTGAGCCCTTGCTTGTTTTCTCATAAGGACTACCTTTGTTTACCCATTTTTCTTCAGTGCAATGCAGTTCATGTCTCATTATCTCTAGCCGCTTTATCCTGTTCTACAGGGTCACAGGCAAGCTGGAGCCTTTCCCAGCTGACTACGGGCGAAAGGCGGGGTACACAAGTCCTCTGAATTTCAGTGCACACTCTGAGATGCTTTCTTGGTGCTTAAACAAACTTGCTGTTCCCTGTGTCTGCCAATTTTGCCTTTGCGATCACTGTTTGTACCAAGATACTTATCCAAACCTGGAATCTACCTCTTGCTACGCCACAACCCCCATTAAAAATGTCAAGAGAAAATGAAGACTCTTGCTCAACCCCAGTATAGGATTGCTACTAATGACTGTATAATCAGTTAATTGGGCAAAAGAGAAATTATTGGTCTGTTAACAGTTATGATTTAAATACAGTTTGTAATGTTGTACACAATGTTTGATTCAAAATATTCACTGTTTTCACTATGGCCAAGCTTTCCGGCTACTGCATGCTCAGGATAACTCATTTTGGAGGTATGAAGCTCTCTGTGCACTGTACGATCCCATGCTTCTCTAGATTAGAATAGAATACTGTATAGAATATACTTTATTATTGTCCCCATGGGGAAATTTGTCTTGGGCAAAGTGCTACACAGTTGCAAGCAGAAAATATTTAGACAACAAGCATGGACATTTACTGGTAGACAACAAAATATGGACAGATGCACTAACTCAAAATAATCAACAGTACAAGAGGTAGAGTACAGTATCAGGTGTTAACAGTGTTGGGCGCGTTACTTTCAAAAAGTAATTATAGTTACTAGTTACTTTTCCCAAAAAGTAACTGATTTAGTAACGGAGTTACTTTGTCATTAAAATAACTAATTACCAGGGAAAGTAATTAATCCGTTACATTTTGTTACCCCCCCAAAAAAAATAAATCAAATTCAATTAGTGTAATCATAATAAAAGTGAATGTTAAATGTGTTTAATGACTGAAATGGACACTTAACAGAACCAATCAGTAACGTTATCTACACTAAATTAATATTTTTGTGGGACAATGTGAGAAGACATCTATCAAATTTAATATATTTTTGTAGTTATTAAAATTGTTACTAATTACTGGCCACTGACGAGGACAAACGCTTTGTTCTTCGACATAAATGTGTACGTGCAATGCACTTTTTGCCTTTCATTTCAAGTAATGAAAAGTAATGGCTGTATTTCCAATGTGAAAGCGCAGTGTTGGGCTGACCGCTCGCCATCGCTGTGTCTTCCGATTGAAAGAGCGCGCAGTAGTGCAGTAGGCGTGGCCTACCTACGTATGTTGTCCAAATCTACTCTGATTGGCTTACTGTGCCGTTGTCTCGTGTCTCCCCGCCCCACACTAAAGCAGAGTAAAGAAAGGCTGAACGAGCAGCGTGCCAGATGAAAACAGCTTTAATAAAGTAACGCATGGTATTTTATTGTAAGTAACGGGAACGGCGTTATAACGATGTAAAAAGTAATTAGCTAGATTACTCGTTACTAAAAAAAAGTAATGCCGTTAGTAACGCTGTTTATTTCTAACGCCGTTATTCCAATCGCTGGGTGTTAATTGTAAAGTGCAACATGTTTAAAGTGCTAATGTGTTGTGGGATGGACGCTGTAGCTGGAGTTCAACAGTTTGATGCTGGAGCAAAGGACAGTTTGTAGTTCTACACTGTGACACCCTCAGTCTCCTTCCTGATGTCAGAAATTCATATTCAGTAAACAGTGGGTGTCCATGGTCGCTGGATATGATTTTTGCTGCTCTTGTCACTGCCTTTTCATATATGGTCTGTATGGATTCATAATCTTTCAGGCCAATTATTTTCATAGCTGTTTTTATGAATATGGGCAAGCTTGTTCCTAAGTTGGACAGTTAAGTTACCAAACCAGGCCGTTATCCCATACCGCATCACACTTCCCAGCATGGCTCGGTAGAAAACGAGCAGTATGTTAGTGCCCACCCCATACAGTCTCCGTCTTCTTATGAAGTACAGTCTCTGCTGCAGTTGTGAACACAGTCAGTATGGGGTTTCCAACACCGAGCACCGTCCATCTGAATCCCTAGGTATTTGTAGGATGACACTTGTTGAATTGCAATGTCTTTGATGGCAACAGGCTCATGGTCAGAAACATTCCTTGGGTCAAAGACCATTTCTTGTCTTTTGGACATTTACCAGTAACAGGAGACAGTTATCACACCACTTAATGGAGTCTATTTCACTGTAATGTGATGAAAGGTCCATGTCTTTTTGTAGAAGGCTCAGAATTGCGGTATCATCTGCATATTTTACAATGTAGTTATTTGAATGTATGCTTCTACATTCACTAGTATACAAGGCAAAGAGCACTGGACATGACACACTGCCTTGTGGAACTCCAGTGTTTTTGTAACCTACCTCTGACAGAAACCCATTCACCTTAAAGGGCTGATGACACGAACATGACACTCTGCAATTTCTTAAATAAACTATACAACATGGCAAACATGTTAGATTTCTGTTATAATTATGTGAAAAGAAGCTGTTACGCGAATATCCAACTTTTAATTGCACAGCGCAAGAAAACTGGGTCCGTGGCTCGCGGCCATGTTGTGACGTCAGCGGAAGAACACGCTGCGGTTCACTGGCTGTTCTACTCAATGGAAATGGCGCATGAAAACGCCGGTGAACTCTCTAGTAGGGCTGCAACAACTAATCGATTATTAAAATAGTTGGCAACTAATTTAATAGTCGATTAGTTGGGTCTACGTTATCATACACAAGTGCAGTTGCTACTCCCTAATGTGGGGGCAGTAAAGCACCATTAAGCTGGATACCGACCGTCGTAAAAGAAGAAGCAGGAGAAGCGAACCAGTGCCGTGCTTTGTGTAGCTCACCTGGAAGAAGCGTTTGAAAAATGGCGGAGGAGGCTAACGTTAGTAGAGAGAAAAATGTCCGACCCAAGTCATCAAAAGTATGGGAGCACTTTACATTAACGCCTTCAAAGAACAGCGTTAGGTGCAAAATGTGCAGAGCTGATCTCGCATGGCACGGAAGCACAACATCGCTGAATGAGCACCTGAAGAGGAAGCACGTTGGAGCCATGGGTGAAGGAGATTCACGGTAAGTTAACGTATCACTTATCCATCAACAAAACTGGAGAAAACAGACAGAGAGCATTTCTGTCCATTAAGTTTATTTTTAAATTGGCCTGAAATCGTGCGTTTGTCCGTCAAAACGGACCCAAATCTGCCGGAAACTGTAGATATATTTGACGATAATTAGCTGAAATTAAGTCAGAGACACAGGTGGATAACATGACTTTGTGAAGTTTTTTGGATTATTTTATGCAATTATTCAGGGACAGTTTAACGCGAATCCTTCATTTCTTCATAACAGAAACTTGAGCAATATCTGGTCAAATATACAGGGATGCAAACAGCGCGCCTTTTGGCGGATGTCGCCTTTTTCACGGCTGAATCGCGCAGATCCGAATTTTTTTTTTGGGGGGGGGGGGGGGGTCGTTGGAGTGTCTGATTATAATTTCAAAGTAAATTCTGTATTAAAATTACTAAATAAGCAAATCCGTTACAGTCCATGAAACAGGAAGTATAAGGATGAGGAAAAAACAGTTTAAATCGGGAAGCTGCGCACATTTGCGCAGTCCTGCCGCTCAGGCTGCACAAATGTGCGCAGCTTCCCGATTATTGTCAGCACATGGCAGCATTACCCAATGTTCATTTGTTTTTCATTACAGTTATTTAAACTGTTCATCTTAAAATTCAAGACTTCAATAGGATTTTGTTTGACAAAACAATATAAAGAAATGGTGGTTGCACTATATAAAAAAAGATTTTATGTTTTATGTGATTTTATTTTCTTTACATTAATTCAGCTGCTACAAAATTTTTATTTATTTTTTTGTACTCAATGTAGCATACATTTAATTTTTTCATGAGTTGGAAACAACTTTTGAACAAAGACAGTTTGGTTAATTAAATAAAATGCTGGATATCAAATTTTGCTTTTTTTTCCCCTTTTTATCCGATTAATAATCGATTAATCGAAAAAATAATCGACAGATTAATTGATTATCAAAATAATCGTTAGTTGCAGCCCTACTCTCTAGTGCTAGCTCTTCCTCTTCTGGGAGTCTAGAATTGTGTTGATCTCTTCCAAATAGAATCTATGATAGCCTACCCTCTTTACCCTTTGCCTCTCGTTGCTAGGCGGCAGTTACATGAAAGCCGCAAGCTTTCACAAGCAAATACATGACTGATATCACGCCAACTTTATGATTACATTTATGATTATCATGTAGAATCTATAGCTCTACGTACCTTTATCTTATGTCGTTTCACAACACATGTTCTGACAGGAGGACTGTGTTTGGATCCGGCATAGCTACGAGTAGACCCCCTCCGGAATACTGGCAGTGTTGCCAGATTGGGAGGTTTCCCACCCAGTTGGGCGGTTTCAAGTGCATTTCGGTGGGTTTTGAACATATTTTGGGCTGGAAAACGTCCAGCCCAAAATATGTTCAAAACCCACCAAAATGCACTTGAAACCGCCCAACTGGGCGGGAAACCTCTCAATCTGGCAACACTGTGTAGGCACTGCTGATGGTAGTAACACACGTTTGTGCTGAACTGAACACCCAAGAGATTCTTTTAAGCTGGGGAGGGTGTCAAAACAATCCAAATCGAAGTGTTCAGAGCACAGGACAGATGTTGGTGAGGGCTCCCACTTGTCACGAGTGCGCCTGACTTGCTTCACCCACTTCGCATGCAGCTCGGGATCTCTGGGAAACTTGAATAAACTTACCCCATCCTTGTGGGTTTTGGAGCAAAAGCCGGCAACACAACGCAAAGGCATAATAACTTTTTTTTATATATATATATATATATATATATATATATATATATATATATATATATATAAAATATATATATAATGACAAACTGAACACCTGCCGCATCAAAACTTGTAAGTTAGGAGGAAGGTTCTTTCGCTGACGTCATATAGCTCCTCCTCCTCCTTCGTCTCCTGGGTGCTGCAGCCCCGTCAGATGTGCCCAGATAGCCGCGTTTTTTATCATAACTTGTAAAATAGGCGCCTTCGTGAATTAATATATGGATCATCGGGAATTACTTTTTATGTTATAAAACATCGCCAAAGATGTCAAAAACGTGTCATCAGCACTTTAACACGTTGTGTTCTGTTATATAAGAGAGTAAAACCATTTAATTAGGAAGGCACAAACACCCATGTTACACAACTTCTTTAAGAGCAGATGTGTCTGCGGAATGTCAAAGGCTGAACTAAAGTCAACAAATAGAACACGAGCATAGACCTTAGTGTTTTCAAGATGTTTAGACACTAGGTGAACAATACTAAGAATGGCATCTTCAGTGCTTGTTTTTCTTGTAAGCAAACTGGTAAGTGTCTAATAGTGACTCGACTTCTTTCTCCAAAAGTGACAAGTTTCTTTTACGGGGTTAAATTTGTCCTCATTTTTGAGAATAGGAGTGCTCAAGCCTTGGTTCCAGATTTTAGAAAGGCTTCTGGTGTCTAGAACGAAGGTGACTTGTTTGGTTGGAACTTCTTGCATCTTGTCATTACTGTATTTATATTTAATGACTTTGTTAGTGATGTTCTCTGGGACACTTAATTTGAGAGTCTTTGAAGCAAAGAAACACAAACAGTGAAATTGGATCCTGGTGTGTTTAGATGTTTCGTTTCACTAAATGTTCTCCTCATTTCTATTTGTTCAGGGATGGTGGGTTTGAAAAGATCGGTGAAGGAGGTTTTGTGTGGCTATTTGTTCTGTTGGTTTGTCCAGGTTTTTGTATGTTTTCCTAAAGGAGTTTTCATTAACTTGCTTCTTCTATTTCATTTTGTTTTATTCCTGCTTGGTTTAATGTTGGAAATTGATCTACTCCATAGCTGCACTCACTTGGGTGCAAATTTAGTACAGAGAAAATAGTCTCAGTTCTAATGTTATTGTTAAACTTTCAAAAATATTAAATGGATAGATAAACCATCCCTTGGTTGTCACTTGAGTGCATTGAAAGACTTCTGTTGTGCAAATGGTGTCTCGGGCGGTGGGTGCGGTGGATACGCATGTGGCTTCTGAGCCCAAAGTCTGATGCCCATATCCGGCTGCATACGGAGTGAGGTCAGTTTAGGTAGTTTGGGGAGCTGCTCTAGCGTGTTGTCTCTCTCTTGCGGCATCGACTCTTTGGCAGTGGCCTCCTTCAAATTTCTTGATGGATGCTTTGCTGATGGTGCGCCGCCTACTAGTCAGTTGCTGCCGCCTCCAGCTGAGTTGGATTGAGGTTTGTCCAGGCCAGATGAGCTTTCAGATTGTCCTGGTAGGTTTTCCTTGGTCGTCCCCTCTTCCATTTTCCTTGAGCCAGTTCACCATAGAAGAGCTGTCTGGAGATTCTGTTTTCGCTCATGCAGATGATGTGGCTGGACCAACGGAGAGGTGTCTTCAGGATTTTTTTTTTATTTATTTTTTTCAATTTTTTCCAGTTATATGAAATTGTTTGATACATTTTAATAAATTTCCATCTCTCGAGTAACCCTACCTTATTGCACCATTACGAACTTGCAATATGACAAATTGTATCAAGTATGATAAAGGGTTTGTAAAAGAAACAAATGAGTTTAAAGAAAATGAATAGATGGATAAAATAAAGGGGGGATTAATAGCTATACATTTACAATGTCTGAAGTGTCCATCTTTTCTACCTGGTTTAGAACTGGTTGCTAGATGGTGTAAAAGTTAAGGGCATAGCCTTTTATAGCATAATGAATTTTCTCGAGTCAGATGAGTCTTTTGTGCTGAGGCATTCCTCAGGCCAGGACTCTGCAGTCTGTCTTCATCTCAATAACAAAGGACACTTGTTTCAGGACTACAGTGTACACATTCTAGCCAGAGAAAACTGGTGGTTTGAAAGGGGAGTAAAAGAAGCCATCTTCGTCAACCTGGAATGACCATCACTGAACAGAGGAGGTGGTCTGAGACACTACTTATCAGCCACCTATAGAGATCTTGCATGTGACGTCACAGCCGATCCAGATTGTGACAGACGCCATCGTGTCGGTCAAACGCCATATTCCGCCTTCTACTTCTACTTCTGGTTCTACTTCTGCTTTTACTTCTACCTTTTCTTCTGGAAAACCCTACTATATACAATTCTACTACAACGGCTGCGGCTACAAGCTTTCCCTACCTGTGCACGTTTATGTTTTTTGTGTGTATTTTTGCGTGTTGTTTGTCTGTACCGGACTTCAATATCCACTACAACCGTATGGACTTACTGGACATTGGTTTCCAGCAGAAAATGACGGTTTGTAGCGATTTCCATTGCATGCACAACATTCCGGACGGGAAAAAAAAAAAACATTCTGGACGAGACCAGATTGCGAGACCAGCGGGGTCTCCGTGGATTGTTATTGGAAGCAAAGCGAAGGAGGCAGCGCCGGGAGCCGAAGCAGAAGCGAGGCTACAGGCAGAGCCGGCCTGTTGACTAAGCTCAGAAAACAGCTACTCAAACCTCCACTGCCAAGCCTCTACCTCTCCAACGCCAGATCCATGTAAACAACACGGACGATTTGGAATTACCTTATTCTATAATCGGCTGGTCAGTGCTATACTCAATACTTAAGTGACTTACCCATCCAGTGAGGATCATTTTCTTGTTTACAAGATGCCACATCTGAGTCGCTGACAAATCCTGAATTTCTGTAAAGAAAACTGTCCAGAGATTTATAAGCACACAGTGCTTCACCACTGAACAGCGAGGGAAAGTTGATGAGGTAATCATACACTTCCGGGTATTCCGCTGGCAGTTCAAAATCCTGTCGTGAAAACTCCGTCCGGAAAGCCATAAGGGTCACAAATCTGTAGATCGTTTATTTTAGACATGTATCTAGTTATCTGTTCATTAGAAAAATGAGCTGTGTAGTCCGTCGGTTGAAATTGATCCATTCTGTACACGAGTGCAGCAGTATTCAGCGGTGTTTTTGACCGACACGATGGCGGTTGTGTACTTTCCGGTCACGTGACTGCAAGATCTCTATAAAAGTGTCCTTGGCACACTTCCCAGAAAACTGAATACACATCCACACCAAGCCTCAGCTGACTTCAATGCCTCCCATGATGGCAGAGAGAGTCAGTGACCTACAGATCACTCTAACGACCCTCTAGGCTGCCAACACCGTTCACACCCAGCTTCCAGTGACCCTAACACCTACAGGATGACTGAGCGTGTCAACAATCCACGTCACCTCAATGACTCCCCCTTAGGTTTGCTTTTGGTCCATTAGAGGATGAATACCTGGAACTCCCCACTAGTCAGACAGAACTGAAGAAGCCTTTCAGATGAGAGGTGAAACGTCTTCAAGAATTTCAAGCAAGTCCAGTTGCCTTCTTTGGCACCTATGGAATACAGTGAAACAGAACCGTCTTTAGAGGATGTTTGCCTTTATGTAAGCCATAGCCTCGGCCGTGTCGTGAAACTGTCTCTCAGTCCCGTTATGTGTAATACGGAGCCCGGCTGGATGAAGTAATCCGTAACTGATGCTGTCCCATCCTCGAAGTGGTTTCCTGACCTTGTTAAATGCTGATCTCCCACAGGCAACACTCGATGGGCAGTCAGGGAAGATGGAGATGGTGAATCCGTTGTTCTGCAGTGAACCAGCCTCTCTGGCCTGGCAGAGGATTTCAACACGTTTCTTGATAGTAGTGCAGCTTTGCTATTATGGCTTGGAGTTTGCCATCCAATCTCTTTTTGGTTGGAGAGCTCAGTGTGATCTGTCGATCAGCATGTCTTTATCCATTTTCAGAGTCTTTTTGATCAACTTTGAGACAGAGGCTGGGGAGTTTGAGCCAGGTTCTTCTGCCACGTTCAGTATATGAATATTTGATCTCCTTTCCATGTCCAAGCATTTTTCCTGTAGGCTCTCCACATTCTTCTCGAGCTTGTGTAGTGTTCTGTAGACATGCCATCCAAACGAGCAGAAAGGCCGTGCTCCATATCTGAGAATTTTCATATCCGATTGTAGTAGATTAGATTCACTTTATTCATCCCACATCGGGGAAATTCACGTGTTACAGTAGCAAGAAAATGTCACACAGATAACAAATAAAACAAACAAAAATTAGACAAACAAAGGATGAAATACAGAGGGCTATTTGCATTATCTACCGTGAAAAGTATAGAAAATTTTGCCTTATTGAGAGGCTCGGAAAAATTGCACATTTACAGGTAGACTCTGTGTGTATATATACATATTTTTATATACAAGTATGCATAAAAATAGTTTAGGGCCTATATTAATTGCATCGATGAGAGATGGCAGAGGTAGTAGTGGTAAAGTAGTGCAAATATAACGACAAACAGGTTATTGGTGCTACGTTACAAGTTGTGGGTGTTATACAGTCTGACAGCAGTAGGTATGAATGACCTGCGGTACCTCTCCTTCTTACACTGTGGGTGTAGCAGTCTACTACTAAAAGAGCTGCTTAAAGCCCCTACAGCCTCATGTAGGGGGTGAGAGGGGTTCTCCATGATTGAGGTCAGCTTGGCTAACATCCTCCTCTCACCCACCACCTCAATGGAGTCCAGAGGACAGTCCAAGACTGAGCCAGCCCTTCTGACCAGTTTATTAGGGCCCGAGCCCTATAGGGCGAAGGCCCTATTGTTCTTGTAAGAGTTCACTATTATTATTATTCTTTATTTTTCTCCGCTGTTGGGCCATTTTCGGGGCGCTTGCCATGGGCGAAAACGCGCGAAATTTGGCGCCACTTCCGAGAATTGCCACCGCTACTCAGAACCAAAAGCCCACACTTGGCCGGGGCTCAGGGCCTCTATAGCGCCCCCTAAGTCATTGTGATTTTGGCCTCCCGCATTAAGGTGCCTGGTTGCCATATAGTTTGTAGTAGTGGCATGCCATTTGGTATGCATATGTATCTCACTAAGCCGGACAAAAATGTAATGCCAATGCATTAGCCACGCCCAACAGGAAGTGAGGTAATTTCACTTTTGTGTGAAATGCATGGCCACGAAGACGGCGCAACTCCTCCTAGACCGTTCATAGGAATGTCACCAAAATTGATACACATCATCTACAGACATGGCTGACAAAAGTTACTAAATACGTTTCACGTAGGATACACCGTTCAGAAGTTATACGTCAATCAATTTTCACTTCAAAATTTTACATGCTAAAAAATTCATAACAAATCTTCTAATTGCTCAAAACTGCTCATACTTCACACGCTAATCACTCATTGGGCTTCTGACATGTTACCCAATTTCTGTGATATTTCGCCACTGGGGGCGCTATTTTTGGGCAAAAAATCCAATCTTTCCTCAAATTTGGTCAAACTTCACGGCCACCCTCTTACTACCTCCCATGTCATGTATACCACATTTTGGGAATTTTCGTCCATGGGGGGCGCTGTTTTTGGCCAACGCAATTTCTCCAAAACGGGTTTTTGGTAAATTATTCCATAATGCTTTTCCTTTACACCACTACCTTGTGATAGTGCGTTGCTGTTGTGGACACTTATTTTTCCATCTCATAATCACTCATGTACAGCATAGCGCCACCTACTGACATGGGAAAAACCAAAAAATTTATTCTTCAAAAATCTATATCTCATCTTCTGTTTACTCAATTGTCATCAAACTTCATACGCAAACTCTTCATAGCTCACCTGACATGTACGCCAAATTTTGTGCACTTTCGCCCCTGGGGGTGCGGGTTATGGCAGAAATGATATTGCAGCTTCTGATTTGTCAAACTTGGCAAGCAAACTCTTTACAAGACCCTTTTTGGGGCGCTTGCCATGGTCGACATCGCACGAAATTTGGCTCCTTTTTCTTAGACTCCCACCGCTACTGAGAACCAGAAGCCCAGATCCAGGCGGGCCTCAGGGCCTCTATAGCGCCCCCTAACTCATTGTGATTTTGGCCTCCCACATTAAGGTGCCTGGTTGCCATGTAGTTTGTAGTAGTGGCATGCCATTTGGTACGCATATGTATCTCACTAATCCGGACAAAAATGTAATGCCAATGCATTAGCCACGCCCAACAGGAAGTAAGGTAATTTCACTTTTGTGCGAAATGCATGGCCACGAAAACGGCGCAACTCCTCCTAGACCGTTCATAGGAATGTCACCAAAATTGATACACATCATCTACAGACATGGCTGACAAAAGTTCCTAAATACGTTTCACGTAGAATAAACCGTTCAGAAGTTATACGTCAATCAGTTTTCAATGCAAAATTTTACATGCTTAAAAATTCATAACATATCTTCAAATTGCTCAAAACTGCTCATACTTCACACGCAAATCACTCATTGGGCATCTGACATGTTACCCAATTTCTGTGATATTTCGCCACTGGGGGCGCTATTTTTGGGCAAAAAATCCAATCTTTCCTCAAATTTGGTCAAACTTCACGGCCACCCTCTTACTACCTCCCATGTCATGTACACCTCATTTTGGGAATTTTCGTCCATGGGGGGCGCTGTTTTTGGCCAACGCAATTGCTCCAAAACAGGTTTTTGGTAAATAATTCCATAATGCTTCTCCTTCACACCACTACCTTGTGATAGTACGTTGCTGTTGTAGACACTTATTTTTCCAACTAATAATCGCTCATGTGCAGCATAGCGCCACCTACTGACATGGGAGAAACCATAAAATTTATTCTTCAAAAATCAATATCTCATCTTCTATTTTCTCAATCTTGATCAAACTTGATACGCACACTCGTAACAGGTCACCTGACATATGTGCCAAATTTTGTGAACTTTTGCCACTGGGGGCGCTGTTTTCAGGCAACAATTTATATCTCGGCTTCTGATTGGTCAAACTTGATCAAACTTTACAAAACAACTCTTCATAGGTCCCTTGACATGTATACCAAATTTGGTGAACTTTCACCACTGGGGGCGCTCATTGCGCTGTAGCAGTTGCAGGAGAGGTGTTTACAATCATGAGGCACCAGGAGTATGTTGTTTTGGTTGCCTTAAACACACATGACTTGTGGACCACTGGGGGCGCTCATTGCACTGTAGCAGTTGCAGGAGAGGTGTTTACAATCATGAGGCACCAGGAGTATGTTGTTTTGGTTGCCTTAAACACACATGACTTGTGGACCACTGGGGGCGCTCATTGCACTGTAGCAGTTGCAGGAGAGCTCTTTACAATCATGAGGCACCAGGAGTATGTTGTTTTGGTTGCCTTAAACACACATGACTTGTGGGGAATGGATAGGCAGTCGGGAGCAAGTGTTGTAGCGTTACATACAGACTAATAGATGTCTAACAGAAGACAATCCTATGTAGCTATAGCTTGGTGACTGATGAGGTAAATACATTAATTTGGTTGGGAAGCCATGGCATAAAATGTTCTGCCCATGACAACATCTCAGCGCACCGTGTACTCTGTGTCCAATTCTGTGCTTTGTCACCATTGTGGGAGTAATGTCTCTTGCCAAAGAAGCTGTGGAAGGTATTTCGCGGGGACGCATGCCCCCACCCCCCTTGGCCGCTGGCGCGAGGGCCCGTCGAGGCCGCTTGCGGCTTTAATTAAGTTTCTTCCTGTCCCTCTCTGAACTTCCACAGCCCCGGCTGACCACAGCGTAGAAAATCGCTGATGCTACCACAGAGTCATAAAAAGTCCTAAGCAGTGTCCTGCACACACCAAAAGACCTCAGTCTTCTCAAGAGGTGGAGACGACTTTGGCCCTTCTTGTACAGGACATCTGTGTTGTGAGTCTAGTCCAGTTTGTTGTTGAGGTGAACACCCAGGTATTTGTACTCCTCCATGATCTCAATGTCCAAACCCTGGATGCTCACTGGTGCAATTTGAGGAACCGTCCTTCTGAAATCGATCACCACCACCTTTGTCTTGCTGGCGGTGATGCGCAGGTGGTATGGAGGTGTTACTTGCGATATTTTCATTTTAACTGCTTGTAATTCTGACTTGATCATTCAAAATTCCACTGCCAGTGTGTTCTTCAGCTCTTTTTTGGAAAAGACCCCAGCTGTTTCTGTTTTGAGTGAGGACAGTAGCTCAGCTTTCATGTTCATCATACTGGCCTGCTCAGCTTGCTTGGGTATGTTGCTAGTGCTAGGTGTTAGCGCCTGTCTTGCTAGCAGTGGCTTGCCCTGTACACTTATTTACGTAGGTTACTTGCCATTTACATAAAAAAATAAAAAACTGAAAGCAGTTGGAGACTATGGTGGTACTTTGGGTGATTTATTTATTTATTTTCCCCCTGTATCTTAATGTTGGTGTAGGGTGCCCAAAAAAAGAAGTTAAATCAAGTTTTTTTCAGAGCTCGACTAACACACGACCTACTCCATTTTCTGCTCGCCAACACCCCAGGGTTCAGGATTTTATTCTTTATATATAAACAAACTTTTAGATTCAGTCCATTTTAGGTTCCAGGTCTAGTGATACAAGTATGTTTTGGGGAGGTGGTACTAGGCATGTAACGATATCATGCGATGATGAATCACACTACAATTTTCTGACAATTTGAATCAATGAAATAAATGCAAATTTTTTTTTTTTTTTAATCAGGCTGCCTAATCACTTACCCTGTGTCTGAAATCAGTCACTCATTCACTACTCACGAAATAGGGAATTACTATATAGAGGCCTATATAGTGAGCTCATTCGCAAAATGAAAAAACACTTTCAGACACTACTCTGTCGCGCTGTTTGTCATTACTGTCACACAATTAAAACGTGCTAGGTTAGTCAGCTGATGGGTTTTCATAATAATAAATGCATGTGTTTTTTTGTGATTGTATTTTCCCATATTAATAAATACAGAGTACTTTGTGTCTGCTGCATCTTTGTTTTTTTAAATCAAGGCTGAATACTTCTTTGCTGCTGCCTTTTATTAAATCAAATTTGAGGCTTTTGATTAATTCCTTTAGCCTGGCAAGCCAGACTAAATGTGAATATTTAGTCTGGCCTCGATCCGTAGACATTTCTGAAGGGTGTAGGAGGAACAACCCGCTGTCTTTCAAACTGCCTCTGTGCGTATAGGCCAACGCTCTGACCAATCAGCACAACAGTGACTGTGACGTAGTCAGAGCGACAGAAAGCAGTGGGGGAGACCTTGAAATAATTTTTCAAAATGCGTATTAATTAATAAACAGGTTCTAGATATTAAGAAGTTTGGAAATAATGACCACAAGTTTGGAGTCTGTACCATATACTTAACATATTTTTTTTTTTAAGTGTTTTTCAAGGGTTTGCTTAAACTGTTTTTGAGAGTTTTTATTTAGTGGTGTTTGGTGAAATAATTTCCCTTAAATTTAAAATAACGGGAAAATAAGAAACAATCAAAAAGTAATGTTTCAAAGCTGTTTATTAATTCTTCGTACTGCACAAACTAGCCCCATCCTTTTGGCTACGAGCGGAGCCAGCTCGTAGATCAGACTTTTGCCATAGACCAGTGGTGGGCAATTATTTTTTCCATGGGGCCACATGAAAAACAGAAAATTTTGTGGAGGGCCGGACCAAAAGGCTGAACTAAATTCTGCATAATATTAATTGTATTTCTTTATATAAAGCAGTAAATAACATTTGTTTTTACAAGCTGCTAAGGCTGGTAAGAGTATGGAAAAAACGAGGTTGCCTTACCAAAAAATGTCATTTATTCAATCAAATTTCCCAAAACAATGATTTAACAAAATGTGAATGTTTGTACCTTTTTTTTCAGTCACATTCACCCCAAAACACAATAAAGACATCACAATATTGTCTTTCTACTCCAAATATCAAACAAGATGCATCATATTATAATAATGATGCCCACATTTGTAGTCTAATCACCTCATTTGGTGTTTTTCATTTGGTAATGCTGACTCAAATTGTAGTCTTTGAACACTGCGAGCTGCTCTCTGCAAACTAAACACACGGCTTCATCTCTGACTTCAGTAAATACTTAGCAGTCCATGTTTTGTTGAAAGCCCTGCATTCGGCATCTACCTTTCTTCTTTTTGTGGACATTTTGGGGACTAAAGTCTTCTTGTGACCTGCTCGCAACAACTTCGATTCGGTGTAGGTATCAGATCGGCTCGGGCTCCGGCGCCTGCTGGTGATGTCACACTATGTGATTGGCTGGACCGTTTGAAGGATGACGTACAAGTTTGTGGTTGGTCTGGACAAATTACGGAAGTAGTTATGGCGGGATTAGGTTTTGTGGGATTTCATGTCGTGCGCATTGCGTTTTTGTTGAACACAACTCAAAATAAAAGCAATGCACATTCAGTCCATGCAGGAGGTAAAATTAGAAAATGCGTTTATTTTGTAATTTCTAATTAACCTTACGCGGGCCGGTCAGAATGAACCAAAGGGCCGGATGCGGCCCGCGGGCCGTAAAATGCCCAGGTCTGCCATAGATGGTCGGCAAAACAATGAAAAGGTCCTTCTTGAAAAGGAATGAGCGGAGAGCTTCTTCCTGCTCATGTTTCAACGAAAACTCCAAGTCTAATTCTTCTAAAACTGATTCCAAAGCGGAGTCAAACGCGCGCTGTTCACTAGCCGTAGCCATCTTTCCCGTTGTGCTTTCTCCAGCGTCGCGCAGCTTTGTCATCACTCCTGCAAAAGCCCGCCCAAAGAATCCAAACAAAAACCTTGCGTTGTGATTGGTGGGCACGATTTGATGCCCGGGGTGTTTTTGTTTATATGGTGCGAGGCTAGACCCACTCGCTAGGCAAAAATATTTTTGGCCGCTAGGCGGTTGGGTCTAGTTTACTAGGCTATAATTCCTTGCTCTGCATGGTCACTTTTATTCTTGTATTTTATGTCTTTTAGTTTATTTTCTATTCTCTTTTTAATTGTACATGAATGTCTGCCTGTTTTGTTTCTTCCTCCATCCATTCACCCCAGCACATGTTTTCTTTCAGCACGATGGCAATGCATGATGGTGTATATATATTGCTTGGTTGGTGACCATTGGTTGTACACTACTTTTCATGATGCATTGGGATACTTTTGAGTGCACTATATAGGATGTAGTAATTCTCACTATACCAGTGGTTCTCAAACTGGGGGTGTGCGCCCCCACTCGGCAAGTGGGGTGTGCGGTTACAGACCGCTCAGTGGTAAATGCAAGGGGCTGGTTTACAGTTGCACCAACGAATAACAAACGTCTTCAGTCCAGCCAGTGAAAAATGGAGAGTTATTTGAAATCTCAGCAAGGAACTTTTATAGACACACCAAGTACATAAGAGATCAGGCATCAGAAAAACACCACTGTGCCATTGAGTCGAGCTCGTACCATTGCAGCTTTCATATCCATTGCGAGGCACTTGCAGGGAAAAAAAAATGCCGACGCTCTTCCAGTCTGTGCTTCAACAGGCAGTTTAGATGATAAATTGCATTACAGTAAGTCGCGTCTATTGAACTCATGGTTATTCGGGGTCCTCTGTCAGGAAATGGGTTCTGGGCATGAACAGCAGTTCTTGCACACGGAGGTTTTCTGGCTTTCCAGAGGGAGAGTGTTACAGCGCTTGTGTGAGGTTGTTTTTGACCGAAAGCAATTCTGAACTGGCCAAGCACCTCCATGATTCCCTGTGGCTAGCTTCCTTGTCTTATTTGGTTGACGTATTTGACAGACTGAATAGTTTGAATCTGTCTTTGCAAGGCCGAGATTCCAATGTGTTGGTTCTTGCTGTCAGAGTGGATGCTTTTGTTCAAGAACTTGTCCTCTGGCATGACCGCATAATTGTCGGAAATTGTGACCTGTTCCCCAGCCATGCAAACTTCATCACTGAGGCACGCGTCAGTGATTTCTCCTCCATTTTTCAATCAGCTGCAGATCACCTGTCTGGGCTTAAGCAGCAGTTAGCGCCTTATTTCAAGGAGGACTACCGGTCATTTTCATGGGTTCGGGACCCATTTGTTTGCACTGCAAATGCAAGAGCAGCTTATTGAGCTGAAGAGTGACTGGCAGCAGGCTGAAGCACCTTTTTAGCACCTGTTCTCTTACATCCTTCTGGGTAACACTGATGCAGGAGTACCCCCAGCTCTGTGATGTTGCCTTAAAAATTCTCCTACTTTTCGCATCAACATACTTGTGTGAGGCAGGCTTTTCAAAACTGACTGCACTCAAAACTAAGTACCGCAATCGTGCGCAGATTGAG
This sequence comes from Neoarius graeffei, assembly GCF_027579695.1. Lineage (NCBI taxonomy): Eukaryota > Metazoa > Chordata > Actinopteri > Siluriformes > Ariidae > Neoarius > Neoarius graeffei. The sequence continues at coordinate 77,450,710 of NC_083571.1, forward strand.
GATGACCTGAGGCTGTGTTTAATTGAAATTGAGCCGAGAATTCGAGAACTCTACCAAACAAAGCGGGCTCATGTGTCACACTGATGCCCCTTTTCCACCAAAGCAGTTCCAGGGCTGGTTCGGGGCCAGTGCTTAGTTTGGAACCGGGTTTTCTGTTTCCACTGACAAAGAACTGGCTCTGGGGCCAGAAAAACCGGTTCCAGGCTAGCACCAACTCTCTGCTGGGCCAGAGGAAAGAACCGCTTACGTCAGTGGGGGGGCGGAGTTGTTAAGACCAACAACAATAGCAAGACCGTGAAAGATCGCCATTTTTAAGCGATGAGAAGCAGCAGCTGTACAAACGCGAAGTCATCCATTATTATTGCTGCTGCTGTTGCTGCTGCTTCTTCCGTGTTGTTTTTGCTTCGATATTCGCGCCAAGGTTTATGCAAACGTAGCGACATAACTGACGTATACAGCGACGTAATGACGTGGCTTCCCTTGGCACCGCGAGCTATGGAAAAGCAAACTGGTTCTCAGCTGGCTCGCAAGTTGAACGAGTTGTGAACCAGCACTGAGACATTCATTAATGCTACCTCCGGTACTCCATTAGAGTTTTTGTTCATTGATGTGTTCGTTTTGTTAGTAGCTTTGCAGAAAAAAAAAAGTACAGACGGATTTTCATGAAAATTTTACTAGATATGGGTCTTGGCCCAATGAAAAACTTAAATTTTGGAGGTGATCTGGAACCATGGCTGGATCCAGAAATTTTCAAAGGATATAGGGCAAAATTGAACATTTTTCAGTCTCAGACTGTGTTGTCTAACATTTGTAATAATACACAACAATAAAAAAAAAAAAAAAACAGCCCAATAATAAGTTGTAGCTTATTTATCTTTTTTCTGGGGGGGTTAAAGTACACTTGCTACAGTCGGGGGCGCTAGATTGCAAATGTTTGAGAACCCCTGTTCTGTACATTCGGACAGCACTACAAAATGGTGAACTTGCTATAGTCCACTATATAGTGAGTGATTTCGGACACGGTTAGTTTTTCCTCGCTGTAGTTGTGGTGTTTCGCTTGCAGAGGGTGCAATAATTAACACTTATTCGCCAAAGGCGACGTGAGTATGGGTGAGTAATAAGAGTTGAAATCAAGCTGCTAGATTTCCAACTTAAATTTTTTCTCCAAGAGCTGTTTCAAGGTCCCTCATGGCAGACAGAATATTTCTGTAGGTTTCTGAATTCATTCTGCTGATCAGGAGTTCCATCATCAATAAAGTTTAGGGAGTCCATTCCAGTAGCAGCCATGCAAACCCTCAGTGTAGAGAAGAGCACAGGATGCAAAAGCACATTTGAGCAACGTTACTACAGAGAGCGGTGTTATTTTTACAGCACAACTAGCTAATAGGCGGCATGGTGGTGTAGCGGTTAGCGTTGTCGCCTCACAGCAAGAAGGTCCGGGTTCGAGCCCCGTGGCCGGCGAGGGCCTTTCTGTGCGGAGTTTGCATGTTCTCCCCGTGTCCGCGTGGGTTTCCTCCGGGTGCTCCGGTTTCCCCCACAGTCCAGAGACATGCAGGTTAGGTTAACTGGTGACTCTAAATTGACCGTAGGTGTGAATGTGAGTGTGAATGGTTGTCTGTGTCTATGTGTCAGCCCTGTGATGACCTGGCGACTTGTCCAGGGTGTACCCCGCCTTTCGCCCGTAGTCAGCTGGGATAGGCTCCAGCTTGCCTGCGACCCTGTAGAACAGGATAAAGCGGCTACAGATGAGATGAACTAGCTAATAGCAGAATGGGTTATCAAGTGTCCCATTACATTTTAACACCTAAATTTAAGCTAGTTTTGGGGAAAGAAGTCAAAAACCTCTGAACTTGTTTCCAAAGACTTAAAAAAAAATTTCATTTAAGATGGTTGAGGTAGGTAAGTAGGAATTTTATACTGGCAAAAGAGCTAATGTTAAGAACATTTGCTTAATTTTGTTAGATTCTAATGCACAGCTTTTGTTATATTTTAAGCTGCCAAGAATTTCTCAATGCTCATTATAAGGAGTGTTCACACGGCACATATTTGCATCGATGCTGCACCGATGTATTTTGTTGCGATATATCTTACACCGGTGTAAATTTTGTGGATCGTTCACACGTCACAAACCTGCTCACTAGAGAGAAGCGTGTTGGCACCGGTGCAGCCCCACTTGCGTTCACACGGCAGTTTTTGCGACCGTGCTATACGATAGTAATAATGCGGAAATGAAATATGCGCATGCGTGAAAATGTACTTCCTTTTCCCGGTTGTCATGGCATCACCAAGCGCCAGGAAAACAACGTGGATGAAGACACGCAGTTCTGTTGCTGTTGATATTCGCCATTTTGGAAGCGCAAAATACCAGGATGCAAATTATGCAATGCCCGTATGTAATCAACTCTCCTCACGAGTAGCGAGTCTACCCCGTAGCGTTTAGACGTCTCATTTTATATCGGTGCTGCCCCGCAAACTAGCATTTACTCCGGAGTCAATTTCTTAAACCAGCTCCTGAGCAGGGTTAGATTTGCACCGGTTTAAGCAGCTTTCAGGGGCTACACCGGTATAACTTTGTACCGTGTGAACACTCTACCGGGGCAGCCCCGGTGCTACACTGGAGTAAAAGTTGCCGTGTGAACACCCCTATAAATGGCCTGATCCCAGAACACCAATAACTATACCTGAATTTAGTTCCAGTCTGGCGCAGTCACACCACAACTGTAATCCCGACTGTTGGTTTTTGCGGGAAAATGTAGCAGCTGTATGCCGTTTGTGTGCACACCCAGTGCACTCAGCAGCACACAATGGCTGACAGTGACCGCAAGGAAGAGCTGCTTTTGATGCTCATTTTGCACTGAAGGCAAAGTAGTCAGGCGGTATTTGTTTATATTTGGAGGCTACACTGCAAAACTTGCCAAGTCTTGTTTTTGGTAATAATAATATACAAGTTCAGATATAAATTCATAAATCTGGACTTGTTGTAATGTTTATAGGCTGCTGTTTCATAGTTAATTATGCAGGGGGAACTTTGCGCATAAAAAGAGCCCTGAAACCACATATATGGCAGATCACAGAATCCAGGGACACATGTCGGCCCAGGGGCATTTTGAGTTATTGACAGATTCAGAAAGTACAGTTTCTAAGCTTTCCAATGATGCCTTCCATGTGGAGATCTGACAATATTTGAAGAATGTGTGGCCTTTTGAAAGTGTATACTTCTTAAAACAGAAAAGGGAGTAAATCGCCCTCAAAGTTTTCCATCTCAGCTACTCTGGGTGTAGGGCGGGCACATATTGGTGCTCATTTGCATGACATTAATGAAAGCCCTACCCCCTACGAGCTAGCACGATACTACTTTCATGTAAACAAAGATCACCACATCAATTTTCCTTCCATGCAAAGTATGCCCAACACAATTATGAAGTACAAAAATAAGTCCTAAAGTATACTTTAATGTTTTGTGGTTGAAAAATTACTCACACCGTAAGAAAGATAGCACGATGATGACACAACTAACACAACACTAGTTTCATGTAAAGCCTCGGTCACAACCGGCCGTACAGTACGCGCTCCTCCGGCCGGTCTACACGCAAAAAACGCAAGAAACACACGGAGAGCGCGCATGAAACGCACGAGAGCGCACGTGTGATGTGCTGATTTTCGAGCCGCAGACCGGCCGCAGAGGTTCTTTGTCATGTCAAACAAACTCTACGGACGCTTACATTTTTTTCAGGTTGCAAGACAAACTTGCGGCCAACGCGCGTCTTTCTCCGTGAACAAAAAAAAAACGCAGCGATTTGGGAAACGCCAAAAATCACATGGCCAAAAAATTGTACGTCCGGTTGTGACCTAGGCTTAACCAAACCACAACACTCTCCGTTACATGCAAAAATAACCACACAGCCTTAGATTAATAAACTTACCCCATCAGAAAGAGAAACGGCGCCTTGCACACACCAATGCCTCCGATGGAATGTAGTCCTAGAACGGTCCGTGTATCATCCAATCATTCAAGTATTCCATTCAATCTGGAAAACGAGGTTGCGTTTTTTTTTTTTTTTTTGCTAGAAATGGTGATCGCCGATGTAAATACCGAGTGTCTGTCTGCTTCGCGGTGTGTCAGCTCCTCTGCGCTCTGTTTAGTAACTCATTCCATAGTGAAATCACACGCCTGTATGCAGTTAAGTAGCCATGCGCTCAGCTCGGATCATACAGCTGATTCGCGGAAAAAAAACCAAATGACTTAAATCATCATGTGAATGGCCCATATGGTAATTTACCCACACCCCCCAGCAGGCTACAGTCCTGACAAAAACGAGACAATTTGCAACAAAAAATGTATGCTTTTCCAACAAAACAATCTATTATCTGAAATACTGATTGCATTCTTCAAGATCTCAACTTGCACATGATGGAAAAAAACAAAAATCACAAATTTCGAAAAAAAATGCTTCTTTTGCGATTATCTCGGATTCGTTTCGGCTGACATGTGTCCCTGGATTCGGTGAGGGGTCACATATAGGAAATTGGTATAAAAGTATTACATCATTAATATGTAATTATAATATCCATAATGGGTGTTGTTTGTGGCACGCAACCTTTTTACTTGGGTCAAAAGCATGGTTCATACGTTAGATACCCATTTAACCCTAAAAGGACCTCAACTACTGAGTGGGATCAGTTCGAACCTCAGAGGTGGTGTGCTGCTCAGTCTGTTCAACTGGCATGTAACTTTTTGCTTTTAGGAGTTTGTTACTCGATAGATTCTTTATTTAAAAGTATGTTTGTTTCAAGATTGATGGAAAAAAAAGTGTTTAAGGTGACTGATTTCTGTTGGGGTCCCATAACTCTGAGATTTGTTGCAAAAATATTTCAGAAAGTTAGTCGCTTCTTTGTGTGTCTACCTTTGCCTATCTGTATGTTTGCATGCTTGTCTCAGATGTCTGCCATAATTAAGAATATAACACTCTTACAAATTGTAGATAACTAGTGAACCTGTTAGTTATAGAGTTACTGAAATGTCTGCTGCTGATCTGTCCATGCACTCTCCATACAGAACAACACAGTCCAGCAGATACAGAGGAAACTGACCTCGTCTAGATGTGAAAGTGACATAGTTTACTTTTGAAAATAGTCCAGTGGCTGTTCTGGTCATAATGTGTTACCAATAACTGCTTTTATCTTCGTGTTTTGTGTTTGAATCCTTAGGCAAAGCGTTACTACTTGATGTAGTTTGGACATAAAAAAAAAACCCAAACTGCTAGCAGCTTAGTAATGTACCACAAATTTCTGAAATGAGAGATTGTGAGCGGAGTTCTGGAATGTAGATAAGCTATAAATATTCTCAAGCTCTGTAGCAATAGTGTAAAATATTTTTGGCTTTTTTATGTTCTGTATGTACTTTAAATGTCTCATTTTAAACTTGATAATATCATGTAAATATGATTTCTATTCACAAAGTTAGTAAACGGGTAATTTAAAAAAATACAGATGTTATAATGGACTTGAGTGATGCTGGTTTTTTTTTATTTTTTATTTTTAGGTTTTACATGCGATATTTAGCATTTCCTTTTTTTGGTGAAAATGGTGATTTGCTGACATTTACAACAAGTAAAAATAATTTGTTTTGGATGTAAATAAAGGGTTAATGCTGAGAAACCAGACTTGGCAAATTTTGCAAAGTAGGTTACATATGCTCCCTGACTAAAGCCTAAAGAAGAAGAAAAGGAGAATCTGGGTGCATGAAATCCTGCAGCACATAGATGACTGCTAATCTCAGACTCCTGGCATTCCCGCATGTCACAGACCCACTCAGTCAGTGGTGTGACAGACACACTGTGCATACATAAGACATATGCCTGTGTGTTTTGCTTTGAGATTGCTAATAAATGAACCTTTAATACAAACAGGTAGCCTAAATTGTGGCTGTTTACGGTGGGCGTTCCCACTGTAAAAGAGAAACCAATCGAAACCGAAAGTGAAAGTAATTATCCTGCCATTACCATGTGAATATTTTGGCTACATCCACACGGCAACGAGATATTTATTTATTTATTTATTTTTAAAATATCGCGTCCACATGGGCAACGGATCAGTAAAATATCAGGTTCATATGGCAACGCTTGCTGAAAACGATGCAATACACATGCCACACCACTACGTGCGCTGTAAGACGGTCCCATCGGAGACACCAGAACAATAGAAGTAGACGCATGCACATAAACCCCGTCTTCTGTAACATTTAGCATTAGCCACATAAAGTTTTGATTGTTAATCAGTAGCGTAAAACGAAAGATGCGGAAAGAGGAATGAACGGGGGTAGATGGAAGCCGGTACGCCATCATCAGGGGTGATCAGGCTTTTAGGCAGGATTTTTTTTTAGGGAGTCTAACTTTTTTGCAGGTGTCACTGTATGTGGCGAGGTGTAGCGGCGCGTTGAGCGCCGCTGGCACGAGTGTTTTAGGGGGTTCCGGGGGTACTCCCCCGGAAAATTTTGAAATTTCTAATGCTCTCAAATGCTATTTCCTTCATTTTGACAGCAAATTTTGAGCAATACAGCCAAGTGTTTTTGCCTTTGTTACAACATTCTTGTATCAATAGTAAGGCTGGACTGGGGGGAGGCATGTGTGCATGGAAAAATTCAAGCCAGATTCATTTTAGGTAAAACAACTTTCTTTAATGTCTTAATGTAAACAAAATGGTTTCACTGCAACAGTCCACTGGCAACAATATGTTTACAACCGCCTGGGGGCCTTGAGGTACAACTTTCTGGCGGCAGCGAAGTCGAATTCCGGCATGGGAATTCGGGCATAGCTGAGCCTGATGAGCCGATCCAGCTGCTCAATGCAGAGGAGAGTGCGTGCTTTTGTCTTGATTCTGTTCTGACAGGAAAACACGCGCTCCGCCTCCGCATTGCTGACCAGCACAATCAGGCAGCAGCACATCAGCTTGAACACCTCTGAAAAATACATGAAGAGCAAACTCATTACCACAATGGCACTGCTGAGCAGTACATTCAGGAATCGGCACAGCTCGAAACTTTAACACTGCTGGGAAAAGAAATAAATGGGAAAATTGAATTGAATTGAAGATTTAGTATAACAAAGAAAAAAACACACAGGAAATATGGCTAAGTCTTCAAACATTATAATGGTATTCGTTTTTTCAATAGAAACCCATTAATTACAAAGCTAGAAGGTAAAAACCAAGGTACTAAAAATTTACATTTAGGTATGAAAAACCTTCAAATTGTTCTCACCTTTGAAATGCATGCAACACACAATAACTTTTCAGGTAGAATGACCCCAGTACTAATTCTAAACATTTCTATCTTGGTGGAATTGAGCAGCGCCCTATGGTGGCTGAGATATGACGAATGTGACAACCATAACTTGTGACAACCAACCCCGGTCATCCCTATTTATTCATGCAAGAAACCTGGCTGTCTAGTTATGGGATTGTGATAGTTTTTTGACATTCCAAGCCTATCAACAGTTACAGAAGAAAAAAAAAAACTTACATGAGTTCTCTTCTGAAAGAAGTTGGAAATCGTTGTTTGCCTTCCTCTTTTCTTCATTTTCTTCCTGTCATGCCCAAAAAACTCAGAAAAATCTATCTTCTATCTTCCTTACCAAATATCCCACGTGTTCGTCCTTTTCACGTGCGTTCTTTGGAATCCCAGCATCCTTTAGAACGTGTCGTATTTGATTATTGTTTAGCCTACTAGAAATACTACCCGCCGGCTCGACTACCACACTCTCCACTACGTAGCCTGTAATGTTGGGAAAATCTGCATGAAAATGTGTTATTTACTGTTAAAAGGATTTATTCGGGATAAATAACATGTCAGGTAAGGCCGGTTTTCTATAGACTACATTCCACATTTAGCTGCGGCAATATAGTCTACGGCTATATTGTCTGGATATTTATGCCAGTGTCTCCTAGGCATACATCTTTTCCCCCTCTGCTCTGGGAACGCATATTACAAGTGCTTTGTACACCAAATTTATTTAATAACCCATTTATTTATAACGAGGGCTCTCACAACTTTGAAATTAGTGCAGCCATAGAAACGCGTGTTTCTGTAGCTCTGCGGCGGGTGCCTATATTTTGTACTCTGGGCTCGTGCTGTTGCTATGGTAACCCTGGGCGTCTTCGGGAAAGACAGCTGTCAAAGCGAGACTTCTGAAATTTCCAAAATGGCGGTGTCAACAAAGCTTGTAGATCCTCGGAAAGCTCAGACTCGGCGATTTTTTAACATATTCAGCTAAGTTACCGGACATAACACGGGCGGAAATATTAGGGCGTCTTTAGGGCGTCGTACTAAAAAGTAGGGCGTCCAATTTCTTGTTTTTTTCAGTACAGGGCGTCGAAAAGACGCCCAGACGCCCCTCTATCTAAAAGCCTGGGGGTGATAGCGTTCTGGCGCCGCGCCGGATTTCCGGCGCGCCGTGGCTGGGGGAAAAAAAAAAAAATCTAGTTCGCCCATTGTCCTGTGTCATTCTGAGATGCGCAGATAGACAGTAAAGGGAATTCCGAATTCCCTTTACTGTCTATCTGCGCATCTCAGAATGACACAGGACAATGGGCGAACTAGATTTTTTTTTTTCCCCCCAGCCACGGCGCACCGGAAATCCGGCGCGGCACGCCGGAACGCTATCACCCCTGCAACATTCTGATATCCTCCAGAATTCTTTAATGGTCTGGAATAAATTGAATGCTACACGTTGATGATTACTTTGTTCTTCTACACCCTTTTTGAGGAATGTATTGTCGGACTTAAACCAACATCTGAAGAGGTGAGATCGCTCCTTTTTTTTTTTTTTTTCCTATGTTTGCTGGCAGGATTGTTTTTGGAAAGCGCACGGGCGGTGCACGGTTTGGTACTGCTTCCACAGTGTTTGGACTAAAGACTCTGCCCTAAGGGCTATTCTCTCACTCACACACTTTGCACCATTGCACAATAAATATTCACAGTGAAAATATTTTGTAAGCGTGTTTCATGAACCAAGTTATAGGATTTGTTGACAACTCGCATCGAGTTCGTTACACTTCTACCCGGCGTGAAGCACTGACAGTCATGTGGTTGTGATGTCATCGTAAACAAATCCGTTCTACTCATCCAAACGACTTCGTAACGGTGCCGTTGCCATATTTTTTTCACTCTGGAACTCATTCTCAAAAGATTTCGTTTTGGGGCACCCAAAACGCTGGTGCCGTGTGGACGCCAGGCCGAAACGATAATTTTATCAGATTCACCTGAATCCGTTGCCGTGTGGACAGGACCTTTGTGAATGCATAAGTGGGCACTCTGACTCGGGTATGAGTAAGGTGACAAGTTTTGTTTCATTTAATTGAGGTAATTAAATAATATATATTTGGCAGTGGGCAGACAGGAAAGTGTATCAGACATGAGACCTCGCACCGCATAATTTTTTTTTTTTTTCCTTTTTTTACATGATCCACAGATAGTATTTGTGTATGTGCTGCATGTTCAGACAATGTCACATGTAAACAATTACCTGATTGGTTAGATGTTTTATCGACTCAGGTTCAGGTGTGGAAAAATCGGTCCAGAAGCAATCTCGCCAATACTGATAAACCCAGGCCTCGGCTATAGGTATTGTTATTGGTCTGGTGTGACCACCAACCATGTAAACTGCAGGGGACCGATGTAGTTATAATTATATTTGTGGTGTGGGACCAGGCCCCCCAAAAATTATTACTCTTTGTTTTAATCACTTGAAAATGAAAATCTGAGGCACATATTGAATGTGTAGTGAAAATGAGACCAGGCAATTATCCAGTACCCAATATTATCTGGCCAATCCCAGCAAAAAAACAGTGGATCAGACATCTGAGGTTACATATCTTGTATCAGATCCTGTAATGAGGTTAGAATTCAGTTTAGAACAAACATTTATTTTGAACTGGACATATTTGCCCTTAAAGAGACCTGTCTGGTTTTTCTTTTGTTAGGATTGATATTTTTATTTGGTCTGTATTTATACATTATTTTATGTTTACTGTATGAGATTTTTGCATACCAATTTTCTGAATTTCCTTGATAATTAAATACACTGAATGCATGGTCAGTGTTTTTTGAAGATGATCATGATGGTGTCAAAGTTTTAAGAGACCGAGCTCGTTGGGGTCTTTCAACACTTGTTTTGTATAAAATCCCTAAAGGTCTTTAGTTTGATTTGAAAACCTGATTCAAAGGAATGTTTTTGTTTCTCTGCCATGCCATCAAGTGAATGTTGCAGTTTTGCTCAGAATGCTGCAATTGTTTTGAACAGTTGTGCATCAGCTATAAACCAGATCCCTCTGATTCACGTCCGGCAGCATCACACCACCCCATGTGCGTTTTCCTCTAACAACATAACAAATCCCACTAAAATGACGTCGGTGCAAGGAGTATATGGTTTAGTTATTGTTTCCTGTGTTACTAAGACAATAAAATGAACAAATGTTACAGTAATCCTGTATTATAAATATAGAATGAATAAACATGTAGGAAGGTCAATGCTTGAAATCTCAAATTCATAATGCCCATTGGGGGGGGGTTTGCCCAAAAAGTTCTGGAACCTCTGCCCTCACACCAAGTACTGCACTGGTCTTTTATTCTCTGATTGAAACATTAAACTCTATGTTCTTGTTTACAGGTCTACATCAAAAGCTGCACTTCATTTTTTTTTTTCTTTCTGTTTGTAGATACCTTGTCATCGGTCATTGAAAAATTCTTGAATTATTTGAAAACCTGGAAAACGGCACAATGTGTTCAATTCCTGGGCTTCCATCACTTGGCTCAAATGTGACTGTGTTCATTACCAGAGTAAATGTGAACCCTCACTGTGTTCTGGTGGAGTTTTGGGGTAATTTTGTTCAGGATCAGAAACTTGCATATCAACAAATGAAAAAGGAGATTCAGTATCCCAAAGAAGTATTTCATGAAGGAGAAGGCAAGCCTGGTGACCTATGCCTTGTACGGGTCTATGAAACATGGTACCGAGCCCGTATAGTGTCAAGAAATGAGCCTTACTACAGTGTGTTTCTCATTGATGAAGGCAGAACACTAGGGGCCCATATCAGCTTTTTGGCGTGGGGCCAAACTGATGTGTTTAACCTGCCTCCTGAAGTTGAATTTTGCATTCTTTCCAATGTCCTGCCATTGTCTACTGAAAATAGATGGTCAAAAGTGGCCTTGGGGTTCATGAAATCATTCTGCGGTAAAGCATTTACTGCCTGTGTTCTGGATTTTGCTGTACCCCAGCGTGCATTTCTACTTGATATTCCATGTCTGTCTAAGCAAATGCATGAGATGGGATTTGCAAAACAGTTGTCAAATGAAGAGTTCAAAGACTTTGTTTCAAGGTCTTTACAGTCTGATGCTGAGTCTGTAGAGCCGTTGAGGAGTGCATCCAAGGGATATGAGCCAGTTGAACAAATCAAACAGCTGTGTTACATGTATCCAGAGTTACAAGCTGAAACCACGGAGACAGTGCTAGTCACAGAAGTAAACAATCCCCTGCGTGTCTTCTGTCAGCTAAAGATTTTCTCCCTGGAACTCAAGAAACTGACAGAGCAGATAACGCAGCATTATGAAAGAACAACTGGATTTCATTTTGCAAGACCTGAGAACTTGGGAGCTCCTTGTGCAGCAAGAGGAACTGATGGAAAGTGGTATCGCTCTGTTTTGCAGCAAGTCATTTCCACCAGTGATGTAGCTGAGGTGCTGCATGTGGATTATGGGAAGAAACAATTTGTTCAAGTAGATCATGTTAGACCACTGGCCCCAGAATTCTTCCGAATGCCTGTTGTGACTTATGTTTGCTCTCTCCATGGAGTTATTGATCGAGGTGTTGGGTGGACGGTTTCACAGATGGATTATCTGAAGTCATTACTGCTCAACAGAACTGTCATTGCCAAATTTGAGTATCAAAGCCTCTCAGAGGGTGTCCACTACGTCACACTCTACGGAAATGAAAACGCAAATATAAACAAATTATTTGGCTCGAGAGAGAAGTGCTTAATAGATTCAAGATACCTTAAAGATTATACCATGCACAAGATTGGAACATGTCAGAGGTGCCAGATTTCAGTTGAAGGTGAAACGCAAGAAATGGAGGATTTGAAAGGGATTTTGACAGAAGATTTGTCACTGGTTACTGACCATGTGGCTGTTGTGCAGCATGTTGATAGCCCCTCAAAGTTTTGGATCCAGACAAATAAATATGCTGCCGAGTTTGACCTGCTAATGAATGGCCTGAGGGAGCTGTATAGTGATCCGACCAGAGTTAGTGGATTGATTAGAAAGCCAGTAGCTGGTCGTCTTTGTGTGGCCAAAGCTAAAGATGATGTGTTCTATAGGGCTGCTATTTGTGAAGTCATTGAGACCAAAGCAGAGGTTTTCTTCCTTGATTATGGAAACAAAGAATTGGTAGATTGTAGCAACCTTCGTGAGTTGCCCCTCAGGTATCGAAACATACCAGCCTTGGCAATTAAGTGTGCTCTTCATGGCATTCAACCCAGAAGGAAAGAATGGGATCTAAATGCCACGTTATTCTTTTCTAAAGTTGTTGCAGACAAAGTCCTTGATGTTCGCATACTTGCAAAGACCCAAGACACGCACCTTGTCCAGGTCATTGATTCCATGTCGGATGGAGAAAAAGACTTTTCAAAACTGCTCCTTAGTACAGGTTTTGCGGACATGGAAGCTATAGATAAACCTGTGGTCACACCATACGCTACAGTGGTACAGACTTCTGATGCGTTCAAAGCAAGTGATGTTTCACCGTCCTCCAGTTCACCTGCTGTAAAAGCTACTTTCAAGGAGCACTTGTTTCCAATTGGCAGTTCATTTGATGTTACAGTTTCCTACATTGAGAGTCCAAATGACTTCTGGTGTCAGAAAGTTAATGATGCAAAATTCCTGAAACTGCTAATGCAAGATCTCCAGAGGTACTATGGGAGCTCTGAATTTCAGCCTCCTTTGGAAGCTGCCTGTGTTGCTCTTCATCCTGAAAATAGAATGTGGTCTCGAGCTTTGGTCATTCAAAGGCACCAGGCTTCTCATGTAACTGTCCTCTTTGTTGATTTTGGGGAAACGAAGAGAATTTCCATTTATGACCTTCGGCCCATTGATCCAGAATTTCTTAAGCTGGAAGGACAAGCTTTTCGATGCTGCTTGTATAACTTGGGCAGTCCGGTCTCTCCTTCCACTTTAGTATGGAGTCCAGATGCTATGTTGCAGTTTCGAGAGTTTGTGGACAAGGCAGCTTCAATGAATGTAGTGTTAAAATGTACTGTATATGCTGTGATGTGCAACACTCAGAAAGTGGTGTTCAATGTAGTGGATTTGGAGAGTCCTTTCCAAAGCATCTGCAGCCTTCTTTTCCAGAAAGATCTGGCTGACCATGAATCTAAAATGGTAGCTCTGCCACCTTTAAGGCTGGATACGTACTATTACTCTTCACACAGCATCAAAACTGGGTCTGAAGAAGGCGTATGGATCACCTGTGTGAAAACTGTCAACCAGTTCTTCTGTCATTTGCAAAGAAATTCTGTGCAGATTGGTGAACTTGCAGATAAAGTCAACAGCTTATGCAGTCAGCTCCAGAGGGTTAATTGTCCAAAACCCCCTGGGAATGTTTGCTTTGCAAAATATACTGATGGGCTGTGGTACAGAGGACAACTTAAATCTATAAAGCCTCCAGTTGTAGTACACTTTGTGGATTATGGCGATACCCAGCAAGTTGAGAAATCTGACCTCTTACCAGTTCCAGTTGAAGCTGCTGAAATTGTGGCAGTACCTGTGCAAGCAATTGAGTGTGGGCTGTCTGATGTGCCTGAAAAAGTTTCAAGTGAAGTGAATAACTGGTTTGAAAATTTTGTGACAGATCGCCAACTGAAAGCCTTGATAGTAGCCAAAGAACCATCTGGTAAATTGATTGTTGAGCTGTATGATGGGAAAACTCCAGTAAATGCAATAATCAGAGAGAAATTTCACATCGAAGTTGGCAGAAACGAGCAAATAACTGTAAAAGGACTTGATGTCAAGGATCAACAGCTGTCATATAGGGTGTCTGAAAGACGTAAAGTACCACTGTGGACTCCTGAAAAACACTGGCGAGCTCAAAGTGCAGACGCGGAAGAAAGCTCAGGAAACGTTATTGATGGGGACATGAAAAAAGTCCTTGTCCCAGTAATGTTGAAGCAACATGATGTTCTTCCTAGAGAATCTCATGGTAAATCTGAACATGCCAAACGGAATGTCTTTAAACAAGCAGAGCTCCCTGTAAAAGTAGTCAAACCAGGTCTGGAAGCTGAAGTATTCATCTCGCATTGCAATAGTCCTTTGAGTTTCTTTGTCCAGTTGGTAACAGATGAAAGTGACATTTGGTCTCTTGTGGAAAAGTTGAATGATGGTCAGTCAAAGCATGTACCTGTTAACCCTGCTGACCTCTGTGAAGGTGACTTGGTTAGTGCAGGGTACCCAGACGATAACCGTTGGTACCGTGCCGTTATAAGAAAAGCTCTGGTCAATGATGTGGCTGATGTAGAATTCATTGACTTTGGAAATACTGCTGAAGTCTCTGTCTCAAAAATATGCGTTCTGGACAAGACATTTTCCCAGCCAAGGTATAGCATTCATTGCTCGCTGAGTGGTGTGGTCAGTGTTGACACTGATGCGGCCTCTAATTTCAAAATGGAGATTGAAAACAATGCTGATGGGGTTTTGTGTAAATTTATCCAACAGTCCGGTTCTGTATGGGAGGTCAAACTTGAAGTCAATGGTGAGCTGTTGGGATCTGCTTTCTCCAAAGATGCAAATGTCATAACTGTAACAGATGCACCCAAGAGCCCAGATACTGACTTCAATTTGTGTACTTATAAGAATTCTGATATAGTGACTGGACAGATATTTGCTGTATATGCCTCAGTCATTATTGGGCCACAGCTCTTCTGGTGTCAGTATGCAGAGGCAGAAAAACTGCAGGAGATTTCTGATATAATCCAGAAGATTGGTAGTAATTTGGAAAGTGGAGCTTTGACTGTGGAAACCCTATCAACTGGAAGTGGATGCATTGCCCTTTTTGATGAGGACCAACTATGGTATCGTGCAAAGGTGACCTCAGTTGAAAAGGACGTGCTCTCGGTTCTGTTTGTTGACTATGGAAATGAATCAAAAGTTAAAACAAGTGACATTCGACCATTGCCATTTGAGGTGTCTGATTTACCTCCTCAGGCATTTGCCTGTCAGCTTGATGGTTTTGATGTGTTGGAGGGGTCCTGGGATGATGAGGCAGCGGATGAGTTCTTTGAGCTAGTCAATGACCGGCTCTTGAAGGTAACGGTTCTGAAATTGGCCAGTTCATGTGATATGGTGCCTTGTCATTTTGTTGAGTTGGAATGTGAGGAACGCATCATCAATGATGAAATGAAAAAATGTTGGACTCAGATCAGCAAGAGGACATCACTTGAACTAGAAAACGCACCATCTGCAAGTTTCCCAAATTCAACTACTGTGACTGAAACATCCTCTCTCTGTGTAACTGAACCTGTAGTAAGACTCAAGGACCCCCTTTGTGCAGCAACGGAGTATCTGCAGAATGCCACTTGCATTTCTCCCCTTGAAATGCAGGTAGAATGCGATTGCACTCTGACTGAGCATAAGGAACTAGCTGGATCCACAGATTTGCTGGATAAAAGAAATGTTGCTGTGGGTAAGATGCTTTCTCAAGATGAAGATCTTGACTTGACTTCAGCAGGCATTGAAAAACCTGAGAATTATGGAAAAAGGTTTAGTGTGATGGATACAAATGTGAATGCGGCTATTTTGGGCATTCATTCCAGTCAACCTACGAATGTTGTCAGAGAATACCCGTTAGACTCCACAGACATTATGAGTAAAGGAGCATCCACAGATGAGAACCAAGTGGAAACTGTGGAAAGTGTATCTCCAGAAGGTCAGTCTTGTGATGAGGTCTGCGAAAACGTGTACGGATCAGTTTCAGAACACAAGGAGAATAAGACTCCATCTGATCATGAGATCATTAAATCAGGTACTTGTCGCATGCAAATCCTAGAATTTTTTTTTGACACATAACAGTTCCTATACATGTTCGAGATTCTTTTGTTTTCGAGAAGACTTGGGAAATATAAGGAGGGCTGCAGAGAGCAGTGCAGTTGGGTCTGAATGTGTGATCTGGTCTCATGTACACAAGAGTTGGTGTCGGGCACAAACGTTAAAGATTTCTGATGATTCTACTTTGGTAAGCACATCTTTTACTGTGAATATATCATATGAATTTTTTTTTTAAAATTTATTTATTGCTTGCACTCTTGTCTACAAATTCTATGTACATATAGGTACTGCTTTTGGGCCATAATTCTGTGGTGATGGTGGATCCAGTGAACATCTTTGAAATTGTACCAGAAGAATCACTGCAGGTATGAACCATTCATAGATTTGCACATGCTGCTGTTGTGATTTGCTGAACTATTCAGATTTAGGAATATAGCTGCAGTTGTAGCAAAATGCTGTTTTTTTGTTTTTGTTTTTTTTTTTTTAAGTAAAAAGACCTTTGATGATGAAACAAGTGTTCTGGCTCCTGAGTGGTACAACAGAAAAGCGTTTGCTCCATCACTGTTCCAGCGAGCTTTCCAATAAGGCAGGGCACCAGTGATAATTGTGGGCAATTTTGCATGCATCACTGTAGACCAGGGGTCATCAAACTGCGGGCTGACTCCGGCCCTATGAGGCAATCCCCAAAAGTGGTCATGGCCTATTTTTTTTAAAATTGCTTTTTGGCAAATATGTCTGCATCTTGTATTTTGTTGATTTTACAAATTAAAATTGATATTTAGTTATAAAATGAACTATTCATATTTTCCGAATTTTCGTCATATGCTCGCGATCAAGCAGTGACAGGCAGCGCACGCACAGAGAACTGTCAGTGTTCAGGACAGCAAAATGGCGAGCGGTAAGCAAAAAGCTGACAGAGTGCAGAGTTTTTAAAGAACAGTGGACCACCGATTTTATTTTTTCGTTCAGTGTAAGGACCGTGCAGTTTGTCTTGTATGTAAAGAAAGCGTGTCGGTTTTCAAAGAATATAATCTGCGTCATCACTATGAAACCCGCCACAAAGAGTATGCTAGTTTGCGAGGGCAAACAAGAGAAGACAGGATTCGGAGGATGAAATGCGGACTGGCTGCACAACAATGTATTCCTTCGCCAAACCCAGATCGACCAGGCTGCTGTCTGAGCTAGCTATAAGGTAGCTCACCTACTAGCTACCCATGGAAAGCCGTTTACTGATGGGGACGTTGTTAAAGTATGCATGCTTGCTGTGGCCGAGGAGGTGTGTCCCGACAAGAAGGATGCGCTCAACGCGGCGAGTCTCTCTACACCTACTATGACCAGGCAAACCGAAGATTTGGGGGACAGCATGTATGACCAGCTGAATGAGAGAGCGTCAGAATTCGAGGTTTTTGCTTTGGCCATGGATGAGAGCAATGACGTGCAGGACACAGCACAACTGCTGTGATCTATTGATCTATTGCTCATATTATAATTTCACTTTTTTTTTTAAATGTATTCATTTTATAGGCCTATTTATTTGACCTTTATTAAGTGCTGCACACAATTATTATTAATAATATCAACAGGCCTACCTACAATTTATAATTTTTCACTCACCTTTGCCAGTGTCGATCACCTCAACTAGGCAGATGTTTCTTACCTTGACAGCTTTGATGTTTTTATTACAAAATAAATAAATGGAATATCTGTGGTATTTTCAAATTAAAACAAAGTGTGAAGACTCGATTACTACTTTTGCAAACCACTAGTAAAGATAAACAAATGTGCCAGGAATCAAGTGTGGGTATAGTAGTGTGGATGGCTGTGCCAGGCTAGTAATCTCTACTACACAATGAGGCCTGCTGGTGGTCATATTTGTCTGGGTCATACAATTCTATGTTGTATAGCTGACCCGACCCCGGCCCCCTATCACAGTCAGGAACGACAATGTGGCCCCCAGAGAAAAAAGTTTGGTGACCCCTGCTGTAGACAAAGAATGTATCATGTAAAATGAGCCATACTGGACAACTATGCAGGGTAGATTACTTTTGTAAAATAAAGTAAGAAAATCTGAAACTTCTTAGTTAACCAATTTAATACAATGCTTCATAATGTCATGTCTGCATGTGTTCATGTTTGGCATGCCTTGAACTGTCACTCTCATCCATGTGCATTTTTGCTTTGAGTGAGCAGCGTGCGCCGCAAAGACATTTTGGAACCGTTTGCCAGCATGCTCGTTCAATATACTCTCAGCACTTGCATCTGTTCATCACCCATTAACATGACATCTAAGGTTAGTTAGTAATACTAATAGTGTTAATTGATCATTAAATTAGTCCGGGATATTAATGGTACATTAGATCTAGTCTAACACGTTAGTGACTAGGTTTTCTATAAATCAATATCCTAGTGTCTAGATCTGTCGGTCCTAACTTTTGATTGAATTTATTTAGTCCTCAACTTCTAGATGTACTTGCATTCTGGCAGAAATGCCAAGTTCTGTGAGCCCCTTGTTGCTTTTACCAATTCTTTTCTCTTTCATGCCTTTGTAGGCACCACTGTTTTTCAAACGTACCTTGCGTCACTGACTCGTTATTGTAGTAAGACAAAATGGTGGTTGGAGCATGTCTATGACCCTGCGCTAATAGTATGTTGTGATTTGGCCAGCATGTTACTTTGATTGCAAGTCGGCAACACTCGTTGGCAGGCACTTTCTTTCTGTGGCAGAACGTATGTCCCAGGTGCTTGGAAAGTTCTGGAAAATTATGAGTAGGATGCATAAAAATGTGTGTGAGACACTATTTGAGAGCAGGGCACATGTTCTGGAGGGCAGAGCACAGCACCGTGATAAAATTACCTAGCTGGAACGCTGGTCATTGGTTCGAGGTGGTGGCTGGGTTCTGTCAATATCAATCACGGTTACACTAAGCGTCTGTAAGCTCATATGTTTGGAAGAGGGCAGACAGCTGGGGGTTTTCCTTTGAGGGTGTTACAGTGCCCTGTAATACAGCATGAGCAGCAGTTTGAAAAGATGCAGTGGGCTAGCCACGTGTCCGAGTGAGCACGTGTTGGCTTTCCCCGGTTGATGTCTGCGTATGATATGGGGTGATCTGACTCGTGGGTGGTGATTGACCAAGACTTGGAGAGAGACCTGCAGGTGGAGGGTGGCTGTTTGAGGAAGTTTGTGGTGGTGTTTAAGCGGGTGTGTGGGTGGCCGCTTTTTTTTTAAATTTATTTAAATTAATCACTCCCTCTCTCTCACACCACAGCTCTGGAAAAAAATTGAGACTACTTCTATTTTTTTCTTAAATCAGTAGCTCTACGTATGGCAGCCATTTTATTCCAGTGTCTGTTAGGGGTGGGTGATACTGCAAAATTTGGTATCGATCCGATACCAAGTAAATACTGGGCCAGAATTGCCGATATCAATACCGATACTTTTTGTACTTAGAAAAGCAGCTTATCTACTTTCGTGTTGGAGAGAGCAATGAGTCATAATTTATGAAGTGAAAGCATCATCAATATGCAAATTTGAATGAAAATTTGAATTTTCATGGTCATTGAATGATCTTGTGATTTTTTTTTTTTCCCCCCCTTTAGTTATAATGATTATGATCATAATAAATCACAGGACAAAGATTGTAGGCAAATGAAAAATACTTTTTATTAACTAACTCAATGCAGTATTGCAATATTTGCAATTTTATCAACAAATTTAAATTTCTTTTTCAGTTGAGTTTTGTTCAGTTTTTGTTCATCAACAATATGAAAAATATAACAAAAAATCCCTTTCATTACACATAATTGTTTGTGAAAAATAAAGGCAATAGTGCAAATAACTAAACAAAAGCAAAATCTACTGTTGGCTCTCATTTACGACCTTTGGCTTTTTGCCCTCAAAGCCTTCCTGTGTCCAAGGAATTATCCCCTGCAGTCCCCTTTTTGGCCCTGTCCTCATGTTGAGAACTACAGATTTATAGGTTTTTGTTCAGAAACAATAACGTTAAAATTTTTCCCCTTTATTGCACTTCTCTGACTTACTAACTGTCCTGCCTTAGAGAAAATCCTTTCTGCAGGTGCAGATGTTGCAATTACTCCCAGGTGTTTCTTGACGAGCTTGCTCAGAGAGGGGAATGTTGGCTCATTCGCTTTCCACCAAAGAAGTGGATCTCCATCCCATGGAATTGGCTTCTCTTCTGAGTACCGGCGCATTTCAATAATGGCATCAGTGGCAGTTGTGCAATGCTGCTGGAATGTAAGGATTTGAGTCAAACTCTGTCCATATCCCACCTTTTGCTGCAGGTGGGGATGGAGAAGCCCCTGCGGGGGAGCTTGAGGTAGTTGCAGGAGCTGAGACAGAGCTGGTGGCAGAGCTTGTGCTTGGTTCAGGAGCTGACACTGAAGGGGCTGAGGTCTGGTTCACTAATTGCATTTCAGTGATGAGTCGTTTTTTTTCACAGCTTTAACATTTGCCATGTCACGGAACCCAAAGCTTTTAAATCTTGTGTCCAGGTAGGTGCTGACAGCAAGACCATAAAAGGTTTCAATACCTCTGAAACGGTGCTGGTATTGTGCTGACAGCTCAGCAGCTAGCTCACTACCATGGCACTCATGAGATGCAGTTGATCTCAGAAGTTGTGTAACCAGGGGAATCACTTTTGAAACTGAAACGTTTTTCAGTTGATCTCTCTCTTGTTACTTCTTCAAATGGTCTCGGGGCATCAATGGAGAGACTAACCATGAACCGGTCTTCCTCACTCAAGCACAGTGAGCGCTTTCCAAGAAGACAAAGTACTGTAGTAACAGCTTCCTTTTGCTCAAGTAGTCTCTCAAACATGTAGAACACAGAGTTCCACCTTGTTTCAACTGATTGTATCAGTTTGTGTTCTGGAAACTTCAGTTGTTTCTGAGGCTACATCCACACGACAACGGCAACGAGTTTTTTTTTTTTTTTTTAAATATCACGTCCACATGGGCAACGGATCAGTAAAATATCAGGTTCATATGGCAACGCAACGCTTGCTGAAAACGATGCAATACACATGCTACACCTCTACGTGCGCTGTAAGACGGTCCCATCGGAGACACCAGAACAATAGAAGTAGACGCATGTGCATAACTGCGCATGCGCACAGTGACTATCCCTGTCACTGTCACACGCGCACACATTCTCACTCCCTATCCTATGGATATAGTCCCTTTAAATCACGTGCTCGTTTTTTGAATGGAGACACGGAAAGAGGAATGAACAGGGGTAGATGGAAGCCGGTACGCCAACATTCTGGTATCCTCCAGAATTCTTTAATGGTCCGGAATAAATTGAATGCTACACGTTGATGGATTACTTTGTTCTTCTACGCCCTTTTTGAGGAATGTATTGTCGGACTTAAACCAACATCTGAAGAGGTGAGATCGCTCCTTTTTTTTTTTTTTTTTCCCCCTATTTTTGCTGGCGGGATTGACTCTGAGCACTGTTTTTTTCCTGAAAAACTGCTGGTTTCTAGGATATATGCTTTAATTTGCCAGTTCTTATCAATGATATGGCATGAGACAGTTAAATAAGCCTCTGTGGCTGTTGATGTCCACATATCTGTTGTGAATACAGCACTGTTTGCAACATCCAGAGATTTTTCACTTTTGAACGACACTCATTACAGTGCTGGTATCTCTCCCCCCCCAATTAAATCTTTCCTACTTGGAATCTTGTAGCGAGGATCAAGTGTCTTTACAAAACTTCTAAAACCCTCATCATCTGCCACAGATAGAGGTTGCAGGTCCTTTACAACCATTTCAGCAAGGCTCCTTGTTATAACTGTAGCTCTTGGGGAATCACCTAGGAGAAATTAAATTAAATCTATAACCTATCTGCATGTAGCCTAAATATAGGAACACTAATGTTCCTTTGACAGTTACCACAAAAGGGTTATTATATTCAGCCATTTTTTTTATATATATTTATAAATAATTCATTTAGATTTATTTCAACTGGCTGAATATATTATATGACTGTCAGGGTTGAAGTCAGTCTATATTTAATCAGTCTGCTAAAATTACAACTATGATGACACTTTGAAAAATAACATCAGCATTAGTTAAAGATGACTAATTCTTACTTTCACTTCTATAAATCAGCTACCTGGATGTTGTTGGCCATGCTGCAAGGCATCTACCAGTGACTTCTGTCTGGGTCCTGGGGGTCTGCTTGTGGTTGAGGGATTCCCCTCCTCCACCCTCTGTTTGCTTTGGAGCTCGGAGTTCTCATGTGGGTGGGTTTTAAGATGTTTGTACAAATTTCTGGTGTTGCCACAGTACCTGATTTCTTTTCTGCAAACATTGCAGGTTGCAGTATTTTGAACTGAAAAGTAAGACCAAAACGGCGTGCCTCTTTTTCTCTGCCATGTTATAATGCCAAGCAGCGCGCTGTTGAGTGACGTGACTACAGCTGGCAACACTCACAGTATAGCGGGGTTTGGGGGACAGAGCGAGCATGAGCGAAGTGAGTGAGAGGAGCGGTGTTTGCACATGCACAACCACTTTGATGTAACGGGAGTTGTGTACTGAACGTAGAGAAGAGAAACTGAAACGTACATATCTATCTCATCGCACAAATATCGATCAATACCGATACCAATGTTGGTATTGATATTTTGGATCGATTCGCCCACCACTAGTGTCTGTGCTGGAGTTCCAACACAAGCGCACCTTATTTTACTTAATGAGGTACTGATTAATGATCACCTGAACCAAATATTTAACAAGTATAAAAACCACTGCTGTGGTCATCAACATCCTCTTGCAAGAAGACCAGTTTGGATGGCAAAAACTGTGCTAGTAGTACCTTAAATTTAATTGGAATACAGAAATATCTATTCATCATGCCAAAGCAAGGTCAAGCAGCAGACATTGGGGACAACAAAGTTATAGACTGGCAGAGGGTGAAAACAACTCTCCACTGACCGGGATGATTGTCAAATCCTTCAAATCTCACTCAACCGTAGGAGGACCTCAAGTAACCTATAAAAAGAATTTCAAATGGCAGCTGGGGTTAAGTGCACAGCCAGAGTGGTTTGAAACAGGCTCCTCCGGGCAGGGTTGAAGTCAGGCAAAGCAGCAAAAAAGCCCTTCATCAACGAAAAACAAAAGAGCCAGGCTGAGGTTTGCTAAAGGCCATAAGGATTAGACTGTAGACGACTGGAGTAAAGTCGTCATCTCTGAGGAGTCCAATTTTCAGCTTTTCCCATCACCTGTTTAATGATTAGATGGAGACCTGGAGAAGCCTACAAGCCACAGTGTCTCACACCCATTGTGAAATTCGGTGGAGGATCAGCGATGATCTAGGGGTGCTTCAGCAAGGCTGGAACAGGGCAGGTTTTTGTTTGTGAAGGACGTATGAATCAAGCCATGTACAAGGTTATCCTGGAAGAAAACGTGCTTCCTTCTGCTCCAACAATGTTCCCTAACTCTGAAGATTGGATTTTCCAACAGGACAATGCTCCATGCCATGCAGTCAGGTTAATTAAGGTGTGAATGGAGGATCACAAGATCAAGACCCTGTCATGGCCAGCCCAATCTCCAGGCCTGAACCCCGAATGTGAGCAAGAGGAAGGTGGATGATCACAAGCTGTCAAACACAGCTGAACTGATTGGTGATTTGCCAATCCTGGCACAAAAATTTCAAGAGCAATGTGAAAGACTGGTGGCGTGCATGCTAAGATGCATGACAGCTATGATTTTACATGTCAGGATTATTCCTCCAAATATATTGATTTCTGAACTCCTAAGTTCAAACAATAGTATTGTGGTGTTTGAAATCCAGATCATATTCAATTTTAGACCTTGAACAATGCATAGAAAACACTTGATCTTTTGTGGTATTTTGACCAGTTGTTTTTTGCAATTAAATGCTCCAAGTGACAATATTTTTATGTGGAATTTGGAGGCAAGGTGGTCAGTAGTTTATGGAATAAAACAAATATTCATGTTCCTCAAGCATGTACCTATAGACCCCTTGCACTGATGTCACATTTATGTTAGCAATGGTTGCTGCTCTTGTCTTGGGGGACATGTGAACTTTGTTTACATACTGTTCACATACTGAAGACAAGCAAAGATGTCCATCTGTTGTCTGAAGAAAACTATAGCTTAAAAAAAAGCTCTACTACTGGACTACTTGGATCATCTTAGTCAGGAAGAAGTAAAGTACAGATATATGTGGAAATTAGAATTTATTGGTGGCTATGATCTGTACAAAATGCCTCGAAGTGACTTGGAGTAATGTAGATTTGTGGCCTAGTGTTACCTGCATAGATGTTGGCATGCACTTTTTATTTTTTTTTTGGGGGGGGAAGAGTCCCTACATGGAAGAACAGTTAAACTACAAAAGCAAGAAAACCTACGGAAGCCGAGAGAGGCCCTTCATATAATCCTTTTTATTTATTCACCTTGTTATCCCGAGATAATGACATAATTAAATCAGGATCTCGAGAAAACAACACAATTCGAGATCTCGAGAAAACAAAACCATTATTCTGAGATCTCGAGAAAACAAAACAATTATTCCGTGATCTCGAGAAAACAAAACAATTATTTCATGATCTCGAGTAAACAGCTGAGAAATGGTTCATTCAGGTATGCCAAGAGACTTGTGATATGCTGACTTCGGGGCTATTTCTCATTTTGTATAGACGCAACTTTGGTCATTAGAATGTCTGGAATAATCGATCACCTAATAAGGCAATATTTTGATCAGGGGTTGACACAGGGAGAGACTGCATTAAGTCTTTTAATAAGGGATAATTTCAAAATTAGTCCGCGGCACCTCCGCAGAAGACTGGCCCGGCTTCGTTTCTACTGACGGAGATACAGTGATCCAGCTGAGATCATGAAATAATTTTGTTTTTTCTCGAGATCATGGAATAATTTTGTTTTCTCGAGATCTCGAAATAACGGTTTTGTTTTCTCGAGATCTCGAATTAGTTGTGGTGTTTTCTCGAGATCCTGAATTAATTATGTCGTTATCTCAGGATAACAAGGTGAATAAAAAAAAGATTATATGAAGGGCCTCTCGCGGCTTCCGTAAAAACCACCTTTGTGGAAAGAACTTTTCTTGACATCAGCTTTTGGGAACAATGTTGCAAACCATGTTTAAGAGCCTTGCTTACAGGAAAGACAGTGTCTGTCTGCCCCTCAGGTGAAATTATCATGTGATGCATGACGTCATGCACAAGAGGTCTGTAAATAGTAAAACCAGAGAAAGAGAATTTTTGCAGAGGTCTCTTAATTTGTTTTAATTTTTTTTTCCAGAGCACAAGTATACTCTTTTTTTTTTTTTTTTTTTTTTTTTTTTAAATATATATAAATAAAATATTTGCTTAAATATAAAAAGTCCATATGAATTTATCTAATTTCTTGATCAAGTTTGAGGGCAGAAGTGCTACATTTACTCATGCTTGCTCAAAGGTAAATGTGTAATTTACTGAGGTAGGATGGCATTGCATAAAATTGCTTTGCGTGAATGTTACTGTTCATCACCATTGTTCATAATAGGCTGAAAAGGAAGTGGAGCATGAAGCTGAAACCTGTTTTGCTCCTCAAGATCCTTCTGGTAAGATTAATCATATGTAGAATGTAACATTTATTAAACTTTGTTCTTTTTAAAGTTGAGAAATATTGTCTGGTTTACTTGAATGTTCTATAATCTTTATCACTTTCTAGATGGTAGTGATTGGATAGATGAACGTAGCACTGGGATGGATCTAGTCCTCACTGAGGAACAGGTAAATTTGGTAAAGTTGAAGAATTTGAGAGAGATTAGTCTTTGTATTCTTGAGGGTTAAAAAAAAATTTGTTCCTTGCTTTATGACTACTTGTACTTGTTACTATAGGCTCAAGAAAAAAAACTGAACTCCTGTTTAGGTGACATGGTGGCAGAATCTGAAAGTAAGTAATATGGCCTACTTGGTTTAAAAAAAAAAAAAAAAAAAACACCACATCTTCCCAGAGGAACATCAGTTTTTATGTGGAACTGTAATGCCCATCTGACTCCATTTTGGTTTAATTACTAGAAACTTTGCAAGTGGATGTGAATAAAGGTCCAAAATTAGACCTTATTGCTCCTCAGGAAATGGTAGGCTCCTCAGGAAATGGTATTTCCTTTGTCTTAAAATTTAGATTCATATGCTTCTGATGTTGCAATGACTTTATTTTATTTTTTTTTAATTACCCCCTACAGAATCAAATGTCTGTTGCAGATGTTTCATTTGAGCAAAGTGGTAAGAGAAATGCTGCATATAAATGTAGCTGCTGCAATTTAAACACTTTTTTTTTTTTTTTCAGATGTTTTTTTTTTTTTGTACGGTTTCATCATGAATAAATCCATTCACTTTAAATTTGTAACATGATTTTGGGGTCAGTTCAGACTTTTTGATCTGCAGTGTCTGAACATGAAGATGTAAGAGTTTATAGTGCCAGAGAATGTTACTGTGGACTAGATGCACAAGAATATTGTACCTTTAAAATGGTCTTATTCTAAGAGAGAAAGGTGTGACTAGAAAACACTGTCCTAAGTATTGTTTTTAGATTCTGTATTGCCACAGACTTTTAATAATGTATTGTTGTAAGAAAAGGATCTGGGTTATGACACCCCCCCTCCCCCCCTTCCTCCTGCAGAACCAGCGATGGAATTGGCTCCAGAACTAAAAATAGCAGAGAATGTATGCAGTGTGAGGACTGTGCAGGTAATGTCCCAGTCTGTGTCCTTGGGTAAAAATAAAAAGAGGATTTTAGTCTCAAGTTTAAACAATTGTCCATACCACATCAGGTACGAACTGAGGAGATGAGTTTTCCAGCAGAGGAACAGAGAGGTCAGGTTTGCACACTTGAATTGAAATATGTTTTTAGTTTAATATGAATCCTGTCTAGAATTCAGGATCTCAAACTAAACGAATACACTAATTTAATCTTGTACACGAACATTAGAACATGTGACTAAGACGTGTGAGCAGGTACATGAGCTGATGGACTTCACACCTGCGATACCACTGCAGAAGGTACAGTTTTGGTATTTATTTCAGTTCCTAGCAGAGCTCCTCGTGTGCACAAAGTGCATATGGAGCAGAGCCCCATACTTAATAAAACTGGATCAATCTGACTTTTGATGGCCTTGACCGCATGTCATCTGTACGTACAAACCTGTACCATTTTTTAAATTTGCTTAAAAAAAAAAGAAAAACCCCATGGGATTATTTAACACATTTAACAGAAAATATTCACGACAGTTTCATGTATGTAAAAGGACTGTAGATGGATGTAAGTGCAGGAAGAGTTTTATTGAAAACACGCTAGCAAACAGATCCAAAACGGAGACAAAGGCAGAGTTGAATAACAGGCAGTGAGGCACAGACAGGATATCGGAGTACTCGCACTCCAAAAACACAAACTGGCTCAAAACCAGAATAGCGATACAAAATGCAAGGCTTTTGCAAAGTCTGTGCTACTGAGAGTCCTTATATTGTATGCATATGCTGTGATTTGTGCAGTAATCAGGAACAGGTGCATGGTAATTAATCCTAATGGCGTGTGCGTGCTTTGCAATCTGGCCTCACACTCCTGAGCTCCAACGCACGTGGATGTGAAAGACGTAACCAGACAACTGTTTGACATGTCAGGTTTGATATTTGATGGCAACTATATAGTAATGATGATGTAAAGTGAGAGCGCTAGTTCACTGCTGTCCACCAGGCACCCAGCAGAGTCACATCGTAATAAATGTTGTGGTGGTGTTTCTGGCACATGGCATGCGGTGTGAAAGCAAAGAATAAATATGTATTCGTAACTGCGATGCACATCTTATTGGTATCACGGTCAAGACAACACAGCTACTTATTGATGCTAAATACATTCATAATTCAATGGTCCATATGCTGTATTCATATGCTTCTATTCAGGTTGATTTTTGTGCCCTTGCAAATATTTTGCTCATGCACTCATTAGGAGCTCTGCTTTTAGGCACTGCCTAAATATCTATATGTACTATGAGTGCATATATGGGCCAGAGACGTAAGGCTTTAATATGTTAACAGGACCAAGAGGTGGATCGGGAGGCTGAAACTGATCTGGATACCTTCGGTGTAATGTCAGAGAAGGTGCATTTTTCTGTCTCACTAAATCTATACTGTACGTACACACACTGGAGCTTTTACTTTTATAAGACTGAGTACATGAGCTTTGTTCATTTAACAGCATGCAAGTCTCCCCAAAACCTACATGTAGTTTGAGATTTCCTAATTTTGTTGTTTTGTGTGTTAATAGGCTGAAGAAACTGAGCCTCAAACCGTAGAATGTTTTTCCTCTCAAGAAACTACTGGTAACATGTATTCCATTTTAATTTAGCATTTGTGAAACCTGCATCCTGACGTGTTTCAAGACTTTTCTGATGGTTTAAATTATTTTTTATTTTTTTAAATGGTTATAATGAAGACATGGATGAAAAGCCTTGTGCTGGGGTGGACCTTGTCATCTCTGAGGAACAGGTACATGAGTTTTGAGAGTTTGAGAGGGCGTATGGTCACCATGAGAGTTGAACTGAATACTTTGTCCTCACATCACATATCAAATATTTTAGACTTTTGATTTATTTCCCCTGAACGTTACTTATAGCAGTCAAGTTAAATGGCTTTTTTTTTGGGGGGGGGGGTACTGTTGCTGCATACATGATTTTCATGATCAGGAAAATGTATTAAATGAACATTCCAGCATAAAACTGGTTTGCAGGTGCATCTCAAAAAATTTGAATATTGTTAAGTTCAGTATTTTCCATCAGTTATTTAAGAAAGTGAAAAACTTAATATATTCTACACTCATTACATATAAAATGTTTCAAGTATTTTTCTGTTTTAATTTTGGTAATTATGGCCGACAATGTGAAAAATTTAAAGAAAAATCTCTACTAGAATATTTTTTTTCGTAATTTAGTTCAAAAAGGTGAACTTTTCTATATTCAGTACACAAAGTGGAAAAAGTTCATCTTTTTTTAAAATTTTGATTATGGTTTACAGCTCATGAAAATAAAAAAAATCCAGGATCTCAAATTATTAGAATATTTAATTTGGAGCTTGAGTAAATAACTATACTGTTTGAATAAACACCGTGCATCTCTCGGTCTAGTTCAGTACACGCAACCACGTTCATAGGGAAGACTGCTGACCTGACGGTTGTCTCGAACACCATCATCGACACCCTCTATGAGGAGGGTAAGCCACAAAAGGTCATTGCTGAAAAGGTGCACAAGCAACAGGGATGACGGGAGCCTTCAAGTAATACAAACGCCTAAATAAATTCACTCTTCCCTATGACTCTGTGAAAATAAAGATAGTTAAGAGAATTTTCACCCACAATGCAATTGCGAACAATAAGCCTTTTGATGATAAAGTGGAAAAACAAAACACTAAAGCGGCATGATCGAGCAGATGGGAATTGCGGCATTTTGTTGTGATGTAGATCAGGGAATCTCCAGAAACCGGAAGTGCGCGCACAGCGTTTGAAGCCAGGACTTTTAAACATTTCCATCACTACCAAAGGAATACAAACAAGCCCAGTCACTTAATAACATGTCAGTTTATTTAGAAATATTATGGTATTAATGCAGTATTCCTTTGTGGTACTTTACAACACTGACAAGGTTTTTAAATAATGCTGACTCCCAAATAATTTCACTCTTCTTCTCTGTGAAAATAAAGCAATCTGGCTGACAGATGGCGCACTCTAGTGTACACATACTCCAGTATTGAAAATGCTTGAAAACAATGACACTCTCAGGCTTGAACAGTGGGTAGGTACTCTTAGGTAGCTGGGAAAATATTTTATTTTAGCCGTCAGGTAGTAAAATAAGTAGACTAGATCTACACTAGCTCTGTTCTGCTACACTGGCTGCAGTCTAATGACTACTTTCTACTACAGTTGTCTACACTAAGGCCCTGTCCACACGGCAACGGATTCAGGTGAATCTGATAAAATTGTTTATCGTTTCGGCCTGGCGTCCACACGGCACCGGCATTTTGGGAACCCCAAAACGAAATCTTTTGAGAACGGGTTCCAGAGTGAAAAAATCTGGCAACGGTGCTGTTGCGAAGTCGTCTGGATGAGTAGAATGGATTTGTTTATGATGACGTCACAACCACATGACTGTCAGTGCTTCACGCCGGGTAGAAGTGTAACGAACTCGATGCGAGTTGTCAACAAATCCTATAACTTGGTTCAGGAAACGCGCTTACAAAATATTTTCACTGTGAATATTTATTGTGTAATGGTGCAGAGTGAGAGAGAGTGAGATGATAGCCCTTAGGGCAGAGTCTTTAGTCCAAACACTGCGGAAGCAGTACCAAACCGCGCACCGCCCGTGCGCTTTCCAAAAACAATCCCGCCAGCAAAAATAGGAAAAAAAGGAGCGATCTCACCTCTTCAGATGTTGGTTTAAGTCCGACAATACATTCCTCAAAAAGGGCGTAGAAGAACAAAGTAATCCATCAACGTGTAGCATTCAATTTATTCCGGACCATTAAAGAATTCTGGAGGATCTCAGAATGTTGGCGTACCGGCTTCCATCTACCCCCGTTCATTCCTCTCTCTCTCTCTCTCTCTCTCTCCATCTACCCCTGTTCATTCCTCTTTCCGTGTCTCCCTTCAAAAAACGAGCACGTGATTTAAAGGGACTATATCCATAGGACAGGGAGTGAGAAGGTGTGTGCGTGTGACAGTGACAGGGAAGAACCTAGGCTCATGCTCGCCCTGAATTTCTCTTAAAGTGAAGGCAGAAGAACGTTCAGCGCCTGGCCAGGCTTTCTATGTATTAATTTACATAGACGTTTTAATATGAAATATAAATAAGTGTCTTAGACAATAGATACTATTTTACGCTACTGACCTATAATCAAAACTTTATGTGGCTAATGCTACAGAAGAAGGGGTTTATGCGCATGCGTCTACTTCTATTGTTCTGGTGTCTCCGATGGGACCGTCTTACAGCGCACGTAGAGGTGTGGCATGTGTATTGCATCGTTTTCAGCAAGCGTTGCGTTGCCATATGAACCTGATATTTTACTGATCCGTTGCCCATGTGGACGCGATATTTTAAAAAAATAAATAAATAAAAAAATCTTGTTGCCGTTGTCGTGTGGATGTAGCCTAAGTGACATCTCTGTGCCACACTGTGCTTTTGGGAGGTCTGTATTCGATAGGCAATTGCTGAATTGGAACACAAACAATTATTTTATCTTGGCCTGAGTTCTAACTTACTGACAGAAATTACTATTGTACTAACAATTACGTCAGGTAAAAGATTCTAACAGCTGGTATTGGTAATTATTAATGTAAACAAAAACAGGTGGTCTGTTACAATCCACCACGTCCACATGTCAGCTTACTGAGATCGGAGTGGCAGTCACTCATCTCATTGTGGTTGTCAGTCACTACGTTTACATGCACATAGAGAGAATCGAATTTCTGCCATTGCTCGACTGAAATCGAAGTTCAAAATGCCATGTATACACCTTAATTCGGCTGAAATTGAACCGAACTTGATTTCTCGGAATCGAGCTACACGACCTAGGTTATGCGATTTCTGCCGAGCTACTTTGTGCATGTATATCCTATCGAGCTAGTTGTCGAGCTACTTACTGCCCCTTCCGGAAGTGACGAGTGACGAGACCACAAGCGGGAAACACAACAGCCTCGGTCGGCATGACAACAGTAGTAGCGAGCAGCAGAAGAGGTCAGGAGGAACAAACGAAGAAGAGAAAATGGCGATGTAGAGCTCTCTGAAGTGTGGGGGGAGCACAGAGGACGGCAGGACAAAGCTTCTGGTACTAATAGGCTTTTTATTGTCAGACTTTTCAGTGTTCTGTGTTCTAGTCCAGGGATGAGCTCTGCCTCCTTAAATAGGGCGCGATTACTGGGAAGACACACAAACACAGGTTAATTACCGTCAGGTGTAGTGATTCTGCCACTCACCTTCCCTGGCTCCGCCCTCCTGTCACAGACCGGCGCTTGACCACGCCCCCACTGCCACAGGCAAGCAGAAACGTGCACTTCTGGAGCAATGAGGAGACAGAGTTCATGCTCATTCAGCTTAAGGAGTTGAATATATTAAAATTCATGGACGGGAGAAAAATGCGCAATGGAGAACACGGAACTGATAACTTTGTTTACACTCTTGAATAGCTCTTCTTCATGACGACAACCGGAAGTGTACCAACACGATGGGGCGTGTAGCGCCACCTGTGGCTCGGGTGCACAATGCACCTCACACAATAGCCCGATTTCATTGTGTGCATGTAGGATTGGATTTCTCTGGCACCCCTGCTGGGACCTTCAGCTCGATTACCGACAGCAGCTCGATTTGGATGTGCATGTAAACGTAGTCAGTGTGACGGTCCTGGTATGGCTAAAACCGGTAGGGCTCTATCTCGAGCCCTTTGTTCTCCCTCTTCTCAAATCAAATGAAAAGGGTTGTAGAATGGCTGCATAGTTCCTCTCTTGTTTTAAACACTGATAAAACGGTATCCATGTTCTTTACAAGCAAAACCAAAATCAGAAACTATCCTGAAATTACAATCAACGGGCAAGCCATAAAGAATGTAACCGAGTTTAAATACCAAGGCATCACTCTTGACCCGACTCTTAGTTTTAAATCTCATGTAAAAAAACTCAGTAACACACTGAAGTTCAATCTATCAAATTTCAGATACATACGCAGCTCTCTCACTACTGATGCATCTAGTTTATACTTAAATGCAATGATTGTCTCATTTTCTATACTGCATCACAAGTTTGTCACAAGCCTGTAAAACAGTATTAAGACCCCTCAGCTCAATTTACAAAAGTGCCATAAGGATCCATGTCAGGAGAAAACGTTCTTACCACCACTGTCTTGTGCTTCGTAAATATAACATATTGAGCCTTGAAAATCTAATTAGGCATGCAAATCTCTGCCTGCTTTTTAAAATTATACATAATGATGCACCACCACCTTTGAAACAATTTATTTCTTTGTGCTCAGAGGTATCAACACGTACCACTAGATCAGTGTCGAGAGGGGAATGTAGTGTCCCACTACGAAAGACTACATTTGGTAAATCATCTTTTTCTTCTGTAGCCACAAATCAGTGGAATAACCTCCCAACAGAATTAATATCCTGTACAAATTTTAAGTCTTTTTCACATTTGACAAAAATGGATATTATCAACTCAATTATGTACACATGGATAGAAAAGGATAGTTGGGGCATTTTATTGAATGTGGTGGGGGGTGGGGGTATTGGGTGTGTGTGTGTGTGGGGGGGGGGGGGGGTATGCAGATCTTGCACTTTTTAGTGTGTGTGGGGATTGTGAGGGATGCATGGTAGCTGCGGGGTCTTAAAAGTCTTAGTCTTAAATTTAATATTCCAAAATTAAGGCCTTAAAAAGTCTTAAATTGCTTTGCCCAAGTCTTAATTTTTTAAACAAAGGTCTTAAATCTACTCGTACTATTCTGCAATGTGAAAACATGGGTTTTGCGTAACATCAGTGAATTTCTTGGAGTATGCGCAAAGAAAGAAACAATATTGATGCATTTTCGCGCCGGCGCAATCGTCGGAGTCTGTGGTGGAGAGGAGACTCTGCGAATCGCAGCATGGGGAAGTGTCGTTTTAATCAGCATTGGCTTTCAGATGAAAGATATCGTGATTGGGTGAGGGAGGTTCCTGGAAGCGACGTTGAAGCAAGATGCTGTGTTTGTCGAAAGACCTTCAAGTTGTCCACTATAGGTCATTTAGCTTTAGAGTCTCACATGAAGAGCTCAAAGCACATTGCATCTGCCCTCCACCGCCACCAGCCCATCGCTCAGTTCTGCACGGTTCAATCTCCGAATGCACCTGGAGTTGGCACTAGCACCACTGTCGAACGTCAGCAGCATCAGCCAAGCCAGACATCATCGGCAAGGCTAGCACCAACACAAGGGCCGAGCAGTGGCATGATGGGTGTCGGTGGAACCCCAACACTTTGGGCAGAGGTGCTCTGGATTTTAAAAACAATTACGGAACACCACTCGTACAGCTCGAATGAGGGCATAAGCGAACTCTTTAAGGCTATGTTCCCAGACTCGGAAGTCGCTACAACATTCTCCTGTGGAAAAAACAAAACGTCTTTACATAACAAAATTCGGTCTTGCTTGTCTTGAATGTAAAGATTTGACAAGCAATGCACATAATGACTTAAGTATATAACTTTTATAATAAAAGTATTTTTACTTGAAACATTTGTCATTATTGGGAATTTGATCTGGTGTTCTACGACCGCATAATGGGTGCGATGTAGGTCTTAATTCTCATTTAAGTGGTCTTAAAGTCTTAAATTTATGGTGGTCAAACCTGGGGAAACCCTGGAATGGGAGAGTCCTGTGTGTGTTGGGGGGGAATTTTCTTATTTTATCTTATTATGCTTGTGCATGACCATTAGGTGTGGGAGGGTATAACCTACTGAAATGTGAAGTTTTGGTGGTTTGGAGAGCATGTCTTGCGCTCTCTCTCTCTCGGTTGGAGTGGTAAAACTTATGCTCTGTGTAAAGAGGGGGTAGTGGGATGGGATAATGCATATTTGCACTGGCTTGCACATTCCTTTGCACATTTCGCTTAACTTATGGTGTGTGCGCGTGTGTGTGATTGTGAAAAATGCTGCTGCTATATATGCTTTATGAGGCTATCCACTTCTATTCTGCTGGTCTAAATCACTACAAATTGCTCTAATGACAGATTTGGTGACATTTCCTGTACATTTTATTTATCTTTTTTTATTACATCCACCTGCCAAGGGACTACAGGCAAAAACTAGCATGTACTGCTATAACCTGGTACAGACATCTGTCCTTACCACAAGGATAATGTTTAATTTGTACACTGTCCTTTTAAAAAATAAAAAACTGAAACTTCTCTTCCCCAACTAACTCTTCATCCCTATCACACAAGATATGCACTGTATCTGAAATCACCCCAATTTTACCAATGAGCTCACCATCTAGAGAATTCTATATAGAGGACTAGATAGGGAGTAGTGAAATGAGTGATTTTCAGGCACAGCTCATGTTCTGTCATGAAAACATGTTTTGTTGGCGTGCCTTCCAGGCAGGGGCTCACCGATCTACGTTATTTCCAGGCATCGTTTTGTGATGGGAGATTTAAATGTTTTTATTTTGTTGTTTTCATCTCCACACCTTGCAATTACATCTAAAATCGAAAGTTTGTGTTAAAATCTATAAAATGACACCCAGGAGACCTGTTCATGTCGGTATTACCTTTAAGAGGGTTGTCAAGAAAAGTCGATTCAAGAACTTGGGAGAGCTTCACAAGGAGTGGACTGAGGCTGGTGTTAGTGCATCAAGATCCACCATGCAGAAACATCTTCAGGAAAGGGGCTACAACGGTCACATTCCTAACATCAAGCCACTCCTGAACCAGAGACAACGACAAACGTCTTCCTTGGGCTAAGGAGAGAAAGAACTGGACTGTTCCTCAGTGGTCTAAAGTCGTCTTTTCAGATGAAAGTAAATTTTGCATTTGGAAATCAAAGTCCTAGAGTCTGGAGGAAGAGTGGAGATGCACAGAATCCAAGGTGT
The DNA here is from genome assembly GCF_027579695.1 of Neoarius graeffei. Lineage (NCBI taxonomy): Eukaryota > Metazoa > Chordata > Actinopteri > Siluriformes > Ariidae > Neoarius > Neoarius graeffei. The sequence goes on from NC_083571.1 coordinate 77,486,436, forward strand.
TTGAAGTCCAGTGTGAAGTTTCTGTAGTCTGTGATGATTTGGGGTGCCATGCCATCTGCTGGTGTTGGTCCACTGTGTTTTATCAAGTCCAAAGTCAACACAGCCGTGGTTTGCTGACAATATTACTGTGCTTGATTGGCCAGCCAACTCGCCTGACCTGAACCCCATAGAGAATCTATGGTGTATTGTCAAGAGGAAGATGAGAAACGCCTGACCCAAAAATACAGACAAGCTGAAGGCTGCGATCAAAGCAACCTGGGCTTCAAGAACACCTCAGCAGTGCCACAGACTGATCGCCTCCATGCTATACTGCATTGATGCAGTAATTCATGGTAAAGGAGACCCAACCAATATTGAGCGTATAAATGAACATATTTTTCAGAAGTTGGACATTTCTGTATTGTAAATCTTTTTTTTTTTTTTTTTAAATCTTAGGGAATATTCCAATAATCAGAAATCCAGTATTTCAAATTTTCATGAGCAATAAGCCATAATCATCAAAATTATGGCTTGAAATATTTCACTTTGTGTAGTGAATATATAAAATTGTACCTTTTTAAATTAAACTATGAAAAAATGAACTTTTTCCACAATATTCTAATTTGAGATGAACCTGTAATATCTTTTGTCATGGTATATAGTATTCTGCAAACCCAGGTCCTGCAATAGACAATATATATATTTCAGCCATCGGAATTCCCTGCTGTGATCAACCAGTCCTGTCCTCTGAGTGAACACTGACACTTCTTGTAAAAAAAAAAAAAAAGCAACATCAGGACCCTTCCTCACTTGCAGAAGCTAAAATACTGTCTAAAAGGTCACATTTTACTGTTGTGTGTCAGCATTGGAACCACTTTTAATTTTGATAACCAGATGGTTGTAGTTACAGATAATTAGGAGGGGAAGTCAAGCATCATCGGGTTGCAAAGTGAATTGTTTCATTTTGAAATTGGGTTGCGTCGCATATCTTTGTTTCACATGCTAAAATAATCTCTACACCACTGAAAAATGGTGGGTAATTTTGTGTGTGAAGTCAACACTTCAAACTAGAGGAACATGAAAGAGATTTGAAAACTGAGTTATTGGGTCTTCCACTGAAGATGTAAAGGAAACGGTGATTGTATTTAGTACAAAACAAAGAGACCAGAGAAGCTCCAGACTCTGCCAACTTGACAAAAGGAGCCAAACTGAGGTAGGACAATGAGCTGATGTCCGTTAGGCAATGCTTGTCCTCACCCATGTAACTAGTAGTAAACAGCAACCCACAAAATTTCTCATCTGTTAAGTCATTTTCTGTCGCTTGAAGAATCAGTGTGCTTTGTATGTACATTGTGATGGCGTGAAGTCATTCAGTGCGTTTACATGCACATCCAAATCGAGCTACTGTCGGTAATCGAGCTAAGGGTCCCAGCAGGGGTGCCAGAGAAATCCAGTCCTACATGCACACAAGGAAATTGAGCTATTGTGTGAGGTACATTGTGCACCCGAGCCACAGGTGGCGCTACACGCCCCATTGTGTTGGTACACTTCCGGTTGTCGTCATGAAGAGCTATTCAAGAGTATAAACAAAGTTATCAGTTCCGTGTTCACAAGAAGAATGACGACGAGGACCGCAACATCGAGAGAGAGAAGATGGACGACAACAACGAAGCAGCTCAGCACTTGTTGAACCGCTTGTGGTCTCGTCACTCATCACTTCCGGAAGGGGCAGTGCTGAAGTAAGTAGCTCGATAGGGTTTACATGCACTAAGTAGCTCGGCTACAATCGCATAATCTAGGTCGCGTAGCTCGATTACGAGAAATCCAGTTCGGTTTGATTTCAGCCGAGCTAAGGTGTTTCCATGGCATTTAGAACTTCGATTTCAGTTGAAGTTGTTTCTAGCTAGGTTGCTACTGCCACTAGCTCTTCTTTGAACCATGAGCTGTTACTCTAACTATTGGCTCCATTGACGAGTGAATTACCCCCATTCACCTCAAACCCAAATCTGCCCATAAATGTTTTGTAGGCTTTCAAATCAACATGTGTAATCTGGAGGGGTTTCCCCAGAATTCAACCCAGGAAATCTCACCGCAGAGCAGCATGTTTACACCAATGTATTGATTTGTTCCATCTTTTTATTTTGGTTAGAGTGTCCCTTTTAAGTACTACTTTTACTTGTTACTACAGCCTCAAGACAAAAAGCATGATTCCTGTTTCGATGACTTGATGGTAGAATCTGAAAGTAAGTAATCTGGGTTGGTTGAGCTACATGGATCATTCTCAGGGGAAGCTCTCACTTTTTTCTTTATGATGCCTGTGTGACTGTTTTGGTTTAATTAACAGAACCTGTGCAAGATGCAACTCGAGGTCCAGATTTAGGTCTTGATACTCCTCAGGAAATGGTGGGTTTTGTTTTGTTCCTTTCATTTTTATTTACAGCAGCAGTAACATTTCTTCTTTTATTGTGTTTTCTACAGAGTAAAATGTTTGTTGGAGATGTTTCAGTTGAGCAAAATGGTAAGTTAAACACTTCCATGACAAGAACGCTGAACAAATGTGGTTTTTGTAATGTAACACGACATTTAATTAACTTGCATTGTACTATAACATAGCCTACTTGAAATGGGTATTGGTTATACAATAATACCTTCTGTCAGGACATTCTGCAGTAGATCCAGGCAGAAATGTAATACCGCAACATGTTCTATAAATCACTGCTCCTGACAGACCTGAAAGTGGAGACTTTTTCAGATTTAATTCAAGGGATTTAAGAAAAATATTACGTTTAACTGTTTTAAGAATTGGTCACTTTTTATGGTCCCTCCGTTTTTACAGGCTCAGAAGTAATTAGAAAATCCAACATGATTATTTTTAGTACTTTGATGCAAATCCTTTGCATTTAATGACTACTTGAAGTCTAGAACCGGGCGGCGCAGTGGTTAGCGCTGTCGCCTCACAGCAAGAAGGTCCGGGTTCGAGCCCTGTGGCCGGCGAGGGCCTTTCTGTGCGGAGTTTGCATGTTGTCCGCGTGGGTTTCCTCCGGGTGCTCCGGTTTCCCCCACAGTCCAAAGACATGCAGGTTAGGTTAACTGGTGACTCTAAATTGACCATAGGTGTGAATGTGAGTGTGAATGGTTGTCTGTGTCTATTGCCGCTTTTCCACTACCAACGCGGCTGAGTTGGGCTGAGCCGTGCCGTGCTGAGTGGGGTTGTTGGAGTTGCATTTCGACTACAACCGCGCTGAACCGTGCTGGCTGGAAGTGGGTGGACACATTGGGTGGAGTTAGCAAAAGTGAGTGGACGTCACGTGATGTCGTTAGGCGCCGCAAACAGTGACATCAGTGAGCTTTTAAGCGGTAGTCTCACGACCCGGATAGTAAACAATAAACATGGAGGACATGGGGTCGTTAGTGTTGCTGGTCTTGGTGCTGTGGCTTGTTGTCACCGACAACGCCAACAGATACTGGCAAGAGCGTATAGATGAGGCGAGGCGCATAAGGCTTCAGAAATTCTCGTAATTCGTAATTCTTCTTCTTCCGGGTTTACGGTGTTTACAGATCCCAGCGTGCTCGCGGGGCGTGTGTGGGCATGTGAGGACACTCCTCCTCACCAATCAGTGCACAGGGGAGTGTCTCCTCACGCCCCTAGCCCCACTCGACTCGGTTGGGCTCACTTCAGCCCTACTCCAAAACCATGCGAGTTTTGGGTGCTGAGTAGGGCTGAAGCGAGCTGAGTCGTGCTGCTCTGAGGTAGTCGAAACGCAAGCCGTGTCGGGCTGAAGTGAGCTGAAAAAAGGTAGTGGAAAAGGGCCATATGTGTCAGCCCTGTGATGACCTGGCGACTTGTCCAGGGTGTACCCCGCCTTTCACCCGTAGTCAGCTGGGATAGGCTCCAGCTTGCCTGCAACCCTGTAGAACAGGATAAAGTGGCTAGAGATAATGAGATGAGAAGTCTAGAACCCATGGAAGTCACCAAATGCTGAGTTTCTTCCCTTGACATTCTTTATCAGCCCTTTACTGCAGCCGCCTACAGTTGCTGCTTGTTTGTGGGTCTTTCATTCTCAGTTGGATTGAGGTCAGGTGACTGACTTGGTCATTTAAGAACATTTTCATGGTATCTTTTGGGTCATTATCAATCTGTAATGTGAAGCGCCATCCTACCAGTTTTGCAGAACTTGACTGATTCTGGGCAGAAAGTACAACTCTGTGCACTTAAGAATTCATCCTGCTCCTTCCATCAGTAGTCACATCAATAAATACCACAGACTCAGTTCTGCTGGCAGCCATACATGCCCATGCCATAACACTGCCTCCACCATGTTTGACAAATGTATGTTTTGGATCATGAGCCCTTCCTTTTCTTCTCCATTCCCTTTTCTTCCCATCCTTCTGGTATAAGTTAATTTGTCATGAGTCTTGTACCAGATCTGGGCAGGCTGCCTCTTTATCATATATATATTTTTTTAAAATAAAAATGTTTGTTAGCAAAGTCTAATCTGGCCTTTGTTCTTATGTTACTGGTGGTTTGCCTCTTGAAGGTGTCTTCATTCCACTTGAAATTCATGAAGGCATCTCTTGATTGTAGAGACAATGATGCACCTACCTCCTTGAGTGTGTTCTGGACTTGACTGAAAGGATTTTTCTTCAAGGAAAGAATTCTACAGTCATCCACTTTAATGATGACCTCTTTCGACCACATATTAAGCTTCCATGAACAGCTACCAAATGTAAATTTGACACCATATCAACTCCAGACATTTTTATCTCCTTAATTTATGAAATAATGAGGATACAATCAACACCTGGCCATGAAACCACTGATTAGTCAGTTGTCAAATTACATTTGAACCTATGGAAATGGAGGAAATTTGTCAAAGAAAAAGGCTGTAATTCTTAAATGGTGAATGCAATATTTTGTTAAACCTTTGAATTAAAGCTGAAGGCTTCACTTCAATCACACCTTGATTGCTTCATTTCAAATGTTATTGTGGTGGTGTTCAGATGGAAAATTACAAATGTGTACAAATACTTATGGCCCTGACTGTAAATCCAAACCGCTCAAAGTTTTATAATGTTATCACCACTCCATCCACCGACATTCGGTAGGATTTGTGTTAGGAAGTATTGTGATGTAGAGAGCTGCACTTTCATGGTGTGTAAATTACTGTCTAATAATATATACCCACATGCATACGTATGTGTGCAAAATGTCTTATTAGTAGCCATATAATGGTTAACTTATTTGGTCATCACAGTTGCTTATCCAGACACTTAGGTTCAGTTACATACATCTCATCTCATCTCATTATCTCTAGCCGCTTTATCCTTCTACAGGGTCGCAGGCAAGCTGGAGCCTATCCCAGCTGACTACGGGCGAAAGGCGGGGTACACCCTGGACAAGTCGCCAGGTCATCACAGGGCTGACACATAGACACAGACAACCATTCACACTCACATTCACACCTACGCTCAATTTAGAGTCACCAGTTAACCTAACCTGCATGTCTTTGGACTGTGGGGGAAACCGGAGCACCCGGAGGAAACCCACGCGGACACGGGGAGAACATGCAAACTCCACACAGAAAGGCCCTCGCCGGCCCCGGGGCTCGAACCCAGGACCTCCTTGCTGTGAGGCAACAGCGCTAACCACTACACCACCGTGCCGCCCCCAGTTACATACATTTCCTTTTATAAATTAATTGAATACTCCTGTGCAGGGTTGTGCTTATAATATTGTCCCAACATGATGTTGCATTACCACAATATCCAGTCAAGCAGATCTGTGATGTGTTACCAGCCCTGGAAACCATTACACATTTATAAAGGTGCTCTGTGAAAACATCAGAATACGCTTGTACAAGTTATCACTCACAAATGTACTAAAAGAGCAGCCTGTAAACAAGAGAAGAGTCAGTTGTGAATCTGGAATGATTTTAAATGCTGCAATATTAAGTCACTTTCTCAAAGCCCCACCTCCTTCCTCCTGTGTTCATGTGCTCTCATTATCTGTCAAGATAAATGGAGAATATTTTAAGCTCGTCTCATTTATTTGTAGCCGCTTTATCCTGTTCTACAGGGTCGCAGGCAAGCTGGAGCCTATCCCAGCTGACTACGGGCGAAAGGCGGGGTACACCCTGGACAAGTCACCAGGTCATCACAGGGCTGACACATAGACACAGACAACCATTCACACTCACATTCACACCTACGGTCAATTTAGAGTCACCAGTTAACCTAACCTGCATGTCTTTGGACTGTGGGGGAAACCGGAGCACCCGGAGGAAACCCACGCGGACACAGGAAGAACATGCAAACTCCACACAGAAAGGCCCTCGCCGGCCACGGGGCTCGAACCCGGACCTTCTTGCTGTGAGGCGACAGCGCTAACCACTACACCACCGTGCCGCCCCTATTTTAAGTTTATAATGGGAAATAATGTTGAGCAATACGTGTTCAACTTGAACATTAGAGGAGTGTGTATATATTTAACGTCAGTAAATTATATTTATTAGGGATGCCACTGAAAACCCCAACTGAAAATGGTCAAAACAGTTCTTGGTTTCTCAAGCTGAGATTTTAAAAGACTTCAGATTAAATAGGCTTAAAACAAATTATTTTAATGATTAGGAAGTGAATTACACCATTTTTTGTTACTGGTGCTCTTCTGCTCAAAACTGAGCAGCATCAGTAGAGAAAATATCAGCCATGTGAACATCAGACAACTGGTTTGTGAAACAGTTGTAATGTGATATTTGTTTTTTTTTTTTATACTGTTTACAATAGTGCAGAATCACTTGACTCACCTGGATGGTGTACTTAAGTTTGTTTTGCAGCAGCAGGGGTGAACGTTACTGCAGTAACAACTTTTAACGTTTTATTTGTAACTAATTTTCCCTGACCGTTTATTGAGTCATTTGTATGCAGCTTTCCAATCAGCCAATTGTGGCAGCAGCACAGTGCATAAAATCATGCAGGTACTGTACAGTACATGTCAAGAGCGCCACTTAATATTTAGAAAGAAAATAAAACTGACACAGCTGCGGCAAAAACAGTAGAGGAGGCAAACCTGAAATGTTTTCCAACGTGAGTGGTTAAATACCTTATCTGAAAAAAAAAAAAACCTGCCCAAGTACACAGTTATCTTGCTACTTATGACGAGCCTACTTCTGATATGATGGGCAAGGTAAAACCTACCAAGGCTGTCAAACGCCATTTCTTTTGCCTCTTGGTGCTCTTTAACTTTGCCTTGTTTGTTGTCTGTAACTTGCATCATTAACCATTTCTACATGAATAAGTTAACTGAATTCTTGGTAATTGGTGATGTGAATTGTAAAGTAAATCAATTTATAGTAGATTATAAATTATTTCAAATGCTCGTACTACTTTTGTATAAAATGGGAACATCTCATCTCATTATCTGTAGCCGCTTTATCCTGTTCTACAGGGTCGCAGGCAAGCTGGAGCCTATCCCAGCTGACTACGGGCGAAAGGCGGGGCACACCCCAGACAAGTCGCCAGGTCATCACAGGGCTAAAATGGGAACACACTGTATGAAAAGAATCTGTAATGTTTTTCCTCCTGCAGAACCAGCCATGGAAATGAATCCAACACTCGAATTAGTGCAAGATTCATGCTGTGCTGTGAAAGTACAGGTAAATTAGCATGTGGGTGGGTGGGTGTTTGTTTGCTAACATAGTCTCTTGTTCAATAAAAAGCATAAATTTACTCTGAAGTTTCACATCAGGTTCAACCTCTGGAAGATACTGAGGAGACGAGTCCTCCAGGAGAGGAACAGGGAGGTCTGTTTAGTGTTAAAATATTAATGAATAATCTAATATTAATCTGCAAAAGGATCTGAACCTTTTTACTTGTACACTAACATTAGAACATGTGACAAAGACGTGTGAGCAGGAAGATAAGCTGATGGACTTCACATCAGCGATACCACCACAGAAGGTACAGTTTTGGGGTTTTTTTGTCTTTATTTCAGTTCATATGTACTCTGAGTGCACACATGGGCCAGAGATATAAAGCTTGATCATGTTAACTGGACCAGGAGAGGGAATCTGAGGCTGAAACTGATCTCTGTTTCAAAGTCACAGGAGAAAGTGCTCTTTAATTTATTATTCGGGTTGAAATCCTCTCATCTTCCTCATCTCATTATCTCTAGCCGCTTTATCCTATTCTACAGGGTCGCAGGCAAGCTGGAGCCTATCCCAGCTGACTACGGGCGAAAGGCGGGGTACACCCTGGACAAGTCGCCAGGTCATCACAGGGCTGACACACAGACAACCATTCACACTCACATTCACACCTACAGTCAATTTAGAGTCACCAGTTAACCTAACCTGCATGTCTTTGGACTGTGGGGGAAACCCACGCGGACACGGGGAGAACATGCAAACTCCGCACAGAGAGGCCCTCGCCGGCCCCGGGGCTCGAACCCAGACCTTCTTGCTGTGAGGCGACAGCGCTAACCACTACACCACCGTGCCGCCCCTCATCTTCCTATACAGAATATTTCAAATGTTTCGATCACTTGGCCTGTTCCTGAAACTTCTAAATGAACAGGAGGCAAGATCTCAAAAGAAGCAAAGAAAAGCAGCTGCTTTCGTCTCCCCATTAATGATTGTGTATTTTCCAGCTGGAGCAGTGACGGTTGATCAGGCGCTCTTTCATTCTGTCCAGGATGCATTGAGATGCTTTTGCATTCACGGTATAAACGTATGCGGTTGTATGCATCCCAGACCAACTCCAAATGTGGTTTGAGTGCTTGGATGACAATGTGAGACAGTGCGGTTAAACTCAGGACGCTCTTTAATGTCAGGTGTGAACGAGGCTTTAATTTCATGTTTTTATAGGAGCTGGCTGTGGAACTGGATGCTGATCTTGATTTGGCTTCTGCAGTTAAAGTGATTGGTACGCCAGATTGCTTTACAAACACGATCCCTTTCTGTAAACCAGCTAATAGCAAAACAGGAACATTTTGTGTGTTTATTTTTAAATATAACTGTTATGACTCTTGGTGTTACAGATGGTAGTGACTTTGTGAGTGAGACTGAACAGGGGTTGGATACATCAGACATGGTAAGGATACTTCCCCTGGTGTTGATGCATTTAAAGTTTATTTTGATGGATATTTGCAGGCTATAAATTTCACATTATTTTGAATTTTAGATAAAAGTCAGTAGCGTGGAGACTGAATTTTTTGCTGCTGATATGGTGTCTTCTGGTGAGCTGTTGCATTTTATTATGAATCACAAAGCCATCAGCAGACATGCATGACCCAGTTTCTGAACGTATGCAGATGACTGTCATGTGCTGTGCAGACTTGCAGAAACCATTGGATGCAGAGGAGCTCAGAGCTTCAACAGTTACACATCTGTCCCTTAGAATTGAGGACACGTCTGATGATAACATCTTTGTGAGAGTGTGGCAGGTTTCCTCATCTGAGGCGAACGAGCCCAGTGATAAAGAATAGCTGCAGCTTGATTTACTTGATTTAAACACACCCTTTTACCCGCAGTGTCTTGGGTTGCATTTTTGCACTCGTATCTAATTTCAGGGTTTTACGTTCTGCCTGAAATTTTCACCGGCTCTGCTAGATTTATTTTTCCCTTTTATTGTTCTGTGTTCCTGTTATTTAGACATATTCAGAACAATTTGTTTCGAAGTGGCATTAATGGATCAAAAGCATTATTCTGAATGTTGTTTTGGGTTAAAAATGTTGTGCATCTGCTGCATGTTGCACTGGGGGGGAACCAAAAAAAAAACCTTTGTGTTTCAGAATGTTTTTTTTTTTTTTTTTTTTTAAAGCACAAATTTGTACATGTCCTGATTCCCTTTCTTTACATTTCTACATGTCAGAATTTCAGTAAAATAAACAGTGAGTTTCACAGCAGTGTTTACACAACATCTGATCCTGGTAAGTTTTTGTTGGAGATGGTCAACATGGTGTAGAAAGGAGGGTACT